>NC_091828.1:84552500-84895000 GCF_038994185.2 Dermacentor albipictus
TCGAAGGCAGGGGAAACGCCCTTGGTGAGTCTTAAGGCACGTTTATAGCTCTATACATTATTGGCCTGGCGTTCATCAACTAGAATGAAATAGCCGAACGTCAGGCGCTAGACCATAAATGCATACCAAACAGACTATACCACCACACCTTTAGCATTGCTGAGCACAGAGCGTCCTTCACGGCATGTCGGAGCTCTTCACCAGGACCTGGTAGAATCTTGCACGACATAAATAAATACTTCAAAACTGATATGCAATTAAGGCTACTCGCAATTTTCAATGCTATCTGAACTGCCGCTCACCTTGCGCCCACATGGCAGGAAGCTATTGTGGTCCTAGTTTAGAAAGAGGAAATAGATCCGTCCTCGGTGAGAGGTTACCGACTGTACCGTTTACGAGTTAGAATGTGGCTTTAGAGAGTGCCTGTAAACAAGTGACCGTCTCGTGCGAGTCTAGAGAAACATCCGTAATGTGCTTGTTCATAAAGAAATTTTAAGCATGAAATCTTGACGACGTGGTCGGCAACTTTCAAGAGGCATTGAGCCGAAATCCTGAGCCATTATTCGGGCACTCAAGAGAAGAATGGAATTAGAACAACCAGCCATCGTTGAGAGAACAAAACGAAATCATCCAAGGAACCCATGAAAACTTAAGGGTATGCAGCTTTCGGCCCCCAACCTTTTGTAGAGGACTGCATTACATACGTGATTTATTGTCCAAACAAGTTGAAATAAAAATTGATTCCGAGTTCTTCCTAGTGTTTGTGGACAATATTATTGAAGCTATATTTTCTAGTACGCTGAAGCTTTATATGTCACTACAAATGGCGACGTTCAAAAGGCGGTTAGAGCCCATAGATGAGTGTGATATTTCGGCACTGAGACAGGCCAACGGTCCTGTGTTCTTTTCAGCGTCAACGGTCCTGATTTCCGCGGCGCGTCTGGCGTGAAACGGATGGCGTTTTACCCGAGGCGAGATTTGCTATGATGTTCTGTATGTGAAAAGGAAGTATTACCTTCATATAGACCAAGGCACAGTATCGCGTGGTGCGGTGTGATGTGTTGGGCGTACCGGTTGCGAACATGCATCACACCGATTTTAAGTTTGTGGCTAATATCATCTCCAACCAATCTCCTTTGCCGTTATACGTTTCATGCTTACATCTACTTTCGATTGCGGGAGAGCCAGCATTTCTGTTATCTGTTTTCTCGATATAGAAAATACCTACCACACAACGTGATGCTATGGTGACCTGTCAGGAATGGGTATCAGGGGGAACATGCTGAGCGTTATTGAGAGATAGGTGCCTCTTGCAGCGTACTTTCCTCGTAAAAATAGGCAACGAAATTTCGCGTCCATATACGCAGGGATGTGGGGTTCCTTGTCGATGCGTGCTAAATTGTGAGCTTTGTATTGTAAGGTCAACACACGCCATTCTTCATTACACCTAGCTATATTCTATGATGTCTACGTAGCCTAGGTACAGATAGCTTTGAAGTCCTGCAACATGCTAGTCGGCGATAGACAAGTGGGCTGAAGAAGGCGTCCAAATCGGAAGACGAAAATTGGTTAAAGGCCAATCCGCATACAAGCTACGGTGCCCTTTCTTCAAGACGGTGAGGCCGACTTCCTGATCCTGCTATCGAAATCCAATGACAGCGCATTCTTGTGAAGAAACAATATCAGTTCTTGGGCGCCATGCTATTTTAATGTATAAGCATTCTTATGCGACTCACCTACTAATCTCTTCGTCGGTGTGTTGTCCGTCTGTAACGCTTTACGATGCTCTCCCGAGAGAAAAACAAAACAAATTCGAAAGCATAAATAATGGTGCTGCAAGCACCCACGCTTGCAGTAACTGAATATATCTTAACTACACGAATGTATCGCGCCGGAGGTACAAAACAAATGTCAAAGGAGAACATTATCTAGGAAGTCTTTGGTGACAGATTTGATGATGGTGGAATAAAAGCCACCTCTAGGACCACACGGAGAGTCGACATACAGCCTTGTAGACATGAGGAAAATTCCGGTTTCGCAAAAGGTATAGCTAAGCACGCTACGTCCCCACGCGTTTTGCTGATCACTAGATGTGCCTCTCGTTGGGGTGTTCCTTAATTGACCGAAATGCAACTGAACTGTGAGGAATCATTCGCTTCGCGTCGCGCAACAGACAGATAAGCAGTCAGTGAGTCGATTAGGTTCAAAAGGAGTGATGCGGAATCATGTGGGTCCCATCACGATTGATAATGTTTTGACGCGGATGGATAAGGTGCTAAATACTGATAAGAGCTTATAATGGTTGGGGCAATTATGATAAGGTTGATAAGGATCGATAGGGGCTGGTGAGGTTCGTATCATGTCGTATAAAGTTGATAAAGACAGATAAGGGACGGATCAAATTCTAGAAGGTTGATAACTTCTGATAAGGGGTTATAAGCGTTTATATTGTCAAATAAACCTTGAAAAAGTTGATAACAGACGATAAGCGTTCATAAGAGGCAAATTAAGACTGATAAGGCTGTTAGCGACCTGCAATGGTGGATAAAGGTTTATACTGGTCGGATCAAGTTTGTCGAGATTGATAATGACGCCGTGCTGCCAGGATATGAGCAAGTGGTACAATGCCTACGTATACTTGGAACAGTCCAGTCAAGTTTCTGCATAATTTTTTACACCGTCTACTAGAACAATATCTTTAAACCAGACTTGTTTGGTTTTCTAAGGAAATGTAAAAAGTCTACAAGAGGAACAGTCCTAAGGAAACGCAAGCCCGGTGTTCATGACTATCGGTGTCCTGGGGCCGGCATTCTATTTCAAATGTATGGCATGTTTCTCACGTAAAATAATTTAAATTGAAAGCGATTATTCTTATCGTTACAATTTGGAACACATCCCGCGGGGTCAAGCGAGAGAACCAGGCAGGCATGCTGCACTCTCTGTTGTTGGAAAATATAACGAAAAAAGAACAATCACGCCGCAAATGACGCACGCTTGCCCTTTAGGGAAACACTGGGCGCAAGCGTTAATGAATGCCGCTTACAAACACAAGCTACGCACACCTAGACATCGCAGCCGAGGGCCGGCCTCGCCATCACTCCTGAATGGGACACCGCCGGGCGCTGCTCCTAGCGACGGCGCAGCTGTAATATTTTCGTCCATGCGGACTTTTTAACAGGTTTCAGAGAAGCACTAGGTGCTCCACCGTGTTATTTCTTTTTCTTTTTGTAACTACTCTTTTTTTTTCTCTTGATCGCGTGTGTGTGCCTGAATGAACCCATTCTTCTGACGAACGAGGTGGCTACACGTGGGATCGGGCTGTAATTCGGGAACCGACCTCTTGTTTCTCGGCTCAGTATGACTGTCACCTCACGCCAGCACCTCACTTCGCTGGTCGATATGGTTGTTTTGTTCTTCTGCTACGCCATTTTCGACGTCGTAATGCAGGGGAGGAACGTGGTATGAGAACAATATTAAAGCCGAAACCAATGAAGAGGTAAAAAAAAATACACGCTGAGTCTTTTGTTTGCGAAACATTATAACGAGTTGCAGCAAGAGTCCCAATGACGGTTGTAACTGTATTGTTGCGATTAGAATTCATTGGTAACTTCGTCGCATCTTCAGGGAACGACCTCTCTAACCATTTTATCGCCAACTTTGGTCTCCAGGTAGTCCATTTCTAATGGGTATGATCGGACAATCAGAGCGACGAGAGAAATGGCGCGTGCTCCACGGCACCGCTACGTCATCGTCGTCCACCAGGGCTAACACCTGGCAGGGCGCAGTAGCGGCGTCACGCCCTGTCTCAAGGTCTCGAGATAGTCCGCCATTTACAGCGTGCCGGGCATGCAGCAGCCGGCCAAGTTGGACACGTTACTCCGGTGACGCTAGAATTGCTGAAAATGTGGCCCCCGTATAGTTTGGGGCGTTGAACGTGACCGGCCGTGGCTTGGCAATCAGCTGTTACCACAGTGCGTGCCCACACATGCGTGGCGAGCGAGCCTTTTTTTTTTTTTTTTTGCCGAGCACGGAAACTCAGCCCACCCTCTTCTGAGCCATCCTCTACAACAGTGCGGTTTGATTTATGATTTTCCTGTTTTCCTCTAACATTGCATTTGTTATATTCCTATTGCTGCGAAACGGCGCCTTTCTTTGTAGTGTTACCGCCCCGAGAAGTGAAAAAAAAAAATTGTTAGATAAATTCTATTCAGCAGTGACGCCGAACTGGCTTTCAAAAGGTAACCTGGGTGCCAGAATGCGGCACACGGGTTAGCGTCGTTCAACACACAGCTTCGGTGCACCCGCTTGATATCCTTTGGCTTACTCCTGTTGCACATGTATTGCGAGGGCTCCTTCTTTTTCATCTAGTGCCCAGACGCATAGGACTGAGGTCACGTTTCCGTTCCCTCCAGGCGACGAGCGATGGTTGCAGTACACAAATAAAG
Organism: Dermacentor albipictus; assembly: GCF_038994185.2. Taxonomy (NCBI): domain Eukaryota; kingdom Metazoa; phylum Arthropoda; class Arachnida; order Ixodida; family Ixodidae; genus Dermacentor; species Dermacentor albipictus. The sequence goes on from NC_091828.1 coordinate 84,556,946, forward strand.
ACAGCGTGTGCCCAGGACAGAGGAGCTCAGTGCCTTTCAGACCCGACGTCACTCTGTGCACTTTTATTTCTTCTGGCTGCTAGGTTTGCGTCATCCGTTGGAAAGCGGGGCCCGTGTTTCCAATCAGAAGAGGGCGTGCCTCTCATCTTACTCGGATGAAGAGATTCTTTACGTGCCACTGGAGACATGGCCCCTCGGCCAATTCATCCAAGTACAGAAAAGGAGCGGTAACATGCGCAACCGTCGGCAGAAAGAGACCGCTGAATCGCAGCACCATGTCACATAGAGGTAGAGAGGGACAATTTATTAGAGTAACTTTTGATGCTCTAGCAGACCACCGATTGCCTGCACACAAGCATTGATGACTTGTACAACTTGAATTACTTCACCTCAACTACAGTGTCTTGTCCTCGTGTTTTACATATATTCCACGGTTGCACCTTGATCTCTTTTGCCGTTAGGTCTGGAATTTTAACTCTGATATTTGGTTTCAAGATTCCTCCTTTATAACTTCTTCATTATCCTTAAAATTTCAACCTCTTCGTTAAGCACTGACTATATACATCAAACATATTGTACACGTGCGAGTGGCTTCGAAGTGCTTGCCATCCCATTCTCATTCGTTTTCAAGTTTCTATATTTGTTTTTGCCACCGGTCTCTGTAATGACAACTTGGCCTCGATAACATTGCTTATCATGCGACAACACTCGCAGGGTTTGTTTCCTACCAACCGATTTACTTCTCGGTTTTCTACGCACATTAGACGCAATCTTTCTTGTTGTTATACCAGAATGGACCAAACAGAAGACTGTTCATGCACCTGCTGCTCTTCGCCCGTATGCCTGCAACGATAACAACACAATCTTTCTTTTTTTTTTTTCATCTGCGATTGTATGCAGCGTAACAGGTATCCACAGAGACCATTGGAGAACGCCTTGTCGTTCAAGCTCACCACCTTGCGACACGTCATATTTATGTAGATATATTTGCGTTTCCTTTGAATAGGGAATAATTTTTCACTATAGTATGCCGGGAAAGCAGATAGAACCTGATATGTGATTGTGGTCACAAGCATGCTCGTTGCATTTATTGCACTCTTCCCCTTTCCACTGTACCACGGGGATGGGGTGTCCCTTACGTGAGACAATTGTTATAAATTCTCTTCTCTCTCTCTCTCTCTGGATGGTGTTCATTTAGGTTCACATTACAAAGAGAGCGAGAGAGAGAAAACAAGGGTAGGAAAGGCAGGGAGGTCAACCAGAACAGCATCCGGTTTGCTACCCTACACTGAGGGTGGGGGAGAGGGGAATAGAAAGAGGAAGAAAGGGAGAGAGTAAACACTGAGTACGTGTGGCAGGGACACCGTACACAGGGACACTATAAGCGGTCTCTTAAGCCCGTGAACTTCAAGTACTGCACATGTGCACGAATCGCTTTTCGAGCCAGTGACGGGTGTGGCCACGGTCCGAGTATCTTCGACTCGGTGAACGGTCTCGAGTCCAGTAGGCGTAATGTTGCCAGCAGAGAGAGGCGTTGGAGATCGTAGGGAGGGCAGGTACACAATATGTGCTTTATAGTCTCCTCGCACCCACAGGAGTCGCACATCGGGCTCTTGGCCATTCCCATACGGTAGGAGCATGCGTTCGTGAACGCCACTCCCAGCCACAAGCGACACAACAAGGTTGTTTCGCCGCGGGAAAGGCTAGATGGCAGTTGTAGCCGTAGCGTGGGGTCCAGCGTGGGACGTAATCTGCAATTTAAGGCACTTGCAATCCAGAGATCTTGTGACTTCTTGCGCGCAAGTAGGCGAAGTTCTCTGGCAGCATCCAACCTCGCCAAAGGTGTTGGACGCGTATTTGTATCTTCGAGGGCACACCGGGCAGCCTTGTCAACTAGGTTGTTGCCGACGATGCCACAGTGAGTAGGAATCCACTGATATATCATGTGGTGTCCTCTTTCCAGAGCATGGTGGTGCAGTTCCCTGATGTGAGATGTCATCTGCTCGTAAGTTCTGTGACGTAATGCAGACTTGATGCTGTGTAGGGCTGCCTTAGAGTCGCAAAATAAGACCTATGCCTCTGTTGGCTCTTCAGTGATGTACATCATAGCGGCATGGAGAGCTACAAGTTCTGCCGATGTAGGTGTAGTCGTGTGCGACGATTTGAATATAACTTTTACGTTCATGGCTGGAACGACGAATGCGGCAGTTGAGCTGGTAGGTGAGGTCGAACCATCGGTATATGCATGTATGTATGCGGTCATGATACATCTGGTGCAGTAATAGGAGCGTAAGTTGCTTCAGAGCCGGTGATGGATGATTGGACTTTTTTGTAATTCCAGGAATAGCAAAATTCGCTTGAGATTGTCGCAGGCACCACAGAGAGAGGAAGGCTTCGTCGCCGGTGTAAAAGATGCCGGTATGTACACTTCATGAGCGCTAATCACTCGTGAAAAGGTCGCCTGAGGTCTTTCGGCTGGTAAGGAGGCCAAATGATGATCGGAGATCCTTCACAGATTGCGATTGTGCGCTCTGAGAGAGTCGACAGCTACATGTGGCTGGATTACATGGTCTCCTGCGATGGATATTGTTGATGCTGTTGAGGTGCGCCGAGGCAGCTAAACACCTGCGTAGGGCTTGACCTTGTATGCTTTCCAAGGCGCGAAAGTTCGTTTTGCATGCATTTGACAACACTGGTAGGCTGTAACGTAGGAGTCCGAGAAACAAAACCCTGTACAGCTGCGACATAGAATGGAGTGGTGTAACGCAGCTTTTCCCGCATATAAATTTGAAGACCTGAGCAATGGCGACTAACTTCTTCTTCAGAAAGATGCAGTGAGGGCTCCACGAGAGGTTGCGGTCAATGATGACCCCGAAAGCGATGCGTCTTAACATAGGATATAGCTTCACCATTGATGGTAACAGGATACGATCACATTTGTTTGCTCGTAAAACCAAGTAATGCTCACTTTTCAGTAGATACACTGAGGCCTTCTCGGAGATAAGATGCCGTCATGGTTGCCTCCCACTGTAGCCTGGCTCTTATCTGAGAGTGAGTCACCCCAGAGGCCCAGATGCAAATGTCGTCGGTGTATATTGAGACATGTACTGTCTGCGATAGGTAATCCGCTAGTCCTGCCAGGCCTAGCACGTTCATTTCTGGTACACTAGCCTCAGGGATCTCATTCAACGCTGCGTCAGTAATGGTGGCCACGGACCCAGCAACCCGTGTACAGAATTCTTCAGCCACTTGAAGTTCCGAGCGGAGTTGGTAGAGGGCCAGAGCAGCGAAGGGCTTCCTTTGATGCGGAGATGAGCGAAGACCCCTAACCGTTCTCCATATGTGCGAGAGCGATTTTCGGGGATCAAGCGACGGACAAAAAGTTTTCGATCGCTTATCTTCCAATTTATCCATGCGACGCGGGACTTTCTTTTGTATGCGTCGTGAAGCCCTCAGATCCAAGACGAACTCCGTGCGCCGATACCTCCTGTCTGCCTGTCGGCGTGCCGCACTCAGCCTCTCCAGTTCCATGTCCAAGTCTGTTCGCCTTGCTGACCTTGTAAGCGGGCAGATGAATGTTTTCAATGCCTCTGTGATTGCTTCTTCCATAGTGTGTGAGAGGCCTTCCCGACATGTGTCATACATATCCTTCTTAAATTTTGACCAATCAACTGTACGCAAGACAGTAGAGGAGTGTTGCTCAACTCCTCTAATGTTTATGTATGTTGTAATATGGTCGCTTCCATGTGTTTCTATGTCTTTAAACCATTGGACGCTCGAGGCAAAGTGCCGTGACACCAAAGTTAAGTCCAAGCAGCTACCATAGGTCGTGCCTCACAGAAATGTAGGACTGCGGTCATTCACACAGCACTTATCATGGTCGGCAGCAAAGGAGGCAAGGCTCCTACCTTTGGTGTCAATTTTAGTGCTTCCCCATAGCTGGTGTTGCGCGTTGAAGTCACCTGTGATAACCCAGGGGCCACTGTTCATTAGTAATATTTTCTTAAGTCGTTCGCCGTCAAAGTGACCGGCTGGGGATATGTAGGCTCCAAATAATGTTAATGACACATTCTTCTTTTGGACATTTAGGCAGACATATTGGTTGTCGTCATGAGGCTCTATCGCGTTAGCGATAAATGTTGAGTCCATGCGGATGTAGATGGCCACTTTCGTGCTCGCACCGCATGAGGACGAGACGAAGTATTCATAACCGGACAGTCTGAGTGGAGTTGATGTATTTGGTACGCAAATGACCAGTATGGGGAAGCGATTTGTGAAAATGAATTCGCGGAAGTCTGGTATACGGGTCCTTAGACCCCTGGCATTCCACTAAAAGATCGACGCACTTTTAAGTTCAGTACAGAAGGGGAATATTGGGCGAGCCATGATGCTTAAACGATGCTATCAAGCGCTGCATTTAGTGCATCAAGTATTTGCAGAGCGCTTCGAGCTGCTGGTGTTTGCAGCTTGTTCAGTATAACGCGCATTGTATTAATTAGCGATTGCAGCATATCAGCCACCTGCCAGTCTTGGTCGCACAAACCGCCGACAGTAGACGTCGGGGGTTGTCCAGCGAAAGTTTGGTGTGATTCTATTGGTGAATGTTGTCGCTTCGGTAGAGCCAGCCATGGTTCGGCAGATGTGATCTTCTCAGTGGACTTGCTCTTCGCGGTCCTTTCCACATTGTCTGGCCTGGGCGGTGGAGGAGGAGGTGGTGTTGTAGGAAGTGGCATGCGCCTTCCTTGAGGAGCGCCGGCGACGTCAACGTCGCTTCCTGATTTTATCGGCGGCTTCGCGATGAGATGAATGATCTCTCGCCATCTCTTTCAAGACTGTCATTTCCTTCTTAATATGTGGGCATTTCTTCGATGAAGCTTCATGTGATCCTCCACAGTTTGAACACTTCATTACAGTCGCGCCACATTTATCTGCAGCGTGGGGCTCTCCGCAGCGGGGGCATGCGGCCTGAATTTCGCAGATGCTGCTAACGTGTCCAAGTTTCATGCATTTGCGGCACTGAAGAGGTTTCGCAATGAAAGGGCGCACTGGATGTCTGAAGTGTCCCACCTTAACATGCGAGGGTATATATTTAACCTTGAATGCTATTTTCACGCAGCGTGAAATGCCTAGCCGTTTAACATCAACGATGATCTCATCATTGGCTGGCTTGATAAGAATCGGCAAATCGTTATTAAGGATGGCGACGTCTACGTCGTAGATAACGCCGGTGACTATGTCAGACCCTAGATGGATGTAAGAGCGCACCTGAATGCCGTCGAGGTTTGTTACGCTGCGTAGAGTGGTCAAAGCAGCCGCATGCTGGACATCAACCGCCAGTAGATTTTTTCGGGTGTTCACTCGAATGTCCGATATTTCATTTGGCACCAGGGCTTCCAGTGACATCGACACAGATTGCCTGTCAAGCAGCTTCATGTTGACGGTGGGAAGCAGGGGCACAAATATGATGGTATTGGCGTCCGGCCTCTGCGTCTGTCTCACAGTTTGCGTGCTTGACGATGAGGACGTCCTGGTGTTTCTTCTCTTCGCTTTGCGACTCTGCACAAGCTGGAAGTCGTCATCGGAAATGTCCTCACTGCTGAGAGAGTAGACAGGGGTGTCCTCGCTGTCAGTGTCGCTCTTCTGACCGATCCGCTTCCTGGAGGCGGCCGCCGCTGACGCCGCCGTCATCGGCAGACGTGCGGGGTCGTCCTCTTCCATTACGACCGAGCAGGGGGTGAGGACCAGCGGATGAACTTAGGATTTCACAGAAATAAACCAGAGCTAGAAAGAACAGTGATGTATCAAACGACACTTCGTCATCGTCCCTAACACACATTACAAAAATTCTAAGCTCTTCATTGGCTTCTGCACACTTCACTCACGAACCAGATTTCAGCCACAGTTGACTAGTACAACAAAAAAAAGTGCGCAGGGAGCACGTGAACTGGTTAAACCGAACAAGTGCAGTTTACATAAATACATTAAATTTCAAGGAGATATACTTTATTATACTTTGCAAAGCGGTAGCATTGCAAAGTATAAAAGTATAATTCTCAGGAAATTCGTGCTCGTGAAGGCTCTTCTGTGAGGTGTGTTAAGACAGCCAGAAATAGCATATGCTAAAGCACGCGTCGTTGTATCGACCGAGTTTTGTGCTGCCCTATTCCAATAAGCCGGACACTAGATGTCGGATAGTGCAACATTTTGAAGGGACACACAGAAGAGAGGCACACACAACGGAGCGCTCAGCGCTCTGTCCCATGCGTTTCTCTTCTGTGTGTAAAATTTTGCGCTATAGAACATCTGCGATGCTACACTAACACGACCAGTCGACAACTTTAGCGAGTTTGACAAGCCGGAGTTTCTCAGTAGTTCCTGGAGTATGGCGGGCCTGTGGCCGTTAGCTCACAAATATTTTTACCGTATGCAAATCTTACAATGGCAATAGTTGAGCCAGGTTATGTTGAATATGGCATAACCGAGTCAGAACCAACTGTCATGACCACTAACATAACAGAAGGCACCGCGCCACTTTCACAGGCAAAAAGATAATTTATCTAGCACAAAGGCACTCGTACAACACTGTTGGTTATAAAAGGCGGTATACTGGTTACAAGTTGTTACAAAAAATGTGGTATACTTTGGGTGAAAGAAGTGACACTAAAGAAAACAGAACCACAACTATTGACGGCTTTTACTCTGTCTACGTCGATGACATTCAAATAGCTTTCAAGTCCTGTAACCTCGCCGTCTGCGAGAGACAGGTACAGCATGGTTTGAACAAGGTGTCAGGGTGGGCAGAGAAAAATGGATTCAAAATCAATCCTCACAAGAGTTCTTGTGTTTTGTTTACAAGGAAGAGAGGCCTGGTTCCAGATCCCTGCTTAGAAGTGTGTGGACAACAGATACCTGTAAACAAAGAACACAAATTTCTAGGTGTCATACTTGACTACAGACTCACTTTCGTCCCCCACATTAAACATCTTAAAGAAAAGTGTCTAAAAACAATGAACATAATCAAACTTCTATCCCACACTACGTGGGGTAGTGACAGGAAGTGTTTATTGAAACTCTATAAAAGCCTCATTCGATCACGATTAGACTATGGTGCTGTGATTTATCACTCTGCCGCCCCGAGCGCACTAAAAATGCTAGACCCTGTCCACCATCTAGGAATCCGACTGGCCACAGGCGCTTTCAGAACAAGTCCCATACAAAGTTTATATGCAGAATCAAATGAGTGGTCACTTCATCTTCAGAGAACATACATGAGCCAAACATATTTTCTGAAAGTCCACTCAAATCCTCAACATCCCTGTTTTAATACCATTAATGACATGACATATGCTACACTGTTTCGCAATCGTCCTTCCGTAAGACAGCCTTTCTCGCTGCGTGTGAGGGAGCTTAGTGAAGAAATGCACGTTCCACTCCTCGAGCTTCCCCTAATGCATCCAGCCAAGCTACTGCCTCCGTGGGAGTGGCAGCTCATACAATGTGATATATCTTTCATGCAAGTTACAAAACACGCTCCAGAGATTGAAATCCTAATGCATTTCCGGGAACTCCAGCACAAATACTCCTGCACGGAGTTCTACACAGACGCATCGAAGTCACACGACGGGGTGTCCTATGCAGCCGTTGGTCTATCCTTCTCGGAATCCGACGTACTGCATCCGGAAACTAGTATCTTTACGGCTGAGGCCTACGCACTGCTGTCAGCCGTAAAGCACATAAATAAATCACAACTCCAGAAATCAGTTATATATACGGACTCCCTCAGTGTTGTGAAGGCCTTGATGTCATTTTCTAAGCACAAAAACCCAGTCATCAACGAACTCTATTACGTCCTATGTAAAACGTATATATGTAACCGGCATGTCATCATATGCTGGGTGCCCGGTCATAGGGCCATTGAAGGCAATGTTCTGGCGTACCAGATGGCCACATCAGTTGCATCGTATTCTGTAAATCCTACCGCAGCAGTCCCTGTCACAGATCTGAGGCCCTACTTGCGCAGAAAACTGCGGAACTACTGGCAACGCTCGTGGGACATGGAAACAAACAATAAACTGCATGTAATCAAGCCACAATTAGGTTTCTGGCCTCCCGTAACAAAATCCCGCCGGACAGATGTCCTATTCTGCCGTCTAAGAATAGGACACTTTCGGCACACATAACTTTTTACTCACGGGAAACGAGCCTCCAACTTGTGGTAGATGCGGGGAGAGGCTGACCGTCCTCCACGTCTTACTGGAGTGTCGCAAAGACGAATCTGAACGAAAGAAACATTTTCCCGTAGCATACCGCCAGCACATCCCCCTTCATCCAGTAATGTTACTAGGCCCAGAACCTTTATTTGACACCAACGCAGTACTAAGCTTTCTGAAAGATGTTGTCTTGCATGTTTTTAGCCCCACATGTTCGTAGCGGGTCCTCTCTCCAGAGGATGCCGCTGCGATAATTATTCTGAATAGCACATGCCTCTAGGCCCTTATGGTTCAAGGGCTCTGGCGAGGCAGTAGTGCTGTAAGCAATTTAAAGTCTCGCATATTTTAAACATTGCATCATTCTTTTACGATGGATTTTAAAGTTCATAGTATTCGTCATCAGTCATCGCCATAATTTTATAGCACGTAGATTTTACGCACTTTACAGCGACTATTTTAGGCCACTCTACAGCCAAGTCACATCTTCCATAATACATCCTTAACACTAACACCAGTCATGGCGCTCTTTGGCCAAACCTGGCCCTTGCGCCACAAAACAACACACATCATCATCATCACTATTGACGGTTTCGATCTAGTTCGAAAAACTACTGTAGTTACGTGTTTACTAACACTGCTTGGGTGTACGTGCTGATTGTATATATTGCACACAATTTTTCCCAAATCAAGTCACCCACATGGAATGATTCTTAAAGGAATGTTTGCTGAGAAAACATTTGTTTTGTTCTGTAGACAATGCTCAGTGGCGCCAACACTAAAGCTGTATGCAAATTCACAGTACTCCAACCGTGGGTTTCACGAGAGCTCACTTGCAAAGGGCGTCGCCGTTTGTCTGTTCCATGCCACATTGTATGCAGAAAAGCTCTCGAGTGACCGGATCATTAGAGACAGGAACTGTAAACAACAACTCTATGTTACTTTAGTTTTGCCAAATTAACCGTCGAATTATTCAATCCACATTCACATGGCAGAAAGAGAATTTCTGGTTGATAGCAGATGAAATGAGACGTCACATGATATGATGATTTGATTTGAAATGATGACGTCACAGACGTCATCATTTTTGCGTCTCTATACGTTATTATGGCGGCAAGAGTTGCAAAATAATTTAGCGCAACTTGACCGTTATTATTCAGGAAAATTTAGCAAAACTATCAATGTTAAGTATTCCATTTCTTTGTAATAAAATAATATCCTTGTTTGTTGATGGAGAAGTAACTTGTCGAGAGCAAGCATTCGAAAAAAATTATTGTGTGTTATTTTTTTTTTGCGCCAAAACCATGATCTGATGAGGCATGCCGCAGTGGAGACTCCATAATAATTTTCATGCCGTTGGATCGATTAAAGCGCACGTAAATTTAAGTGCACGTGCATTAGCACAAACTTAAGAAAGCGCCATCTAACGTCAAAATGCTATGCTACATCTCCTTAATTGGACCTAAGCTGGAATATACTTGCGTAGTTTGGGATCCATACACAAAAAACTAACATCAATAGTCTTCAGAGAATTCAGAGAAAAACGGTCATATTTATATTTAACAAATTTTCCAGGTGTGATTCCTCCACCGAAGTTATGGAAATTAACAAACTTGAACCACTCAAAATTAGAAGAAAGAAACAGACTAGAATTCTTTGACCTACTTCACACCAACAATTTATCCCTTGACCCATCTGAACATTTATCGCAGCTATAAACCAGAACTACACGCCACCGCAGACATGAAGCATTAACCCCTTACTTTGCAAGAACAAACACATATAAGTTTTCTTTTTTTCGTGGAACTATAACCGAATGGAATTGTATAAATTGAATCCACTTCTTGATCTAGTAACAGAACTGCTTGTTGGCCCAGTTGGTGCTTGCTAAAAGACGTGTTTCTTGCCGCAATTGAACATACACAAAAAGAAGACACCTAATGACAACACGGGCGGCACTTCCAACTGATTTAATTTGGGCTGTGACCCATTAATATATATACACTTACACGCATGCGCTGGCTGTTCACAGATCTACGTTACCCAGCGGTCAAACCATGTAGCATCCGATTTATAGAGCATGATAGATGTATCTCTAATGCAATTTCCGCCTTTATTTTTTTATATAGTAAGCTTCCATTAGCTCACGTGAAGTTTGAAATCTACTGCTGCCAAGAATCTTAATCTCAGAAAAACGTGGTTTGCACATGCAGGCCTTGCAGTGCGCAGGCTAAAGTGCCACGCCTATGCCACGCCTATGTGTCTTGCTTTTGTGTGTGTTCAATTGCGGCAAAAAACATTTATTTTACCTGATCTTGTAATTTCATGGTTCTGCTTGTTTTGTCAGTCTGATTTTCATTGCATGTACCATATGTCGCCCTCCCTGCTTGGACCACGTGTCCGCAGTATTTAATAAATAAACAAATAAATAAATTCTTGCCTTTCGTCATCACCAAAATGCGGCCGGTGCAGTTGGGATTGAACCCACGACCTTGGGCTAAGCGGTGCAATGCCGTAGCCATTACCTACCCTGGCTGGCTATACGCTATCCAAACCTTGCGCCTTAACAATGACCAAATGCCGAAAAAACCAAGTCCGTGTTTCATTCCTGCGCAGTTTGTTGGCTATGACGACTCCGCTCATAGTAACACTGACGGTCTTTAGTATTGCAGAAGTGCAATCTGGTCAACCCAACCCACCAGTAATATTTTGCTCTTCGTTTAAAATGATACGCCCGCTTATGGAAAGCAGCAAAGCTGAAGCTTCTACGCCAAAGGAATGAATAAGAGCGCAGGTATCTTAAACTACGTATTTCCCGAATAGAACAAACGTTACGGGTGATAAACGCCAGTAGCTCTGAACACTTTCCGTTGGTGTTGCGAACACCATCTGAGGCTCTTTGCGGGAGCACACTGGAATAAACAAGGAAATGACAAAGGGCAGAAAAAGGGCTGCCCTGGACCTCTTGTAACGCCTAATTTTACACGGGCTTTATCATCCTGAGAATGACCGATGAAATACCGGATATTTAGCAACAATTTGCCGGGTTCCAAATGTAGTCCAGCACCTAAGGCAGTGCACTGAACGGCGTGGAATGGCTAATGCTCCTAACTTGGCACTGTGGGTGATCTTGAAAGGGTTTCAACGTTGTATCGCAGTAAATATCCAAGTCTGGTCTTCGTCACTATGACGAGGAATATTCTCGTCGAAGTACCTTTGGAGCGAGAGCGACAGTGAAGCCAATCAGGAGTGGAATAGCGTTGATACACACATGACAGCGAAAGTGGGGTGAGATGCGCTAGTGTAGGGTGAGCGCACTCGATTTTGCAGTGAATTTCCTGGTAGCTGTGAGTGCGGTATTTGCAAAAAAGTGTCTGGCTAGCACATAGACAGGTACGTTAAGGAATGGCAAGAGTCCTCGCCGGAAGGAACAGTGTCCGTTTGATAAGAGGCTGGCTAGGACGAGGACGGGTGTTTTCCGTATAACCGTAGGACATATCTCGTAGGCTAAAAAAGGTCGTGGAGGATACTGGGGTGCTGGTGTTTTTTGGTACCTAGGACAAGCTCGCACGGCTACACAACTATTCAAAACCAAAAACTATCTCACGAAATATCTTTGAAATCACACTTGTAGTTTGTATAGAGCCTACAGAACACAGCAATTGGCACTGTCGCTTAAGAGGCAACTTCTTTCGTTGCCTATTGTGAGCAAGTACTTCTATGCCATTGCTTCAGGTACACATTTACCTGGTATACAATCTGATATTTGCTTAAAGAGTGTAGAGAAATTATGGAGCATTTTATCGTTACTACCATATGTGATGACAGACCCTGATAATATTTGCATGGACAGACAGAAATTCCCATAATAGACACAGCAAACGCGTTAGCTATTTAGGATATCCTTATGTTGGCAGCGCGTGCATACATCCTAGTGTTAGCAGCGCAAAACGTAGATCGAAGATCGAACGCGAGACGATAAGACAACACAACAAGCGCTGTGGTGTAGCCTTCTCGTCTCGTGTCCCGCCTATGTTTCGCGCTGTTAACACCAGGATGGAAAACCAACAAGCCGAAGCTGCTATTCTAGCGTGCATACTTATTTGGCTCTGTTGATAGCGTGCGAGCGGTCTGGCTCGTGACAACTGTGCAAGGGCAAACTGACCGAAAGAAACTTCTCCGAATGACTGGTTTTAATGCTGTAGGATTTATATCAAGGCACGCTCACGCCGTCACCACCATGGTCGTCATCGCTGTACTGCCCGACATCCCTGCGCATGCATGGACGCGAGTGCAGGATTAGCAATTATTCATAGATGGTCAGTGCGTTTGCATACATGTTAGGGTTCAAAAGGAGAAACGCAGAAAAAAGATGAGAGGAAATGCAACGAAGAAACCAGGGAAAACCGAGGGGGTATTCTTTACAAATGTGAAAGCATTATTCGGCCCATGAGCCGAAACATTTGGCGTTAATATGCGATGGTACCACAACCCATCTGGTGAAGTGGTGACGTCACGTTTGACGTGATGCCATAAAGTGATTGCGTCAAGAAGTCGAACATCGCGTGATGACGTCATCACACCATTGCTCGCATGATGACATTATCACTTCAAAGATTACGCTTCGTGATAGCGGTATCATCACGTGACGAGGAAGTAATCGGCTTATGATATCATCCGATGACGCCACCGCATGAAATACTACATCACGTGATGACGTCATCGTCAATGAAGGTGTCACCTGATGACGCCATCTAATGCCTCTCGGAGAAGCAAAACACCTTGAGCTTCTTGTTTCTTGCACTGTCTCCGGGATCGGCCTATATTTTTAGGCGAGCGCGCCGCCACAAAAAATACCGATACACTAGGGGCTAACAGCTTCGCCTTAAAACGCATGAGCGTGGACGACGGAAGACAAGGCCGAGGAGCAGAAACAAAAAGCCCAGCTACGAGTCGGGTCCGCGAAGAGAAGGGCGAGCGGCAGACCGGAGGAGATGGGGGGTTCGTAGAGACGAGATCAGTTTGGTGGAGGCATGCACTGCCCCACTTTCCGTGACTTTGGCCCGTGGGCGGAGCGCGCACAACCAAGCACACTTTCTCCCGCAGGAACGCTACACAGGCATATCGCAGAGAGGACGCAGTGGTTCAGACGCATCGGTTGCATACTGTCCTCTCGTCAGGGCCTGACCAGCCGACCGATCATCGGAGGCGGCAACACCGGTGCCCTCAGTGCATCGGCAACACGTATGACGCAACATCGAGGCAACACTAAGGTGCCTGGAAGCTGCCATTATTCCTGTGTTCATTGAGAGTTAATTCCAAGAAATGGACTAAGTTCTCTTGTGGAGTTCGGTGATATGTTAATGGCGTAAATTACAAATGCGCGTAGTGTGTTAACGAAATCGTTTTTTTTTTACTTAGAATAAAAGGCATTCGCTATGAATGTATTTGTTCAAATGGCGATCCTTAACGCTACTTATGAATGTGTAGAAATACAAGGAGTAACCGAAGAGCACCACTAAGACCAGACCATGCTAGGGGGTCTCATTATGTTACCTATGTAGCAAGTTGCCGAGCGTACCTTTAACTCATAGATACAATATCTTCCTGGTGCTCATGAGTTTATTCTTTCTTCTTTCTCGATCTCGTTTTGTTCTCGCTACTTGTCTGGTGCTTTTCTCGTGTGTATCATCAGCCTGGGCACCACGCATTGCGTCGTGTTTGGCTAGGTGAATCAGCCGTGGACATACTAGCGCCTGCTCAACGCCCAACGAAAGCCCAGTGCTTTCTCTTCAACGTACCGGTTTCGACGGCGGTTGACGCCATCATCGACTCCATTGAAGAAGTCGTAGGTGCCGGAGGGTTGCAGTATCTGCAACATCACGGCGGCAACAAGTTCTTGGCAGCTGTCCGCTCTGCGGCTCAGGCAGCCAAGATGGCGGCAAAAGGCTCCCTGCTGCTCGCCAACAAGGTCGTACCACTGGAACGCATGGGCACTCCAGTGGTTTATGTGACGGTCTATCGTCTTCCACCCTGTGTCAGTGACGACGCACTGATTGCTGCAGTCGCACCGTATGGAAAGTGCCGAGGCATTTCTGACGTTGTTTTCAAAGACAGAACGGACATCAGCAATGGCAGCCGACTGGTCAAGCTCGAGATGGTAAAACCTCTACCGAGTTTCATCATGGTGACTGGCTTTCGGGTAATGCTGGAATACAAAGGAATGAAGAGAGTGTGCTCCAAGTGCAGAGCAGAAGGTCATTTTGGAGCCACCTGCACGTCAGCTCGATGCGCCCAATGTGCCATTTTGGCCATGCGACTGCAACGTGCAACGCGCCATGCAGACGTTGTAATGGCGAGCACGCCACTGTTGACTGTGTGTTGCCACGTTCGTATGCTGCTGCAGTGACACCAGTGACGCCCGCCCAGCCACGACTGGGAGAGAATACATCTGAAGACGCAGCACAGACGCAAGCCACAGATCAAGCAGGAAAAGAAAGTGCCGCAGAGGCGCCAACGCCAGCGTCCCCCGATGCCAGCGACGCTGCGTCTTCTCCCTCTACTGACGAAGAGAGCAACGAGACACCACCTGCCACAATGGCGTCGCCTGCCACGGAAGACGACGAGGAGCCTACGTTAGACGCCCAGTCTACACTATCACAGCGGGAACGGCTCCTTGCATGTGCTACAACACCGAACGCTAGCGAGGACGCGAATGGACGCCATCGCGGCCTCCCCGAAGTCTTGGCCGGTCCGTCGAGGATCGCGCCGGTTGCCAAGACAAAGACCGCGTTTGCGAGTGGTACTACAGGTTTTCCCGCTCAATTTAATCCGAGCGCCAGTCAATATAATCTAAGTGCCAGTCAATTTAATCCGAGCGCCACTCAATTTAATCCTTGGCCACTCAATTTAATACGAGCGCCACTCAATTTAATCCAAACGCCAGCCGAAATAATCCTAACGCCAGTGAATTTAATCCAGACACAACGGAATTCAAGAACCTTTGGATTTCAAGACTTCTGAAAATTTGTGAACATATTATAAGTTAGCACCTTGAAAATGAAAGAACGAGGTGGTAGACCAGTAGCTATCCTGCCACGGGACTAACGGAACTTTTGGAGGTTTTGAAGCGAAAAGCTTCAGCCGGCGTATGTCTGATTTGGCTCCGTAAGCATAAGAATAGTACGAGATGGTGACTCCCAAACACAGTTAATGCACGAATACCTAGATCATCAGCGTGAATGCTACCATAGACTTATGAGCTGGTACTCTCGCACCTCTGCAAAGGCGTGGATGACCAACAGGCCAATTTCCAACCCTGAGGTACTGTGGACTGCGGCTGGCTCGTGCGTCCAGCAGGAGGCAAAATGGCAGCTGTTTCATTGAAAGGGTTATAATAGAAGATGGCGCAGAGAGCGGTGCGAGGCGAGATATCGAAAGAATTTTTATGCGAAGCATATTACTAGAGCTCAACCCAGCTCCTCAGGCGCGGCGGTGTCGCCTTCAGTACCACGTGACACCGTGACGTCACGACAGAGGAGGAACGGGGCTCCAACTCGCGCCGTCGCTCGAGAGCTCAACCCAGCTCCTCAGGCGCGGCGGTGTCGCCTTCAATACCACGTGACACCATGACGTCACGACAGAGGAGAAACGGGGTTCCAACTCGGGGCGTCGCTCGCGGCGTCGCCCCCCGCATCGGACGCGGTGGGCGTCGAGCAACGCAGCGTTCGGCACGACAACGATTTATTCATGAAGTGCAACGCCGCAGACACCGACACCGACGACACCGGCTTTTCTGCGACACGAGCTCCTTAACGCTGTCGCGTTAAAATAAAGGCTAGTTTGATTCGCATCCTGGGCGTAACCTTAGCTAAGCCACAGCCAATTTTTTGGAACTGGTTCTCAGACGCATTTTGATCGGAAAAGATTTACAATGCAGAGCTATTGAGTGAAGAAATTTCTGACTTTTGCGCTAACCTACCTCAAGTAGAAGATACAGAAGGCCATAATTTATTGTCTCCAACAAATCTGCAAGAAGTTTTTGATGTTATACGACCTATGAACAGCGGATCAACACCCAGTCCAGATGGCTTACCAGCCGAATTTTACCGGTTTTGCTGGGAGGAAGTAGGCACTGCCTTAGTATCGCTCCTTAACGGCATTCTTGCACGGGAAGGTATTCTTAAATCGTTTAATCGGGGCCGCGTAATGCTCTTGCCAAAGCCAGACTCCAACTTTGCAGAACCCTCATCCTGGAGGCCTATAACGCTGCTCAACAGAGACTATGAAATATTGACAACCCTTCTTGTAAACCGCATGAAGATATTATTGCAGAAAATAGTCAGTGTACATCAAAGATCTCCCGTACCGGGTCGGAGTATATTTTCGTCTCTCAACTTAACACGTGATATCATACAATACACAACAGCACGTGAAGCTTCAGGAGTATTAGTAAGCTTGGACCAAGCCAAAGCGTTCGACCGCTTAGAATATCAGTACTTATTTGAGGTTTTACGATGCTATAACTTCCCTGAAGAGTTTGTAGACATCCTGCGGGTGTTGTACTCGCGAACAACAGCTGAGCTTTTGCTTAACAGCATTTTAACACCTAGATTTGATGTGACAAGGGGAGTGCGGCAGGGTGGTCCTTTGTCACCCATATTGTTTGTGCTTGCGATTGACCGGTTGTTAAGGCGGTTTAGCGAGAGCCCGCTCGTAAGAGGCCTTCCTATGCCGGGAACCGGGTGCATAAAAGTATCAGCGTATGCGGATGACATCACTTTGTTTTTACGGGATGGAGACAGTCTTGTAGAGGCATTTCGTATTTATAATCAATATGCTTCAATGTCAGGGGGCAAAATAAATATGAGAAAATGTGAAGCATTAAATTGAGGTCGCGTCGAAATAACGCTACCAGGGGACAATAAACAGACCGAGCATATACAAATACTGGGTATCAAATTTTGTACAAGTGGTGTTTCAACTCGCACATGGCGAGGCATTGTCAGCTCCATTAAAGAACAGTCGGAAGCATTGCGTCGCCACTGGCGCTGGCAGAAAGGGCTTTCTTCATTAAGAATGTATTGTGCAGTAAACTGTGGTTTGCTGCAAGGGCAGCTCTCGTGCCGTCACCAACAGTACGAGTACTAAACTCACTTATTTTCTCATGGTTCTGGCTAAACAAGTCGCAATACGTAGCGCAGCAATTTTTGCGCCTTACAAAATCCAGCGGAGGTTAGAGCTTGCCGTGCATAGTTACATTCGGTAGGCTGTTGTGCACTAAGAGTACATGTTGTGATCTCCTTGATGATGATCAGTACCCTGGTACGCCACTGCGCCTTTATTGGCTGGGTCATTACCATCGAACGCTTATGCCGCAGAGTACAGGCAACTTGCTTCCGACGGCGGTAACACCAGCACCGGAGTTTGCGGCGGCTGCGCGCTTGCAAAGCCAGCTTGTACAACTAAGAATTACAAAGTGGCGTGCGACACCAGTTTGCAGGCTTTGTGAAATGTTGTGTGAGATAGCTGTACCTCCACGGACAGCTACTACACAAACATGGACAGCCATGCTTTCACCTGATTTGCCTTCTCAAGTGAAGGATTTTCATTGGCAACATCAGTGGGGCATTCTACCTACAAGAGACAGGCTTGAACGCTGGCATATGGTAGCGAATGATAAATGCATATATTGCGCACAAACAGAGACCAACGCGCATGTAGAAAAGGACTGCGTTGTAGCACACACCTTCTGGAAGCTGGTTGCAAGAATGTTTGGAATATCCACCGTACGGCCACCACAGCGCCGAGATCGGTTTGCGAGTCTCGTCTACTGCAGCGCTAGCTACGTTCTGTGGTGTTTCCGCAACATCGCAGAACGATCTCGGCTGTCAAATAGAGCAATGTACCCCAGAATGCGAAAACTACGGGTGATAGTACGGGGTCATCTTGAAGAACAGTTGTTCAAACTCGGTGAAACAGGTTCAACTCGGAACACCGGTTCAAACTCGGTGTTCAAACTCGGTGACATAACCGTCTCCCAGGGGCGTAGCCAGGGGGGGGGGGCTTATGGGGCTTCAGCCCCCCCCGAAATTTTTTCGTGCTGTCCATGCACCGCTGACCAAAGCGACCCCCGGCGCCGGAAATCACTCTGGATTTTGTCTAGAATGTCTTTTTGACGCTCGAAAAGACATTTAACCGCGAAGATTGCAAACTCGGGCTGGATTTCGTGGCAACGCCCATACACCGGGAGTCGCATAACGCCAAGCAGTCCCATCCGAGCACAAAGCTTCAAGGGCGCTTTGATGGTGAGCGGGCTCGCTGCGGCATCTCACTGAGGCCACGGAATCTATGGAGCGCATGGATATCAATTGCGAAACTTTATGGGTATAAATCTCATAAGCTCTTGATGTGAAAGCTGCATTGACATTTCCAAAGTTGTGCTTGGGTTTTCAATTGCGGAACTTTGTGAGTTTAATGTTGTTATAAACATTTGACGCCATAGGTCTATTGACTTTTCTAAAGTCTTACATCGCAACATACAACGAGACAAGCCAAATCAACACACTAGCAGACGAGTTGACAGAGCAGGCAGTGAGGTCCAATGAGACGAAGCATTGGGGTGGTTCATTTGTGCCGTCATGTCACATAAAAAAATATCAACATTTTTTTTAACCTACGCCAGAACATCCATGTCAAGACACTAAAGCCAGCCAAAGTAACTACGTTCTTATTTATTTTTTCTAATTTGACTTTTATTCGCGAGGACACATTGAGCCTCTTCAATTTTTTTTTTCTCGCTACCCTACCCGCGGGCTGCCAGAGCCAGCCAGAGCGCAGTATACGTTTTTCTCGTCTGGCCCCGAATACCGTGCGGTGCACTTCGGTGCGCGTTCGGTTTGCTCTGGCCGAGTGGATTTTCACCGGACAGGGTTTTGGACGCTTTCTGGCTAGCAGACGAGAAAAAAAAAACAATGGTCGCTCGCCGCCATCACTGTGGGGACTCGAAGGATTGCACCGCATTCCTTGAGCGGAACCTTTCCGAAAAGTCTTGTTTCGCCGCTGTAGGATACTGAGCAGTATGCGTATGGTTCTCAGTGGACCAAGCGTCTCATGTTTTCTTCGGTATTCCTTCCGTAGCCCCATTAGGTGCCCCAAGTAGGCATTAGATTCTGGCCAACATACTTTCCTATGCGTTTTTTTTCATTTCGGTGCCTCCGCCTCACAGAAAAAAATACATTGCTGCGGCGCAGCGAATTGTCGCATGGTGAAAATTCGATTTTGATACTTCTTTTGCGCAAAGTAATGGGCGACGGGACGCTTCAGTTGCCGGATACGTTTATTATATTATTGCGAAAGCAATTATACGGACACTCCAGGCGCATTCCGGCCATCGCCCTCATGTTTAGTATAAAGTCCAAGGGTGATAACATCGTGACTACGCGCTGCATGCTGTATGTGCGAGTGAAAGCGTAGGAGGTGAGGTGGAATGGGTGAGCCGACGATGGTGGCTCAGTCTTGTGTGCGCAAAAGAGAAAAGCGGGGAGCAAGCGCGCCGCCTTCCGTCGCGCGCAATACATCGGGGGGAGTGGATGGAATGGGGGCGGAATCTAGGATTCTGTGAATCTATGATTGTGCAACATGTTTATTTGCCTTGTTTGACGCATTATATACAGTTACTTCTTCTTACATACATAGACTCACTGGAGATTTATACGTATACTTAAATATCTTGTTGCGAGGTTTTGTGTATACATGCAGTGAACTTTGTTTCCAGTGACACTTTTTTGTCCTTTATCAAGCCGTATTTTCGCATTTGCATATCCCATTGTATCTTTGCATTTCTAATGTACGAGGGCGAGTCAAATGAAAGTGAGCCTACCCTAACCGCGCAATAATGGTTCGGTTCATTATGTGCGAGGCATGCGCGCAGGAGAACGGCATGTCTCATTTACAAAAGTGACACGCAGGTGTGAAGAGAAATGTTCTTTAATGCTCTCATACACTGGGTTGAATATGGTTGCGTCACATAACGGACACTTCAAAAGTTGAACAGCTCGGTGTCGCGAATTTTTTGACAGCTGAAGGTATTTCCAAAACAGAAATTAATCACCATATCACTGCCGTGTACGTTGAACACTGCATTTCATTGACCACTGTGAAGCGTTGGAGCAAACGGTTCAAAGGACGTTGCAAAGACATTGCAAGACCGGGCCAAAACCATCGTGCAATCACCCCCCACACAATTTCAAAGGTTCATGAGCTGCTGAAAAAAGAACGGAGGATAAGCATCGATGAACTGGCAGACCATCTGAACATCAGTCATGGTTCGGTTCACGCCATAATTCATGAGCTTCTCGGTTATCGGCTCTTTGGTGCGCAATGGATCCCCAAGATTTTTATCCATCGCGAGAAGACGGAGAAGTTTCGCTCTGCCTTGACTCATCTGATCGGGTATCACAATGAGCATTACGACTTCATGTTTGCAACTGTGATCGGGGACGAACCTTGGTGCCACTACTACGAGCCTGAAACACGACGGCAAAGCTTACAGTGGAAACATTCGAATTTACCACGCCCAAAGAACCTAAAGGCCATCATTTCCGCTGGAAAGGTGTTGTTCACTTTTTTTTTCGATCGACAGGGTCCATTACTGTTAGAATTTGCTAAATCTTGAGAGGCTATCAATTTTTTCCGATATTGTGAAACGCCAGAACGGCAGCGTATCGCAATCAAGAACGAACAACGTGGAAAATTGACGAATGGGGTCATCTTGTTCCACGACAATGCCTGTCCCCACGTCGCTTATGTGGTTTATACAAAACTGGCAAAGTTCAAGTGGGAAACGCTGCAACATCCGCTATACAGCTCAGACCTGTCACCTTGCGACTTCTACATTTTGGGGCAACCGAAAAAACAGCTCAAGTGAACCAGATACAGACTTTTTGAAGCAGCAACCCAAGGAGTTTTATAAGACGGGAATCACGCGACTCGTTAGTCAATAGGACAAATGTCTAAATTCTCATGAAGACTACTTTTAAATAAAGTACCCCGTTGTTGGCTCATTCATTTGACTTGCCCTCATATATCTTGCAGAACTCCTGCTTTTTATACGTGCTCTGTGTCGCGACTATAACTTCGGTGCAATTACTCACGATACACGACAAGGGACAGCTACTCCTGCGTAATACATTGGAACAAACGACAGCGGCATTGCGATTTTTCAATGGCCATTGCATATATACAAGAATGTAAGCACGGTTCTTGAATGACAAAGTTTCATTAACATATTTGTCCTCAACTTGTTCAGTTCATTGCCTTTTAATTCTTCATATCAGCGGAATGCACTGCTTTCCTGGTTTCGAACTGATATAGTTCTAAAGTTCGTGTGATATATTCTTTACTTAATAAATAGACAAAAACATAGAAGCATTGACGTCAGTTATGTTGGGCACAATTTTTGGCACATACGAGTATATTTTATGAAAAAATACATATTTTACTTGTATTTACAGTGCGTAGCTTCCAAGAATTCGTTTGCAGCATCTTTGGCAATGAAAATGCAGTTATTATTCATGTATTTGATCCCTCGATAAATTGTTTAGGAGGAAGCTTTAGCTCGGGCCCAATCCAACGCGGCCTATTCAGATACTTGTAAAACGCAGAAACGCTTTTCTGAGATAATCCTGCTAATCGCTTTTATTGAAATTGGTTGCATTTCAGAGAGAAAGTTAAATCCTACTGTCTGTTGGAAACAGAACTTCGATTTAGGGCCTGAATTTTGTTTAAAATATTTTGGAAAATTCGAAAGTTTGAAAAAATAGAAGCACCACGTTTACAAACTAATAGCTCTGTATGAATAACAGATATTGTGGTTCTGTAAACGGCGTTTATTATAACAGTCAAAGCGGACAAGTTTGCTGTGTCAATTTGTATCTTACGTGAATTGGTTACGTTGTGTACAAGAATTACTGCAAAAGCCGTATTTCCTCAATACTAAATTTTTTTGAGATTCATGTGTAACATATCTATTTTGTCCGCTGTAGATGTACTATTAGATGCAATTCACAGAATTGTGATATCATTTTTCATTGTTGAGTCACGGAGGTTTAAACTTGATAGTTTCGTTTTCTGAAAATTTTCAATTTTGGCCAATTTTTAATAAATAATTGACCACCTAAATGAAAAATTCGAAGCCAGTAGTCACTAGAATTAAACTTTTGCTTTTATATGCAACAAACCTCCTCAAATGTGGTGTAGTGGTTGCAGGGAAAAACGAATTCCCCTTCTACATGTACCTAAATAGGAGCACCCGAGCTAAAGCTTCCTCTTAAGGAGGAGGCTGAGCTGCAACATGCAGCTACACACACACACACACACACACACACACACACACACATATATATATATATATATATATATGTTGGGCCGGTGGCGTAGCCCCCCCCCCCCGAACAAAATTTCTGGCTACGCCACTGCCGTCTCCCGAGGCAAAGTCTTTCTACAGCCAGAATAATGGTCAATTCTGTTACCTGAGTTCAGACTGTATCTGCATGTGCCCCGGGTACCTTCCATAAATTCGAGGCTGACAATATTGCTTTTCCGTGGATGCGGTAATGAGTTTTGTTGTTGTTGTGTGTGGCAAACCCAGTGTCAAGAAGGCACCATTTATTATTTCATTTGCTAATGTGTTTTGTTTACACCAAGTATGATGTATTACATGTGATGTGCCTTATATTGCACTTTTCGTTCACACCACAGTTGTAAGCGTGCCTACGGGTGAATAAATTTCTTTGTCAGAGTAAATTTGAGGCTGATAATAATGCTTTTGCGTGGACGCTGTAATGAGTTTTGTTGTTGTTGTTGATGTGTGTGGCAAAGACAGTGTCAAGCAGACACCATTTATTATTTCGTTTGCTAATCTGTTTTGTTTACATCAAGTATGATGTATTACATGTGATGTACTTTATATTGTACTTTCCGTTCATACCACAGCTGTAAGCGTGCCTACGGGTCAATAAATTTCCTTGTCAGACCCAAGATGAATGTAGGTTTGCGGCATTTTGTTAGACATCTGAAATGCGTTTTGGGGGTCACATTTGAAGTGTTACGAAGTTTTTCTGTCTGATGCGTGGCTAAGACTAGGGGGTCTTTCTCCTTCAAGAGACGGAATGGCGTAGTTGTGGCAGTGACCGAAACATAGGATTCCGTAACAAAAATCAACTTTTATTTGCGACTGCTACAAATATAAAAGTACAAACCAACAATGTAAAACAAGTTCAAGCTTATGAATCTCTTTGATTAGGAGGCATGGGCTTTCTCAAAGCGCCATCGCTCCTTTGTGATGCAATAGAAAAGTTGGAACTTAGTGCAAAAAAACAACAACTTGATTTTCATGCTCCAACCTTCCAGTCTGCTGCGAGCTGCATTCAGACCTTCGAAAAGTCGTGGAAAATGAGTGAATGTTCTTGATCGGACATGAAAGGAGGCGGTGGAGCCCGCTTTTTGGGTGGTTGCAGTATGGATCACTGTCGTTGTCTGCGTGCATTTGCAGTGCTTCAATGACCAGACCAGAGCCTCTCCCACAGAGATGCGGAAATCCAAAACTGGAATACGTCCCTGGGCCGTTCTTGCTAGTCGCACATATGACCTTAAAGTGACCAGTGACCGCACAGTGACCTTAAATACAGTACTGTACCATACTTAAGGTCATGTCTGTCAAGTGCAAAAGAACATGATGGTCGATTTCTTGGCCATAAGGTGTTGGCCATAAGGCTTTCATTCGGTAATAGCTGATCATGCGATCGGCCATGTCGCCAATTCCCATATTCTTGTGCAAATATAGAATACTTGGCCTGGAAAGATTCACATGTTTTTTCCTTGCTGGACCACCTGTGACACGTGTCATAAGGATGCCTTCAGAGAAAAAAATACATCATTGTTATGGCTTTGTCGTCGTACCATGTAACAAGAATTTTTTGCCCATCATCTCTGCACACCATCTCCGATGTTCCTCGTCCCATAGCTATAAGCTCACTTTCGCTAGACAGGTTCACACCTTTTGGAATTCGATTGTGCTTCACTTATCTGGTACCAGATGAGTTCTTGACTGCCAGTGTATCAACTAACGAAACCAGCCAGGAAGTCTCTATCAAAAAAGAGGCATGTTCCAGGAGCGAGATTGGTTGAAAGCTTCGGCACAGCTGACTCTCCAATTCCAGAACTTCTTTGGTACAAACTGGACTTCAGTCCTTTCAAAATCTAAAAGGCCACTTGGTGTCGCAAGCACAACTTTTTTTAGGCCGTGGGGGTTGCGTTCTCGAAGCACGCACTGTCTCGACTGTGTTGAGACATGTAATGCAAAAGGATAGACAGGTGGGCGACTTGGTACGGTAACATGATTTTGGCTTCTAGCGCGAAGTGAAACACGGACACAGAAAGGAGCAGACAGAACGAGCGCTATTTTTACTCTCAACTAAATTTTTATTGAAACGAAGAACATACATATAGGTGATTGCAAAAACCGTAGCATAAGAACATGACAAGGTAAAAAGCATCAGTTAAACATGTCAGTGTCAGCGCTCGTCCTGTCTGCTCCTTTCTGTGTCCGTGTTTCACTTCGCGCTTGAAGCCAAAATCATGTGTTGAGACAGTCGTAATTGCAGGTAATTGGAACGAAATTTCTGTTATTTGTTAAGTAGTGCCAACAGATTACATGTGCGTACTGTGATATCTTTGTTGTCATTGGGACCCAATGTCCATTATATTGGACATTGTAAAATACATCATGTACTCTCGAAAACTACCGCATTTGTAGCTCAAATAGGTGTTTCTCTGTGTTTCTTGAATTATTACCCATCCAAACCAAGGCCTAAATATGCTTTATTACATGCGAAAAAACACACAAATTCACTTCCTTAGGCGGCAGCGGTAGAACGCGGTCACGCACAGTCCCGCCGTTTTCAACTCTCATGGAAACGAGGGAAACACAGTGACTTTGACCGTAGTCAATAGATGACAGCAGGGTTCCTTGTGGCAGTTCGAAATGCCCTGTCTATGAGGAAAAATATGTTCCGACACCCATGGCACGCTGTGTTTGGTTGTGCTATATTTTGGACAAATCTTCCGTTGATGGGCCACAAGAGGTTATCGAAAGCAGGTTTGCAACCACATTCGTGACAGTTCACGCCTAGATGATCTTGAATGCTGTTGTAAACGTTGCTGTAGTGTTCCCTAAGCCAATCATTATGCATCGGCCGGTTTGCCCAATGTAGACTTTACCATATGCGATAAGTACCTCATGCACGATACAGTGGGTTGTTTGTGTCAAGCGCTGTCTGTGAGTAGTTTTACACTGTACCTTCTCTTGGGAAGACGGCGGAAGTTTGCTTACCGGCTGAAACCGGTTTTGCAGGCATGGAAGAAAAAACAACGTCAACATTAGCACTCCGGCAAAGCTGCTTAAGGCAGCGTGAAATTGCGTGAAAATATGAAATAACTGCCTTCTCTGCATTATCATGGCTCTGCCCTTCTGTGAACTGTGCCCGTGCGCGACCAACTCTTTATCACTTTCTCAAGTATGCCTTCCGCGACACTAACCTGCAAAAAAAGGGATATCCAGCTGCGCGGAGGTGTCATACCAGCGACCGAAAGCTTTACTCCGCCTTGTGGTTGGAGCACTTCTTCAGGGTATTTGTAAGACAATGGACAACAATACTTCTCTTCACGAGTTTAGAGTGTGCTGACCCAAATGGAAGTAATGGCTTGCTCGCCCTTGACTCAAACATTGAGCACACGCCTTGTCTTAAAGAGTGAAGGCGCAGGTCTAAAAACCGAATGTCATTTTCTTCAAAACATTTTTCGTGAAGTTTAGCGGACTTAAAACATATTTAAAAAAAACTTTAAATACAGTTTCCACTCCTGCAGTAAATTCACTCTTGTTGCCTCCTTTGTCTCTGACGGTTCAGGCGCTGTAGCCTTCTGCTGTGTGTAATTGTATCGTGTTAATACATCGTTGCGAGCAGTTAAAGGCATCTTAACTGTAAATACGTTATGGGATAAAATAAAAGCCGTCACTTTGTTTAGTGAGTGACGTAGACGTACAATGTACGGATGATATGCGCGTGTATTCGCCATGCGGCAACCAAACGGAATTTCCAGGCAAGCGGTTAGTGGAACTAAAAGCACTTGTAAACGTTATATGCTTGTGTTCATGATGCTCTGGGTGGACTTGATATATAACAGAGTTTTCATTTATAAGGCATGTTGGACGTCTTAACGGTGTTGTGGAGAAAAAAATTGTGGTGCGAGGGTTAATTAGAGGCCCAATGAATATAGCTAAACATGAGCTTTTGCTTTTTTAGAGACGTTATTAAAATTACCACAGTCGTTCCCTGCTGCCCTAAGAAAACCGAATCACGTGCAAATTTCATATTTGCAGTTCAGATGGGAATAGGTTTGGCATGTTGGTAATTCATCGTAATACAGAAAACGCAGCACAGTAATGACGAAGGACAAGTCGACACAGAACATCGCTGGGGGTGTCTCTACTTGTCTTTTGTCCTTACTGAGCTATGTTTTTTGTTCCGCATTTGCCGACCAAGGGGACAATGTTGCGGGTGACGTGCGCCGAAAATTCGGAATGTGTGAGTTAATTGCATCGTTTGCAGATAATTACATTGGACATGTACCAGGGCTTTACATAGGCGTATTTCAGGACAGACACCGGAATTTTCGGTAGCGTCCTAAGACAACTCAATGCGCCAGAAAATAGGCATTTTTGTATATACGGGCGATTTTAACGGTTGCTTTCGACACAATTGTTTAAGTGCCAGTTATTGGGATCTTTTTCAAGATTACCTTTAGCAGGTGTTCGATCAATACACGGCGGTTTTCAGCTACAAATGCCAGGGTGTCACAAGAACTCTGTCACAGGCAGTCTACATTTAGTAAATATATGGGTCATATCAAGCGTAATATGTGACAAAACATTAGGGTTTCCAACTTTAACAACAGTTTTGCAAATATTCAAGGAGCCCTCGTTTTCTCTGTATTTTAACGTTTTGTACGAGACTCGTAGTACGTTTCCCCGGTTTCATCTCTAAACTAAATGAGGCACCTTCTTCATATTTGGGGAATGTAACGGAGAGGTTCTGGGCAATATGTCGGCAAAGTAGAAAATCCTTGGTGTTTGCAGTATATCAGGTATTCAACGGTTCCAGAGCGTTTCTTTTTGTTTCGCGAGTGTTTCCGAAATGTTACTGCTACCAAGACTGAATTTGGTCAAAATATGGGAACTATTATGAATAATAGACATACCATTATAAACCTGCGTAAAGCAGTTACAGCTTTTGTAAAAACGTCACAACGCGACACAAAGCGTGAGCAGGCCATTATCGGGTACATTTTCCAGTGTCCTATGCTATTTGTATGTAGCAGCGAGTCCCCATCTAGTAAGAAAGATATGCTCATCATGTTATGCATGTTGTGCGCGAAACGTTAACGCTTCTCGCAAAATTACAATTGTCGTAAATAATTACTGAATTCTCATTACGTGCCTCTCTTTATGCGTTCCACGGGGCACGTGGCGCGTTTTTCCAGTGTACTCGGTGAACTAAACAAGGAACTCGGTTAGCATTTAGGTTAACTAGATGCAAACAGTAATGCGCAGGCAAAGTTCAGGGTGTGGTGGTCACATATGTGTTTGTTTCTTTCAGTCATTATGTATCTAATCCCTCTTTACCATCATAGTTGTGTTCTGTTATTGGCTCAGAGTTTATCCCACCGTTTTGCGAAACATTACTGGCATCATGACCAAATCTGCTGAATATGCGGCTACCGTTAAGGCCTGCGCGTGCGATAGTGAATGTGTCTGCATGAATTAAAGTTTTATGAAATATTCCTTAATTTATTGCTTAAAAGTTACATACGGCGGTTATCCGCGGTTGCCAATGTCACGAGAAAACGCTCTGTCACACCGACTTTATATTTGCTTAAAATTGGGAGATCGTAATGTGTATTGTGTCGCAGTTCCTCAACGTTACTGAATTACGCAGGAGCTTTGCATAAACTGCAGAATCCTTCATTTTTCGCCTACTTATTTGTTGGAAATGTCGGTAACATTAAGGCTGACGTACATTTGAAGATTAATGTGCGACGGTTTAAAAGCTTCTCAAGTTCTAGAAAGCGTTATATCTGGGTAATGCTTCAAACAGGTGAGTCTCACGCCTCCAACGTTTTAAAGCGGCTACAGGCAGCTTAACTTATTCATGCGACGGCTATACAAAAGACAACTACGCTGGAAAATGGTTTTGTTTATGCAACGTCGCGCAAGTCCTTTGTAAAACTGCCTTGGCGCTCAGCCTAAGACGGTGTTACCTGGCACGGAGACATTATACGTTGGATGTGATGGAGACGACCACCAAGCTGAGCAACGCCGAGCTTATGGAGCCACTGGCTGCTCTGACGATATGTTAAACTGCCAAAGTACTCAGCGGACTCTATCAGCAACAGAAATTACATTGAAGACTACCATCTCTATAGCTTGAGAGATGAAGATGCGGTAATTGCATGCTCAATGTTCAGAAAGGATGCGTTTAGAGGGAGTGCGAATGATGCCTTCTTGCAATAACCATACCATATGTCACGATGAAGCCGCAGAAAAGCATGGGGAAAGGTAAGTGTTACGCTTAGTCGGAATGTATATGTAATCATGCACAGCGAAGCTAAAACTAGGTGAAAATATAACATAGCGCAGGTGGGGACCGAACCGACATATGCCGCAGTACTCGCGCAGTGTTTCACCTGTAGGCCATACCGCGGCGTCATGCCTTGGGACACTTTATTGGGCAATTTTTGTACGAGGTTGTTCCTGGGAATGTAAGCCAGCGTCGTTCACGACCAAGGCGGCTAACATGGAATGCCTTTCTGTCCACAGTTACCACGTAGCACACATTCCAGGTGCCGAATGGTGTCGTTCTGAATAGGAAAAAGAAAAATCAGCCCCTCCGATCAGACTTCTCGTTTTCTCTCCTTGTAGTAAGGTATGTTTACTGAGCTTAACGTCAATGTATGTCTTCCTCGCACTGTGTTGATCTTTTCTGACCCCAATTATTCCACGTATAGAGACGTTGCCGCTTAAAGGCAAGAATCAACACTGGCGAAGGCAATCGACATATGTCAAACGCATATGTATAGAAATGGCGCAACGTTTCCAGATTTTCTTCAGCAAATACTAGAATCACCATGCGCGTGAGCACCCAAGAAGGGTTGGAAGTGGGACGAAGGTGACGTGCCGAGCAAGAACACCTCCGGTATGCTGCTAAATGCAGCTGCAAACATGAATGTTCGGGCACAGCAATTCACCTACCACGACAATCATCTTCCATGATTTCTGCAAATCTTCTTCTACAAGCTAACATAATTGTTCATTTCACCGTATTACAAAAGCGCTGACGAACTGAGGGTAGCACATTCGTCAGTGAAATCTGCCTTTTGAACAAGTTAGTGCCGCAGAACAACTCGGCATTGGGCGTTCAGAATTGAACACGCTATGTGGAGAACAGACATAACAGGTCTGTTTTCCACATAGCGTGTTCAATTCTGTTCATCTGTCCGCCTTCCTCGGTTGTTGTCCGAGGAAGGCGGACACCAACCGAGCGCTTTCGTTTCCGTCTCCTTCTTTCTGGTGAATCCTTAGTTAGTGCCAGTTCGGCACTGGGTGAAACCATTCGCACCATCATTTCATACGCGTGTGTATGTCTGCCGTTCTGCATGAGAGTGCTCATCACTCCTTTGCGATAATTCAAGTAAGTCTGGCAGTTCAAATAAACAAAAAATTAAGACCTGTCTATGTATCAAACTTGCAGCATTTATATAAATTTCAGGATACCTAACTACTTCTTATGAGTTGCGAATGCGAAAGCATTATTGTCCAATTGAGCGGAGCGTCGCCTTATTGAACGGCTTCGTGCTCTTGCTGTTTGAGACGCTTTACTTGGCGATGGGCTTCCGCCTCAGGCTTTCGAATGATTTCGGGCTATCTTTTAACCCATTGCACCGCTACTCGTTCCCCCCTCCGTGTGTCGGGACAGTTAGCGACGGTGGCGGATTTCACTGCTTGCCTCTTCACTCGTTTTGTCGCCAATTCTCCCGCTGCCTTACATAGTCTGCGCTCTACAGGCCTGGACGGCGGCGTTTCGATACTTTCGATGTTGCGGCCGCCGCCGACGTAAAGGCTTCAGATTCCGTAGCGATACGCGCTGCCCTAGCCAGCAAGCAAGCAAGCAGCAGCAGCCTGCGGTGTCAACGCTGAGTGATGCCAATGTATCGCACCACCAGAGACCAAGGAAGCAGCAGCGGCCACCAAGGCCGGCCGGCATGCGCACCAGCTAAGCCCAGTGGGGGTGAGAGAAAGAAGAGAGAGAGCCAGATCGCGCTGGTGAGATGGCGTCGCGGCGATTCCCTTTCCCCTCACCGAACACCTGGGGTGCGATCGGAGATGGCTGTTCGGTGCGTTCGTTCGGTTACCGGCGCACGCGATTGGCCTACTCCGCGCCGACGTCGCCAGCCGCGGGGCGCCGCCCCGTTTTTGGTGACGTCAAAATGAGGACACGCTCCTGTGAATCATCCGCCCACCGAGCATTTCGTCCGAACGCGACGGGAGTTGAGAAGTTTGGAGCGATCATACGGCTTCGCATGGCGCGTCTGGTGGATTGGATTGGATCCAACAGGCGGCCTTTTCGGCTGCAGAATGGCACGTTTGCGAAACGCGTTTGAAGAAATGACAGAAAGTGAATTCCGGCGTCGTTTTTCTTTCTCGAAACAAATAATTCGTTGGTTGCACAGAGAAATCGACAACATCATCGGTGCCAGCGAGCCACTGGGATGTTGTCGCTGCCTCTTCAAAAGTGCGCCACTCTTCCCGTCGTTTTTTTTTCTTTTTCCTTCTCGCTGTGCGCGACACCACCTAGGGGCGACGCAAAGAACCTAATAGTTAAAAATTGCAGTAGTCACACGTACTACTATTTGAAAACGTGTTTGGGCTTGATAAGAAAAATACATTTTTTTAGATAAAGATTTAATTCATTTGGAAGACGAGAAACATTTGGTTTTGTAGTATACTGCTTGCAAGCAGACGACAAACGACGGAAGTAAACTTCCGGGGAGGTCACCGCTTCCTGATTGGCTGCTCTCTCCGCCCCGCTGTCACAAATTTTGCATACTGCAACTTTGTGACGTTGCAGCAACTGAACAGAACGCGCAGCGAACAAAATATCTCCGATCGCGCCCCTGCACTCTATAAACATTTTTACGCCCTTACGGCTGTTTCAAGGGTGTTTTTTGTCGCGTGGTAGCACCCTTACCGTCAGAGCCCTAAAAAAATTTATAGACGACAACAGCGGAGCTCTGACGAGACGTGCGGTGACAGAAAACGTAGTTGAAAACTATGTAATCATTCTGAAAGCCTTGGGTGCACAGAAATATCCGACAAGAGAATTTGACAGGGAGAGATAGGAAACTCTCCTTTCGGATATTTATATGAGCCTAAGGCTGTCAGAATGATTAAATAGTTTTCAACTACGTCTCTTGTTGTCGCACGTCTCGTTAGAGCTCCGCTGTCGTCCTCTATAAATGTGTGTAAGGCCCTAACGATAAGGGTGTTACAGTGCGACAAGAAAACACCCTTGAGGATGTAAAAATGTTTAGAGTGTGGCGCGCTGTCGACCAGCAGGTGTTCCGCTTCACCCGTTCAGCTCCGGCGAGGCGCGTTCGTGACGTGGCGTGCTTGCGGCATGGTACCGCGGCCAATGAGAATTTAGGTGCCGTTTCGCCGCTACAGACGCCGCCGGCTTTGCCGCTGAACGAACAATTTGATGACTTCGCATGAATATTTTGCCCGCTGGAGAAGAAACGTGACAGGTTACGCTGAACTTGGGCGTACACCTATAAAATCTGCGTAGAATATCAGCGGTACGTTTTCATCGCTTTATTGCTAAAAACTTAAGGGTCCACCTTTAAAATTCGTGTAGAACATCAGCGGTATCTTTTCATCGGCATATTGCTAACGGTGTAAAAGAAGTTGTAAAGTCGTACGCCAACAAGCCGAAATAGTTTAATAATTACTCGCATAGAATAGGGGCAAGCTATCCACGACGGTAAAAATTTTCAGGAAAGTCTGCATACTCAGGCACTGGAAAACAGACGGGGCAGCTAAGCAGCGTGTTATTGAACAATGTCGGGACAAGCCGCAACACATACGCCATGCCCTCCTGCTTTTTTTTTCAGAACGTTACTCGCAACATTTCACCCATTAGCCCACACCTCTACCATTCCAAACAATCCAGATTTCTGTGTCAGAAGTGGGATCCCTTCTTGAAAGGTAATGGACTCATTTTTTTTTGCATTTTGGAACAAACTTTTATTCTTGCACCCTAGGCGATCTCAATCGCATTGACCGGACTTTACTTCTACAGTATAAACATATTTGCGACGAAAAGAATGGAAATGAAGTAGATAGACATAGGAAGAAAAAAAAAAGAAACAGGGGAAGTAGAATCGTCGTGAATGTAAGAATTGAGAGGGGAGTATATCTCGATGCCAGATTGCGCACCGGGACTGTATGCCTGTGAGTCGGGTAGCAATCATCCCACGATCAGCCCATAAACCTCTCTAAACCTACGCCAGACAGTGCACCATGCCCAATTGCCCGCATAAATCGTATGGAGCTGCATTAAGTGTGTGAGCCCAGTGGACCTCTGGGCCATCTGTGGAAGTCACGAATTCTCCAAGGCGATTGCTGTCCCTTCTTCGAAGATTCCTTATGTGCGGCTTGATATGTATGCTGCCCACGTTGCTTCTCATCGTTCCGTGACTCTCAATGAAATTCATTCGATTGCTGCGTACGTTTGATGCAGGACACAGAAAAAGATATTCTATACAAGCAAACGCCGAGTCAACAAACGTGACCTTCTTCAGTGGGCTATGATATAGGTAAAAAAATAAGAAAAAAATGCTAATCGAAAGTCCTGACTGACCAGAATAGAGCCCTGTAATTTATTTTGAAGAAAGAAAAAAAAAAGGGGGGGGGGAGGGGCAGAGGAAATCATTGAGGGAAGGAAGGAAGGAGTGAAAGTAAAGACTTGACGGGCACTCAAGTCACCAACATATATTGGAATTGTCTATATGCATGGTGGCTCAATCTTATCGGCCGGAGGATTCGCAGCCGAGCTCTTGTGACTTTTATTGCTGAGATAAACAAGAAAAAGGAGTACCGAGGATTCCAATTTTCCTAAGTCACAACAATATCAGTGCCGAACCCTAGAGATAATGAAGCCAAAGCGAGCACTGTGGAAATTTTTTTTTTATTAGATAATAATAATAATATTATTTGGGGTTTTACGTGCCAAAACCACTTTCTGATTATGAGGCACGCCGTAGTGGAGGACTCCGGAAATTTTGACCACCTGGGGTTCTTTAACGTGCACCTAAATCTAAGCACACGGGTGTTTTCGCATTTCGCCCCCATCGAAATGCGGCCGCCGTGGCCGGGACAGGGGGCGGACACTCCGTATACATCCCATTGGCCGTTTTTGAGCAGACGCTCTTTCGACGCTAGCGCCAAGGTCCCCTTCAGTTACGGCCCTAATGAAGGGGCGACGCATTAGGCAAAATGGCGGCGCACATGATTGTTTACGTTGCCATGGCAACAGCAACAGCAGCCGCGCGGCGCCTCCTCTCCCAAACGTTTTTCTTTCCTTTTTGTTTTTATTATGCCGACCCGCTCCACTCTCTTTCTCTCTTTCCCCCATGTCGCGCGCGCCGCTCACTTTTTTTTTGTTTTTACCCGTAAGCGGCGCGTTTTTTCTTTTTTATAGCGCGCTTGTTACCGCGCGCCACGCGCCAGCTCGCAAGCAATGCGCGCGCTACGCGGCGCATTGGCATTGCTTGCGAGCTGGCGCGTGGTGCGCCGTGGGCTATGCATTGGCACGCACGCAGTCTTGCCCATACTTATATTATACCAGCATGTGGCGGGACATAAAAAAAATTCTACTTCCAACACAACAGATGTTCAGCCTCGCTTTATTGACTTCGTTTCCGAAAAGAGATTTTTCTTACAACGTGGTGTGATACACGCTCCAAAAATGAGCAAAAGTGAATGGTGCATGACATATACAAGAGTACTAAAGACAAAAGTTCACAGATGGTGAAATAACAAAAGAAAGCGTGCAGTGAAAGCGCTAGAAAACGCGAAGGGCATTCCATGTACACACATATAAAAACAACATTTTTATATAACGTCCTCAAGACCTAAATGTAGACGAGCTCCTGATATGTGCACTAAGATATTGCACAAAATTGGACGACGTGTATGACGTAGTCATGACAACTATAAAAAGGGAAAACTCACTAGTAATGGCAAAAACAAGGACACGCAAAACACCTGAAAGATAGAATAAAATGCTAACATTGTTTGATTGAGAGCCATACCAAAAGAAAGCTCACTTATAGATCTGCACGAAAATATATGAAATGCTTGACATGTTCATTACTACTGAACAAATTGAAAAAAACATGGCAGAAAAAAATAACATCGTACTAAAAACTGAAACAAACATTATCACATTATTTCGCACTTGGTCACAACTTGAGTAAAGGTGGCAAGGGAACAGGAGATAGTCGGCTTTTGCAGCAGCACATAGAAAACATTCGCAGAAAGGCGTATTCCTCAATCAAAGACCAGGTAAAACAAGCCAACACGACCCTTCTTTCTACCCGAATGCAATGCTTAGCAGTAAAATTACGTCACTTAAGGCACTAAGTCGTACCTACTGGGCTGTCCCTTGTATAATAAACATGAACTGCAAAAATCTGCATGTAGGACACTTGCAATGCTCATGCTTTCCAGAGGAAAAAAAAAGCGTATCATGCCTACACATGAAGGTTGTTCGCGCGGTTTTCCCATCGGGGGTTACTGAGATAGTACACAAACACTAACAGTAATTTTTCAGCTGTTAGTTGGTTTGTAGAACGTGATACACAGAAAAAGCACTGAGGGCGGTATGGAAAGCTGGGCAAGTTACTGAAGTTGCAGAATGAGACTTGGCACAGAAAAACACAAGTCACAGACCAGGTGACAATGAGGAGGAACATCTATTTGTCAGCTTTCTCTACCGGGAAGAGGCAAGTGTAGCACAATCAAGGCGCAACGACGTCCGGAGCCTCATGGAGTACACAAATGGACAGGGCTGTGTTCGTGTACATGCGCCTTCTGATGTCCTTGGGTCTGAGCGCTCACCTGTTGTCGTTGGGCACCCGGAACAACCTTGCAGGGCTTGTTTTTGAGGTATTTGTGCACCACTGCACGATGCACGAGCGGTACGAGTCCGTGAAACGGGTGAAACATCGCGGAGCACAAGCACACAGCTACCGAGGAACACAGAACTGACTAAACTAGCCACGTCGGTAAACGCACAGCAGCGCACGTATCTCAATGACAGTAGATAACAAAACTAAAGCGTTACGTAGCGGACTAAGCAGCAGCCGGGCCGGCGGGGATGGCACGGCGGCGCGGCGCGTAGACAGTCGAAGGTGAGGCAGTTGAGAGTGTATTACGAGAGAGGGCGTAGGGAGAGGAGCCTAGCGGGGGGAAGGGCTTGGCCACCTGGATCGGCGCGCGTGCGCGCGATGATCTACGAGGCCATGCAAGGGAAACGGATTTTTGCGTCGCCCTGTGCACAGATGGCGCCAATTTCCTGCGCCACCGGAACCGAGGAGTGTCCCCCCCCTGGCCGGGATTCGATCCCGCGACCTCGTGCTCAGCAGCCCAACACCATAGCCACTGAGCAACCACGGCGGGTGTTTTTTATTAGAATAATAAAGGAAATATAGAAACCGACACCCTCCGGGCAGTACGGAATATAGGTACCTTGGCTCCATGTGGCAGCAAGTTGTTCTTCCGCCGGCTTTCATTTTCGTTAGCTTATCGTTGCTACATTTCAATTAAAAATCAACGACTAATTTTCCCTGTGCTTTCATTGGTTTCGTTATCAGTCGGCATCATTTGGCTGTGGCTGTGATGTGTGAGATCGTGGTCCCAAGATCTAGTGCAGAGCGAAAACGTTTTCCATCTAGTTGATTTAGAACCGTTCGGTAGGCAGGCCCTCCTCCACCGCTGAAGGGCGGGCAGTAGCATAGAAGCTACCCCATGAATCGGCAGCCGTCAACTAATTTCGCTCACCATCGTTTGCGCTTACTCGACTCTTCTATGCAACTGCACACGTTTCCTTCCCCTCACCACTGTCAAGAAACGCTATTTAGTCACTTACACCTTGGACATTACATTCGGCAGTGCATAGCAATATTGCACTGAAATGACCAATAAGGTTCATTTGCTCAGAGCTCTATCGGCTGTGCTCTATCGTCTCAGAGCTCAGAGCGTCTGTGATATCATGCGTTAGGTGCTGCGCCAGTTTAGGCGTTGGATTGCCTTTCGCGACCGGTTTCACAATAGCTGCGAAACACGAACGATGCATCATATTCAGGGCACTGTACTTTAACCCTAAATAGTCGCACCCGGTATTTAGGCTTACGTGAGTAAGAGGATCGCATGCAATGTTTGTTTCCCAATTAGTTCCGCATCTATTTCCGTGTACTTAGACGATTTGGAAGACCAGCACTGTTAGCGGTGAAAAAGAAAGTATTGTCACGTGCTAGTGATGTATAAAAACACAGTAGCAATAATGTAAAAGACGAAACTAACTTTTATTGGGCGAACCTGTGCCCACAGAAACAGGCTGCACTTCAAGAAGGGCGACAGCGGCGAACACAGTCGGCGATCGTCAAAATCTGATCCGCGGGTCAAGCGCGTCGGCTTTTATACATCAGTCGTCGAATGTTCCGTAGTAATCGCTGGGACCCGCGTGTCTTCCAAAAAGGTCTACACTATTGGTGTCGCGCACACATGTAATCGGATTACACAACGTTCGGTGACAGACAGCGGATGGAACCATCGATAACATTACAGAAACTTTCCATGCATGGAGGCACGTCCTGCACTGTGCGATAACATTAGTTAGACGGTGAAACGTGGTCGCCCTATAAAGATAAACAAGTACGCGTGTCAGTATCAGAATATAGAGAACACCGCACAATATAATAATTTCATCCGATTCCTTCCTTCTGTATGATTTGCAAGGTTTTCCGTCTTTCTATATGCCGTGTTTGTAACTAGTCCTTAGAGAATTGTTTTTGCTCAAGTACAAGTGGACGAAGAAATTTCGCACTGGCTGCACACCTGACCGCGAAATGGTCGCTCTGAATGTGACTTTCTGACGCCGGTACGATAAAGCAGTGACCCAAGAATGTTTTTGCGCACTGGTGCTAATTGTGTGTATTTTTTATTGCACCTAGACGGTGCGGTGCCTCGCGAGGAAAGTACTTAAATTCCGTTGCGCTATTCATTATTCTATCCATAGGAGACCTCCTAAGGTACTAACAAACTCACTGATGGAAACTGCCTACAGTCATGAGATCAGTAGCGCCCTAGGTCCCTTCACCTCTACCTGCTATTGCGTTATACGAACTGTAACCTAAGTATGCAATATATGAATAAATATAAAGTAAGTATAAAAAGTACTAAACAGGAAAATGGCGTGCGCCTACACCGATATGGCAGCAAGCTTATGAGGCATGTTGCACTTGTCGGATAGTGAAGCACTGTGAAACACTCTGGAACAACAGGACATCTCCTCAAAAAATAATAAATTGACAACGGACTGCATACCACATTATTCCTTTAAGTGTAAATGTCTTATATCTTATTTATGCTTTCGAAAACTCGCCAATTCTGAAAGTACAAACTGATGCTTGCTGCCGCGAAACCATAGTAAATGTGTATTCTCGTCGGTATTCTTCAAGTCTAACCTCCATCTCATCGAAATTAGAGTACTTTCTGTATTGTATGTCGTTGCGGAACAAAAGCTCCCGTTTTAAAGCTCGTCAGAAAAAAGAAAGAAAGAAAGAGAAAAAGAAAGAAAGAACATTTGTTGGCGTTGTCAGTGCAGGGTTTCCATAAATAGCCGTGGTCGTTTTCGTTTCGTTCCTTAAGCACCCTCTTGAAATTCTCGATGCGAATCTGCAGTCCATTAGAGCAAGACTTCGGTTCGCAACTGCTTGTCGAATCGGCGCAGCGCGATTGAAACCAAATTTAGACGCCGTGACACTCATTCGAATTCAAATCCTCTGCACTGCGTGTTAAGTGAAGCACCTGACGTTCAGCCATGGACCGGCGGCATGGTGAATTTAACATATGGCGATCTTATTTGAAGAGCTCGACTCCAGCGCGTGACGGATCCACCGTGAAGGTTCGGGGACTACGGCAGTCTGCGGCCGATCACGAAGTGACGGTTCCCATCAGTGTGCACAGTGGCCCCATACGTGATGAGGGTATTGCATAATCCGAGCTCCCAGATCTTTGTCGCAAATGCGAAGACAACCGCGTACTTAGATTTAGGTGCACGTTAAAGAACCCCAGGTGGTCGAAATTTCCGGAGTCCTCCACTACGGCTTGCCTCATAATCAGAAAGTGGTTTTGGCACGTAAAACCCCATAATTTAATTTTTTATCTTTGTCGCATGCCCCAGTACAGCGTCTACGACGCATCGTGAGTTGCTTTGTGAAGAAGCTTTACTGCGTTGCCAACTCGCATTTCCCAATTCAAGCACACGTGATTTGCATAAGATGGTCTCATAATGAGAGCGCTGAACCGATTTCAATTGGATTGTGCATAGGTGGGAGAAAAAGCTAGATTAAGCATAAATTTAGAAGCACAATTTTAACTTAACGCTTCAAATTCTTCACCCCAAGAATCGCTCAGGTTTGCTAACCTCCCGGAAAATTTGGAGCGTGAAGTTTACACTTCCACTTCCTAGTCTTAAAAAGAAGTGCTGCAGTTTTGTGAATAGCAATCATTAGTACACCTAAAGGAATCACTTATGACATCGCTTACATTAGGTTATTGGTAAAGTTACTAGGTTTTTAAAAAAGTTCATGGTCCATGGCATGTACCCACAGTGGGCGATCGGAACACAAGGGCGTCCACGTGTTGATTCCGATTGTGATTTCCATACTACGGCACGTACCCACAACGACAAATTGGCCATTGTACATACCGTGCTAAGTACATGAGTACATACTGTGCCTAACACCACCAGCTATTTGAGGTGACTGCCACGTGCTGATGAAGAATGTGATTTTCGTACTTTGACCCGTACCTACAACGGGGGGCTTGCCGAGAATAGTGGCCAAGAAAGAAGCAGAAATGAGTAAATGCAGGTAAAACCCGATCTAGAAAAACTCTACTTTACGAAGTTCCCTGTATAACGAAGAAATTTGCATTCCCCGGCAGATACCCATTAGGTAAATGTGATCATCAACCGGAATCAACAAAACAAATTTGGCCGAACTTGAATTAACGAGGTTTTAACTGAATCAAAGCAGTAAAAAAAGCGGTGATTCCTTTCTAATTTTGACAGAGACTGGTGTTTCTTCGAGCATCCGCTCTAAAGCCATCGCGTTAAAACATCGGACGCGCATGGTGACACCCCGTTCTTTATTTTGACGAGGCTGCATGCCACGCCCATGGCCGGAACAGCTGACTGAACACCGCCTCAGTAGGGGCGGTGGTGATTGCTTTCGTTATTTCATGGTCTATACGAGCTGTTTGTGGTTTCATGGGTTATGGTTTCATGGTTTGTGCAGCTGTTTCGCCGACGAAAAGGCATCTTGAAATCGGCGGCTTGTGCGGCAGCAGCTCCTTCCTGCTGCTGCCTGAAGGCTCAGACACAAGTCTGTGCCAGGGCCGGCTTTTCAGGCGCCATTTTTCCCTTAGGCGAAAGCTGTTTCTCAGTTTTGTCTTATAAAACAGTCGACTAATCGTGCCAAGTGTTGTACTAAACGAAGCCGACAACAAAATGCGATCGTTCTGCAAAATTTGGGCAAGAACGGTGCAGCGATGAGTGCAAAATCTTTTTTTAACACGCGCAGGGAAATATTCAGGACCCTGTGCGTACAGTACGAACACAGCCATTGGTAATTTTATTTTTAATTTCGATTTCGGCGAGACGCTGACATACTGGGACCTAGCAGGTGGCCCAAGTACAGCGTTGCCTGCAGCTTACCGGGGCAAGCACGCGTCTGACACTGGACGATGGTAAGAAACGTTACTTTGCTTCGCCCAGACTAAATGTGCAACAACTTGCTTTCAGGCAGTACCGTTGCACCTTACTTAATGAAACCTGCACTTTGAATACTGGACAGCTGCCTCACAAGAGGAGGCTTTCAAATGTGAACACAAACGCGGTCGTTAGGCGGAGAAAGTTCGCTTCAAACCGAGGATTCTCTAACGTATGCTTCCCACCGAGAACTGCCACCATGTCCCAGCGTGGAAAGAAACTTAAAGTGGCAACGCGCATTATGCGAGTATATAAGTGACAAATGAGTGCGAGCCTACTGCCTAAGGCATTCGGTCCTCCGTGCACTGTGGTCGTAATGTAGCTCGTGCCTGTGGCGTAGTCTTTGCATGCGGAAAGCGCATAAAGCAGTGGCTGTGTGAACACGTTGAACTGCCCTATAAGCTTCCTATTTGTCACCGAGTTTAGTAAAATATAAAACCTCTAGCTATGTCCTCGTTTTTTTTTTCTGTCGCCCTGTGATACATGAGGATATGGGGTCCAAATCGAGGCGCCAGGGAGCCGAAGCGAATATGCGCGCCGTATCATCACTGCGTGCTCCAACAAGTGGCTGGGTCTAAGCGACGTCCGCGCACTGTAAATAGTTCGTTGCACTGAGAAACGGAAAGCTTTATAACAACCAGTTGCAGATAATTTAAGGTCAGTCGCATGTAATAAGTAAAAAAAAAAACATAAGAAAATGTTTTGCACTTAGTTCTCTGTGTTAGTATCAGGCAGCGTTCTGTTATACGGCCTCGAGAAACTTCGAACAGACACAGTAATTGTTACACATCAATGGCAAACTCAAAGCTAAGAATTCGCGAAGCACCGAGAGCTCAAAGACAAATGAAGTGCGGAAACAAATTTAACGCTGAAATGAACATTGTGGAGTGGAGTCTCTTGAATGCGTAACTGTATGCGATCTTCTGTCATCCGTTTAACACGGCCATTGTCCTACTGCCCTTTCTGTCGTGCGCAAAAATGCATTTCAATACTGAAAGCATTCATTGTGAATGCAAATCGCACTGTGCTGTCGACTGTTTCTGGCAAAGTGAATGCCACTGAACAGACGACAGCTTTCGTCTCCTCATTCTTGTCTGCGCTTTTCTTGCAGTCGACACTATTGCTCACATGGCACAGCGTTGCTAATGGCGACCAATGCACAATAGACGATCCATTGATGACGTACGTTGTGCTATGTAATTACAGACTAAGCACTTTGTTCGAACAGGGATGCTGGACGAGGCGAAGTGATTGTGTTAGCATCGCAGGGTATTGAAAAGGCCGCCTTTGTAGTGCGAACGTGTCCTGCCGGAGCCAGAGTGAAAATGAATTTTGGTCCGCTTCCATGATATTTAACGATAATATGGCGGCGAAAGCAAGCCTGCTGTAACTTATTCAAGTGTTTGGTGTCACATATCTGACAATAAACATTACACAGTTTCGCATACGATGACTACAAACGTCAACGCGTGAGCTAAAAAAGTAGAGTTACAAATATTTCTGCGTGATTAGCTCCATGAGGTCAACCCACGGGATACCCTTGAATGTTGCACAACTAATGCTAAATTGAAACAGTTGTACACAATGTATTTTTACTAAGTGTCGACAATAAGGTAACGGTGCTCTGGCTAAGCCAGTGAAGTCCATGAAGGGTTACCTTGTCTTTGCTGTATTTTGTATCGCTAACTAAGACACCTTTTTTTTTTTCAAAGCGAAGCTTTCTTCGTCTCACTGAATCATCTGTGAGCGACGAAAACGCACTGCAGGAGAGTCAACTTACACATCTGGGTAGAACGCTACAGTTTTCTTTCGCAGTACCGCGCTAGCGTCGTCTGGCCGGCCGGTCAGTGACTCATACCGGCGCGAAGCCGCGAGCTCGGCAGGAGTAGCGCATGCGCACAAAGTTCATTGGCAGCGGAGGTTGCGTCTCCTACGCATGACACCACCCCTGTCGCGATTAACTGAGCTTCCCTACTTATCGAAGACAGCAAGTGCGCGTGAACACGGGCTCGTCTTAGGATCTGCAAAAAAAAAAGAAGTCAAAACCCATTTGTTAAAGAAAAGCGGTTGAACGCCATGCTACCCAGACGAACTGTCTATATCTGCACTGCATTACCCGCGTCACTCCTCGGACCGTTTACCACGGAAACACAAGGCAATATTGTGCAAGTGTGCAGTCGTCCGTGAAAATGGGAGGGTGTGCGTGTAATCAACGGT
Source organism: Dermacentor albipictus (assembly GCF_038994185.2). Lineage (NCBI taxonomy): Eukaryota > Metazoa > Arthropoda > Arachnida > Ixodida > Ixodidae > Dermacentor > Dermacentor albipictus. Next base: position 84,599,601 of record NC_091828.1, read on the forward strand.
TACATTACCTAAAATAAAGAATATGCAACTTAACGAAATGTGCCTCCATTCGACTTCAGTGTTCAGAAAATGCAATTCTAAACAAACAATCAAATCTCATATGCCTAGCATCGGGTCGCTCAACGTTTCTTGGGTTCGTTGCATGGTCGTTGGCTTTGGAGCTTGGTTCAGTTTGCCCAAGGAGCTGTGTACGGTGGCCAAGTGAAGAAGCAAGGCGTTAGGCATAAGGCACTGTAAAATTGGCCTTAGTATCCCATAATGCATGAGCTAATAGAAAAGGGACTGAAACAATGGTGACGCTTGCTCTAGCAACGTTTTCATGTAGGCGTTGCTGAGCATTGCCTTCTTTGAAAAGTTACTTTATCTTAGAATTAATATCTTGCTTTTTCTTTACAAACTATCCGCTCTGATCGGATATCGCAGAGTACTGGCTATCATGTAAGAGTTGATTGGCAAGAGCCACCATGCCGGGCAGCTTACCGTACTAGGTTCTCCTGAACGTCTGGCTTTGCCGCATATTTTTATATACAGAAAGAAGCCAACTTCAAAAGCGAGGTGATGCAGTGAACGAAAATTTTAAGGCGTGAAAGAACTAAGGAAAATTGCAAATCGTTTGATCTAAGTGGCATCCACTGAAAGGTCGGTTGTTAGTGACCTCATATATCGTGAATAGGTTTGTACGGTGAGGACAGTTTTTCCTAGAAGTAGTGGCAGGAAGTCTATATGTCATGTGTTGAAGAAAAAGAAAAGTCGCAGTTTTGCCCGAAAGACAAAACATTGATTGCGATAAAAAAATTACTGGACGCCTATACGAAGTAAGGATAGCAGTTCTATCGGCCGTATATACATGGATACATTCGCTCACTATCTGAACAACAAGGATGGTGTCAGCGCCCCCCGAACAACACGAACGCATTCCACTCGATGACGACGGACACTCTCAGATAAAAGGCTGGCGTGAGCAAGCGAGGCAGCAGCAGCGAGCGAGAGTGATCTTCGTAGTGCCCATCGCTTCAATGCTAACAGCGGCGAGAAGACAGCATGTACAAAGGTATGAGCCGTCTGCGTATTGCTTTCAAGATAAGGTACGTGCAACCGAGTGCCGCCGCCAAAGTACGCAGTTCATGGCAGAGTAGCAGTTACTCCCCCCCCCCCCCCACACCTTCAGCTCTGCCTCCCCACTTTCCTCCCTTTCGGGCGAGAAAGGGAGCCGCCGTCATCGGCTGCTCTCGCGTGCTTTCACTCGCACATACGGCATAGGGCGCACGGCAGCGGTGCTGTCGCCCTACGATTTTATACGAAACATCAGGGCGATGCCGATGGCAAAAATGCGACTGGAGTGGCCATGTAATTGCTATTGCATTAAAAAATACGTGCAAAGAAAGTCTCTCATTTGCACTGCGAATATTACTGCTTCTTATCTGCTTGCAGCTGACTCTACATAACACTGCCAGGCATTAAGAGGAAGCTTTAGCTCGGATGCTCCCATCTAAATGCATGTAAAAGGTGAAATCGTTTCTCTCGGCAACCGCTGCACCAAATTTGGCGAAGTTTGTTGCATTTCACAGAAAAACTTATTATCTATTAACTGCTTGTATCGATTATTCGATTTACGTGGTAAACTTAAACAGCAATTGGCAAATATCGTGCATGTTTAGAAAACGAAAATATCAACTTTAAAGCTCTGTAATTCAGCAACAAAAACTTGATAACACAAGTATCTGACAGGCCTTTGACGGTACATCTAAAGCAGACAAAACTGATATGTCAAACATGAGTCGAAAAAAAAATGCAGTAATATGGAAATACAGCATCTACAGAAGCCTTGTACACAACGTAACCAATTCACGTATGATATGAATTGACATATCAAATTTGTCCGCTTGATCTATTGATCTAATGGATGCCGTTTACAAAAGGGTGATATCTGTTTTTGATGCAGAGCTATTTGTAAATATCGTGCTTCTAATTTTTGGAACTTTCAAAATTTTCAACATTCTATCATCAAAATTAAGGCTAAATAGAAATTCCGCTTCAACAGTCACTAGAAGTGTAACTTTTTCTCTCAATATCAACAAATTTCATTAAATTCTCTCCAGGGGTTATCTCAGAAAATCGTGTTTTGCATGTATTTGAATAATCCGCATCGGAGTTGGGCCCGAGCTAAAGCTTCCTCTAATGTTATAAATAATGATTACGCGTGCTAACTGACTGGTACTACGTTTATAGGTGGCAATCAATTAGTCTTCATCGACGAAAATTTAAAGAACACATGAAGCTTTTAATATCGCAATAATTCATTTCTCCTCCCCCGACATTCTTCTGCAATACGGTTATTGCAATGTGTACCTTAAAACCAGGAAGCAACCAGAAATAGCTAATCCTTGAACAGACTGCATCAGTCATAAGTGCGCAATAACCCCTTACTGAAGTTACAAGTAGTGGATAAAACATCGTGGCCCTGGTTAAAACTCCTTATAGGTCCGTTGCTATCAAAACAATTGCCTAATGCATAGCTGTAAACCGCAGCAAGCAAAATACAATAAACACTGTATAAAGGAGGCAAAACCCTTTGACAGTAATATCGCAATGCTGTCGTTCTTGAGAGACAAATCTGCAGAAACGGAATTTGCATTGACATAGCTTTGCAGTGTTCTTATCAAGCGGCAGTAAAGACGAGCGGCTTACGCGTTAAAAGGGTAACGTGTTTACTAAAAACTATTGTGATCGTGCGATGGAAATATATAGACAAATGTTCAAGCAAAGGCGAAGCGTTCTTTTCTTCACTCCAGAACGTCAGTAAACGTAGGTCTGTGTGACATGATCGATTTAAACGTAAACATTTTCGGGCCTGCAGAAGCTCTCGAAACTTGACAGCTAGAGTTGTTTTCTATACAATTCCATTTAGCCAATTGTTGCCCACGAGCACTTTATAACACCATAACAGAAGCTGTGAAAATTTGTGGTGTCAAAGCGAGCTGGTGCAGGAAGATTATGGCAATGTGACCACCCATCTTCCACCTTGCTTTTTTTTTTTGCTGCTTTATAACCGAGTCCTTCATTGCATGTCATTCAGCATCCCGTCATTGTAGAAGCGTTGCTTACGAATATAGCTAAAATCATCATATTATTATTCTGGATTTTGAGCATCGTTTCGCGAGTATACATGGAAACTATAGGCAATAATTTAGGATGTTGAAGGTAATGCGAACTTCTGTTCTCGGGAGCGCTGTGTTTGTTTGTATTTTCTTCTGCATAGTGTTCATAACGAGTTGTCGCTGAATGCAGGACTGCCTACAAAGAGATTATAAACGATACGGCACTCAGAAAATGGAGATTAGTGTTCTTTAAGTGCAATCACGAATTAATTTGACATTCGGTGTTTCTTCGAGACGTTGGTTACTTGAGCCTGCTGGTTATTGTAGGCCCGTCAAAGTAACTTTGCGGATAACTGCTGTATTTTTTTTCTTGTTCTACGTTTCCTAAATTATAAATGTCTGTCCTGCGATAATAGCTAACAGCGTATTGCCTTCATCTAAACTTATCAGTTAACCTGTCATCAATCTTGGCTGAAACAACACTTTAAGTTTGTTAAGAAGCTGGTGATTCGGACAAGGTTCTTGGGCCACGGTCGGGCCCATGCAGGTATTCATGCTGTCACAAATTTTCGTGAGTTTCTGATAGATAGCGAGTTTATTCAGTATATCAAAAAAAAAAACATTGCGAATTTGCTCACTGTGCGACTTTGTGGAGGTTTATTGTGAAATTGAACTATTTTTGTGTGGTTTATTCATCAATTTTTGTGACTCTACAAATTAACACTGCTTGGGTATCACTCGCTGTGGCTGGGCTCTCTCACGTCGCCTATACAAAGTGCTCGGTATTGTATGGCGGGTTATTCGGGAGTTGAGCGATGCTTTATTTCTCCGAATTTTTTTCTCATTGCATTTTCTCTCACTTTCTATCTTCCATTCCTTACTCGCTGGATTTATCCTTGGTTATTGGAGTATAAGGGCCTTCGGTAGCCTATTATCCCATATTGGCATTCAATAAACGATCAAACAGTATACGTTTCGTTGCCAACGTTTGCAATGCCGCTATCAATAAATCATCGAACCAGCGAGCAGGGCTTCCTGCATAATTAGCTTACCGCAGCAAGAGAAAAAAAAAATTTTTTAAATTTGTACATCGAGGCGGTCATCGCTTTTTCTCGCGAACCTATTTTCACTTTGTGGATTTTTGCAGTGGCCGATTGTAGGTCCGCTGCACCTGGCTTAGTGCAAGTGGAAGTAGAAACAAGCCTGGCGTCTTCTCTTTCTCTGATTATTTCCCTCTCTCAAATCCCGCTCTCAGCACGTGTAGGGTAACCAACTGGACAAAGTTTAGTTAACCTCCCTGCCTTCGCTCCGACCGTTCTCTCTGCAGAAGTGTCTTCAGGTTTTAAGGATGCGACGAAAAAGAAAAGAAAAATCAGCGCTAATGAATTAGAAGTTCTTGTGGGCCTAGATTCTGTGCGCCGAGTAATCCTCTATAAGAGAGGATTACTCGGCGATCGCCAGAAAGAAAAGAAGAAACATTTGGAAGAGCACAGTGGGCATCAGAAAGCGGAAGGCAGGAAAGTGACTTTGATACAGGATAAACCCAAAATAAAAAAATGACCTTTTTGAGTGGGATGGCCCTAAAAAAACCAGAATTATTGTCTGGTCCACGAGCCTCCGTCGCCAACAATGTGAGCCGTTAACATCAAAGCCAAGCCAATCATTTGTCTCCAGTGCTCGCAGTAGTGCAAATAAAAGCATAGAATTCGAAAGTATTCTTCTCTCGCATAAACCTAAAATAATTATAATAACTGAGGATTGGCTACACAGCGATATATCCAACACTGAAATAGTACCATCCGGATAGAGCAACCTTCATAGAGACAGATACCCGGGGTTGAGGGGTGGCTACTCTGCACCAAACAAAAACATCACATTTGATCAGACTACCTGTTCTACCCGGTTTAGAATGCGTCATCACCATAATTTGCTTCCAAGAGTGCACTTTGGTAACGGGTGGGTTTTACCACCCAACAAATAATAAAAACGCTGTCTTCGAACTGCTAAATAAATTTTTATTGACCACGTCACCTTCACCAATAACATTTTGACTGCTGGCGATTTCAAAGTACCATTCATTGACTGGAACAGTGCTATTTCAGAGCCTCTCATTATTATTGATGAATAGTTAACAGATTTACTTACCTTCCATGACATCTCACAATTAGTTAAAGAACCGACTCATGTTCATAAAAACGCTCAATCCATCCTGCATCTTTTTCTTGTCGGGAGAGGCATACTCAGTAAATATCGAGCAGTCCACATTCTCGACGATATAGCAGACCACAAGCTAATAATTATAAAGCTTAATCTTGGCCATATACCGAAAAAGAAAAAAAAGAAGTGCGAATTGTTCCGAGTTTCAAACGTGCCAATGAACGTAGGCGTTCTGGATGCGCTGGACGCCTGGAGGAGGAGGAGGAAATAACTTTATTGGGTCCTGAGGAACCCCTCCCCACCAACTCTTGGTTTAGTGGTCGGCAGGGGTCGCGGGCCACACCCACGTTGGGACGGGAAGCCCGTGAGCCTCCGCCCTTTCGTGAGCCCTCTGGACGGCCCGGAGCTGGGTCTGGTGATCGTCGCTTCGCAGGGCGTTTACCCAGTCTTCTTCTTTAGTGAACACGGTGCCGCCTAACGCGGAGCATTGCCAGAGCGTCTGCGCTAGCGAGCAGTACGATTCGCCACACTCCGGACATTGCGGCTTTACTTCTGGAGAATAACGGCTCAGTCTGCCTCTCGATGGGAACGATTCTGTCTGAAGCATTCTGAATATCGATGACCGTGGTCTAGTGAGTTTAGCGTGGGGAAGTGGGAAGGTCCTCCTCGACAGCTGATAGTGTGTTGTTATTTCGTTGAAGGTGAGCAGCGGGTCTCGGTGCTCCCCTCTCTCCTCGCCACTTCGCTCGCCACGATCGCCGCGGTGCGTGAGTCCTTGCGCGCATCTGTGCGCCAGCTCGTTGGCGTTGGGAAATTCGGGGTGCACGTCGGCTTCCATGTGGGCTGGAAACCATTTGATGATGTGATGGCCCGCGGCTCCCTCACTGCCCAGGACGGCCGCCGCTTCCCGGGATATCGAGCCCGAGGCGAATGCTCTTGCCGCCGATTGCGAATCTGTGTAGACGTAAGGACGTTCGGGGTCCTTCATTGCCATGTCTATTGCCACCTGTTCGGCCACTTCGGACGCTACCCCCTTGACCGATGCTGCGTTAATTATCGTACCATCTCAGCGTATCGAGACGGCCGCGTACTGGTCGCTGCACCCGTACTGGGCCGCGTCTACAAATGCCGCCAGGCCCGTGCAGTTCGCGGTCAATTTTAGCAGTGCTCGGGCCCTCGCCTTTCGGTGCCCCTCGTTGAATAGCGGGTGGACGTTTCTCGGAAGCGGGTCTACCTTGAAAGTGCCCCTTAACGCCGCGCTGAGCGCAATCTTGCGTGCGTTGCTCTCTGCCTCGGCATTTATCCCTGCTTCTTCTAGGATGCGCCTGCCGGCCCTCGTGGTCGACAGCCGCACGACATGTGTCTTGGTTTCTGATAGTGAATTGTGGACCCCTAACCAATCGAGCCGCTCCGTGCTTGTAGTGATGGGAAGACCTAGCACCCTTTTGATGCTTTTGCTCATCAGTGTCTCTATCTTGGCCGCGTCTCTCTTGGTCCATTTTAGCGCCGAGGCTACGTAATTTACGTGACTCATGAAGAAGACGTGGTAAAGTCTGATGAGATTGCTCTCGCTGAGGCCTCCCCTGTGGTTCATCACCCTGAGGATCAGCCGTAGCATGTGCTCCGTTTTGGACGTGAGCTTCATGAAAGTTTGCGTGTTACCGCCTTCAGCCGCAATTAGCAGCCCCAGGATTCTTATAATGTCCACTCTTGGAATCGGCTGGCTGGCACTCGTGTGTAATTTGATCGCTATTTGATCTATCGGTGTGAAATTCCTCATGCCTTGTGTCGAGGGCCTGTACAGCAACAGTTCCGATTTGCTAGGTGACAGACGGAGTCCCGTTTCCTTCAGGTACTCTTCCTTTGTGTCCAGCGCCTCTTGAAGAGCACGCTCAAATTCTGCGTCGGACCCTCCCGGGCACCACACCATAATGTCGTCTACGTACAGGGCGTGATTGACGTTGGTCACTATCGTCAGCCGGTCCGAAAGCCCTTTCATTGCCAGATTGAATAATAGTGGGGAGAGCACCGCCCCTTGTGGGGTGCCCCTCGCGCCCAGCGTGTACCAATCGGACGTGGCCTGTCCTATTTTGATCGGGGCTTTCCTGTCTCTGAGGAAGGAGCCCATGTAAGAGTGGAATTTCCGGCCGAGCCCCATCACCGAGATCATTTCCATTAGAAATCTGTATTTGACCGTGTCGAACGCTTTCGTTAGGTCCAGGGCCCGTACGCCGCTGGTGTCTCTGGTCATGCCGTCAATTATATGCTTCTTGAGTAGTAACATCACGTCTTGTGTGGAGAGGCCTGGTCTGAAGACCGCCATGTTATGTGGGAAGAGGCCCTCTCTCTCTATGTGCCACGATACTCGATTATGTATGGCATGTTCGGCCGTCTTGCCTACGCACGGGGTTAGCGATATTGGCCGCATGTTCTCTGCCGCAAGTGGTTTACCGGGTTTTGGTATTGGTATGACCGAGGCCTCTTTCTGGACCTCTGGCACTCGTCCCGTTTCCCACGCTCTGTTGATTTCTTCGGTTCACTAACCGAGCGACGGCATCCTCTTCTAACCCAAACCACCCGCACTATCCCTCACAAAATTCCACCAATATAAATGCCAAGGACATCGTTGCTCAACAGCGTGGAGTCCGCAGAAAATACCCGCCGCCTCACCCACAACTTAACGGGGAAGTGGCCGCCGATAGGCGTAAAATACAGACCGGGGTGTTCCCCCATTTAAAATTGCTAAGAGCCATGTATCCCACTCGTTATGAGGCCAACATTACTTGGTGCGGTGGCATATTTACCCTAATACAAATAACCTGGGAGTGCACTAAGCACCCTTTTAGGCCAAATACCAGCAGGATAATGTAGCAGTGGGATGCACAGCTCGCCCGCTCCGACCTGGCAGGACAAAAGTCCTTAATTACCCAGGTCAGGCAGGCGGCAGAGGCCAGTGGGGCCCTGGACTGCGAGGCTCCGACCACCCTTCCTTCGAATCTTTACAATTCCAATAAAGTTTCTCTCTCTCTCGGTGAGCTTCTCGACCGACTTTCCATCTAGGTTCCTCAGCAGTTTGTTCGAGATCGCGTGCAGGCCCGTAGCGGAGCGTCCGTTGAGGCCTTGTAAGGCATCCCAAATTTCCGATTCCATGAAGGGCGCGTCGAGTTCTTCGACCTCTGCCCCGGCGTATTGTGGATTGTCGCCGTCGCCTGACGGGCCCAGTGGGAGATACGTCTCCGCCAGCTCATTTAGGAACTCACTTTCCGTTTCGCCCTGCTCCTTTTGCTTTTGTAAAATCCTATCGATTGTCAATCTCTGATTGCCTTTGGATTGCCTCTCGTCTAACAGTTGCTTTAAGAGGTTCCATTTGCGCCCGGTTCTCATTTGTCCGTCTACCGATGCGCACACTTCGTTCCACTGTTCCACGCAAGGACTGAGTCTGCGACTCAGTCTTTGCGTTTTCCACCTGGCCGTGATGAAATTCTTTGCCTCTCATAGGTGTGCCAATCTCGCGTCCATCCTTTCCACGTTCAGTTCAGTTTGGACAACCCTCGTCGCGGTGCTAACGTCCTCTTTGATCCTTCTAAAAAGGCTGCCTAGATCCCCGTATTCGCTTGCGTCTTCCTTCCTTATTTTGGGGACGGCGTCCCAGTCGGTGACCTTAAATTCTCTCGGTGGTGCCGCCCTGATGGGGATCGTGACCGCCAGTATGTAGTGGTCGCTGCCGAGGTTCTCGTGCAGGTTGCGCCACTCGGCCCCTCGCACGTTCTTGACGAAGATCAGGTCGGGCATCGTGTCCCGCGCCATAGACGTGCCTAGTCGAGTCGGATAGCGAGGGTCCGTCACCAGCTCTAGCGAGCACGTAGTGACTGCCTCCAATAGCCACTCTGCCTTAGGCACTGGCCTTGCTTAACCCCAGGCTCCATGAGGCGCCTTAAAATCTCCTGCCACTATTAGCGGGGCCCCCCTGGCCATTGAGGCCGCCTTTGTTAGTATCGATGTGAACGACTGTCTATGGTCAGAGGGCGGGCTGTACACGTTCACTACGAATACGCTGTTTTTCAGCCAACTGTTCGGTATGTTTTCGATCCCGGTTACCTCCGCTTTCGCGTTGCGTAATTTCAAATCTCCTTCCTGGAAAGAGCATTTGTTCGCGACGAGGGTCGCCACTCCGCGCTTACTCTGTTCGAATTTCGACGAGGCGACCCGGTAGCCGGGCAGGGTCGCCTCGCTACCCAAAGTTTCTTGTAAGATTATGACGTGCGGTTTGTCCGCCTGTGAGGCAACGAACTGTAGCAGCTTCAAAAAGCGCAAGGCTCCGCTGGACGTCTGGTTCTCTGATTTTCTTTCCCTTTGTCAAGCGAGCGATTGCAGTGTCGATGAGCTCTCGCACTTCTTCAAAAGTCTCGTGCTCAAGTGCATCAAGGATATCGTGACTCACTGAAGAAAAAGTATTAAACAACCATACAAAAGCGTGGCCTAATAAGAAGGTGGTTCGCCTTGAACGCAAGGCGAAAACGAACAGAAAAACATGCCGGCAATGCCTTTCCCAAGCCAAAATATCTAAACTTTGTTAGGCACGCCTGGCTCTTAAAGACAATAGTTCAACAGGAAAATACCCCTAGTGAAATGTAACTATGAAAAACATTTTTTGTTCAGCTCGGGCTAAGCTCTGGCAGCATTTCTCTTCTGGACGAAAGTCGCAGTACAGTCTTTCCATTTGTGGCGAAAATGGAGCTGACAAGACACAGCTTGCACAGGCTCTTATCCGATCGTGCTGCTCAATCTTCACTCACTGCAGTGGCAGCCAACTGCACTTCATTCCCATAATTGATGATCTCCCTATTAGTGACATTTCCATATCTGAGCAAGGTGTGCTGTCAACGTTGGTAACGTTGGACTCAAACATCTAAACCATCGATACCCCCTTGGTGTCTTATCAGCCCTACAGTCCATCTCAGTGTACCAGGAATCGGAAAAAAGTCTGAACTGTCGTCGCCTGTGCTCAAACAACTGTCTCTGCTTCTTCTGCACGAGAGGTACGCGGACAGGGAACACATTTATACCGATGGTTCCACAAACATCCAGTGTTCGTCCGGTGCTGTGGTTGTCCCAGCAAAAGCTATTACCATCAGCTTTAGGACTGACCACCCAACAACATCGACATATGCTGAACTAGCTGCTCTTCGCGCTGCACTTCGTGTCGTCAATCGGGAGCCACCTCGACAATGGTCAATCTTCAGCGATTCAAAGGCAGCCCTACAATCTGTACTATCAGCTCTGCATCGCGGGCCATTCGAACAGCTCGTATTCGATATTAGGTGCCTACTCCATACATCACAGGAGAAAGGACACCACGTGACGTTTCAGTGGCTGCCAAGTCACTGCGCCGTCAGTGGAAATGAAGACGCCGATAATGCCGCTCGGGCAGCTCTTGAAGACGCACAAGAAGAGGCCATACCGCTTTCACGATCCGACGCAGCTAGCAGACTTCGAGTGCTTGCACATGAGATCACGCTATCTCTATGGTGCACACAAAACAGCCAGACCACCCAGAGCAACCGTCATTACCACCTGCCCTCTTTGATGCATCTCTATATGCCAACTGGACTGCGTCGAAGAGAGGCGACTCTGCTTTATCGCTTATGGCTGGGGGTGGCTTTCACTAAATCTTACTCCTTCCGCATTGGAATGGCCGACAACGATCGCTGTAATGCCTGTCTTTGCGAGGAGACGCTGGAACATGTTCTGTGCGACTGTCCTGAATATAATGTTCAGCGACAGTCCCTGGCATCTGTTCTAGCGCACCTTGACAGTAGACCATTGTCCCTCGACACGATTTTCACATGCCGCCGACAGAAGATATCGCAGGTGAAGGCGACTAAGGGACTACTTCGGTTTTTGAAAGAGACGGGATTGGACAAGCGGCTGTGAAAGTGACGTCGCGTACCATGCCAGATTGATGGACTCCAACGGACGATGTGTGTGTGTGCTGTGCTCTGTGCTCTCTCTCCCTCTCCCCCTTCCCCATCTTTAATCTCCCCCATTCCTCTCCCATGTGTAGGGTAGCAAACCGGTTAAGCCAAACTGGTTAACCTCCCTACCTTTCCTTCTCCACTTTTTCCTTCCTTCCTTCCTTGGACTCAAAGAAAACCCCGGGAGTTGACGGCACATCCAATGCGTGTCTGGTTAGGTACGCTCAGTGGTGTTCGAAGTACTTACGTATAATATTTAGCAAAATCATTATTACAAGTTGACTTACCGGCCGAGTGGAAATACAGTAAGATAATTCCCATTATCTTATGGTGGCGACTCGCGTCAAATAACCTCGTAGAGGCCAAGCTCATTGCTTTGCTCATGCTCAAAAATTCTATAACATATAATATTCAAGCGTATATTAGAATTTCTTGAAAACAACTACCTAACTGACAATAGGCAACATGGGTTTCGTAAAAGGAAATCGACAGTGGCAGCAGGAAGGAAGGAAACAGAAAAGCAGAAGGCAAGGAGGTTAACAAGAATGACGTTCGTTTGGCTACCCTACGCCGGGGGAATGGGAAAGGGGAAGCATAGAGTCAGAGAGAGAGAGAAGAGGGAAGGAAATAAGGAAATGAGCGGCGTGTTCGCTGACGCCTGCGGTCTAATATTTTGTGCACTAATAATCACAGACGTTCACGGCACCCCTTGAAACTGTTCATGATTTTGCAGCGGCTATTGATGTCAAATCTGAAATAGATGCATTGTTTTTTTTTGCTTTCCAAATGCCTTCGACTGTGTTTCGCATCCTCAACAAAGGCTATACCAAAAATGATACGTTACTGTCATGGGCAGAAGACTACTTCTACTCCCGGCAACAGGGTGCATCAGTAGAAGATGTCTGCTCGGCCGCTGTAACTGTAGGGTCGGACGTTCCACAAGGGTCGGTCTTGGGACCGTTATATTTCTTGGTATTTGTAAGTGACATTGTTAATCAAGTATCCGTCATAACTAGGCTATTTGCAGACGACTGCATAATTTATGACAAGATTGATAACCCTCACCACTGCGTCCAAATAAATGAAGTTCTTCATCACATAGAAAAATGGTGCGAGACCTGGCAAATGAAAGTTAACCGAGGAAAAACAGTTCTTATGAAAATCACTAGAAACAGCTTACCACTACTGTTTAGCTAGTGTTTAAATGGAAACTTATTATCTGAAGTAAAACATTTTAAGTATTTAGGCGTCATGCTTACTTCGGATCTTCAGCGGAATGAGCATATACCTTGCATCAAGAAAAAAGCAGTAAGCAAACTCGGGTACTTAAGACGAACAGTGTTTCTGCATTTAAATTCGCTGTGGACAATTATGATTGTGCATACTAGGCGTCAAAAATCACAACAATGATATATTTTTCCCACTCTCCTCTGTAACGCCTTTGGGCATTGAAGATGATGAAATAAATAAATAAACACTGCGACGGGCACCACAATATATTAAAAGTGAAGACACAAAACGTTTATCTGACCAGTCGTAAAATATGCATCAATATTGTGGGACCCGAACACGATAGAAAATACTGTCCAGTTAGAAAGTATTCAAACAAAATCGGTCAGATTTGTTTGCAATACCTACAGCACGCGGGCATCTGCTGGTTCGTTGGTGAAAAAGGCTGAAGTGGATTCGTCACAATACCGGTGCCACGCTGATCGGTTACAGTATCTCTATCTAGTCTATCACAATAAAATGGGAGTAGAAAAGGACGATCTTGTCCAGTCGGTACCAAACGAACCACGTGCTCTCATCACCCTAAAACAAAAAAGAAAACTGAGAGAATTTCATTGTCTGAATCGATATCTTTAAACATTAATTCTTTCCACGAACGGTGCGAGAATGGAACATGCTTCCAGCCGACGTTGTGGAACTTTTAATTAGTCACACTTTAATTAGTCAGAAGACACTAGTTTTTTTTTTGTCGAGATGTAAAGATTCCCTTCGTTGCCTTGCATGCTTTCCTATATGACTTAAAACCTGTATTTGAAAGCGAAACCAGTCCCGATACACACATATATTTTTATGCGCAAGCGACGTTATGCAATATATGCATGGTCTGTGATATGTATTGGTGCATCTTGTATCCCATTCCGGCTCACAGCCTTTCCTGGCTAGCAGTATTGCTAAAATAAATAAATAAATAAATAAATAGGTAAATAAATAAATTGTACCGAAGGCACTGGGTAGTGTACATAGTGCTTGTGAGAGAGAAGATGACGAGAATCGCTGGCTTCCCCGTTTCGTCATAGTACCGACCTGTTTAAGCCTAGCGCTAGAACCTAGAACTAGTGCTTCTAGGCAAACACCCCCGTTGTAAAATAAATAAATAGTTGGTGCATATATTATAAATCTTTTTAAAGCGCAAACACGAGACACCCCACAAAAGGAAGGTAATACACAGGACAGGCACCTGTCCTGTGCACGACCTCACTTTTGTGCCGTGATCTTGTTTGCGCTTTAATAATATTTGTCAAACGCTAATGAAGCGTAAAATGAACCCAAGGGACAAAACCATCAAGTGAGTGGAGCATGTTCGAAATGAGTTTTGCATAAATTAGATCACGACGACCAGAAAACAACAGAGCTTTTACTGTCAGAAATATATATATATATATATATATATATAACACGTGACATTTATGTATGACGGTTTTTCTTAATACGATGACCTAGGTGAGTTTGCATGCCGGGAGTACACGTGCACATTTCATTCTCTAAATTACAAATATAACATATTGCGTTGCGTCGCATTCCCTCTTGTTTGCACATTGTTGCCCTCGCATTTTTATTAGCGATCGTTCTCGAGTCGGGAATAAAACGTTCTGTTTGGTTTCGTGAGAAGAAAGGCAGGAATATTTCCGAGCAATAAGATTATCTGTAGTATCCTTTGTAGACAGGTGACAGGTGCGATAATGTATTGACGGAGCGATTGCACACCGGTGTCGCGGGAAACTGATGATGAAATTGTGAATACGCCATTCGATGGCTCAAGTTTGCGGTTCTATGAATGTATGGCTCATTAAGGAAAGAACGTGGGCATTTTGTAATACCAGCTGCATACGGAATGCGCAATCATATATAGACGACTGTAGTCAGATGCTGTAAATGAATGGAAATTGGGAAAAAAGTACTATATGCGTAAATCATTACAAATAAACGATATTTCCATGAACAACATTTCTTCTGATATTTACTCGCACACTCAAATAATCATTTTTACAGCCTCTTGAAGATATATTATTGCTTACCTAATCTTATGCCTTCCCATAAACCATTGAAATTTGCCGCCCTTCGTTTTTATATGCTCCATAGGCCTCAGTGTCACCTTGTGTAGTGCGGCTTTCACAATGCGACAATCATTTATAGAAAAATTTCAGAGAGAACATAGTTTCGAACTTTTGTAACTTATTAAGAACACATTATGTGACATACACAATTCAATAAATTTATTCTGGCTGCTAAGTATACCAAATGTAACCATTTTAGACACTCAAATGATTGTAAGCTCTAAGAAGGAATGCACGCCTGATCATAAGAATTGTCTTACTAGCGCGGCAAACGCTTATATGTTAAAGTGAAAAAGATACGTTGTTTTCTGTCACTTTTAAACAAATGATTTTAGGCGTCTGTCTTCAACCAAATCTTTGCTCAGTTAGTCCAATAAAATAATGGGTTGCGTTCTTGAGTTTAAGATTATTCGAATGAAAGAATGTGCCTTCGTTCTTGGTTTCAGCATGTCATTGCACACTAAGGATAAATGTCAGCTACCCTCCCGCCCACCCGCAAAAATACATCCACCCAAAAACATATGGACAAAGACAAGCCCCCCCCCCCCCCCCACACACACACGATCGCACGCACGCACACACACGGAGAAACGCAGACACGCTCAAACAGACCAACTCATGCACCCACTCCGCCGCACTCACAAATCCGCACACCCTCACTTGCAATCTCGTACTCCTGCACCCACCTACCCGCACTCCCAAACCCACACAGCCACACTCACAAACCCACACAGCCGCACTGACAAACCCACACACCCGCACTCACAAACACACACACCCGCACTCACAAACCCACACACGCGCACTCGCAAACCTACACACCCGAACTCGCAAACTCACAATCTTCCTCGCACACGTCCCGCACAAACATACAGGTACGCACAGGCACACGCAGGTGCAAACACAGAATCGCCCCGAAACAAATAGACGCGCTCACGCACAACCACAAGCGCACTCACAAACACACGCAAATACGCACCACGCGCACAAAAACAGAAACGCCCCAACCGAATACACGCAAGCACGCACAAATACACACACACTCACGCGCATGCAGGCCAGCGTACAAAGTGAATAGGTGTTGTACCGAATAGGTGTGGCGACGAGTGTAACTGAAACAACGTCGCAATGAAATTTGTTACAAGTTATGTATAAATTAGGAAAGAAGAGGTGCGGTGGCATTGTAGAATATTACTTGCTAAACTAAGTTGACTGCTCTACCCGGCTTTAGTGTTACGCTGCAAAGCACGAGGTCGCAGGACCTAATCCCCACCACGGCGGCCGCATTTTGATGGGGGCGAAATGTAAAAGCACCAGGTTCTTCGATCGAGGAGGACGTTAATGCACCCCTGGTGGTCAAAATTAATCCGTAGTCCGCCAGTACGGCGTGCGTCGTAATCGGATCGTGGTTTTGCCACATAAAACCCTATATTCTTTTTAATTTACGGCTTAGCAATGGTTTTGGAAACACGCACACGTATACGCTCACATAACAAAGTCTGCGACAATAAAAGAAGATTATCACATGCATAGCGAGAGGCCAGTGAAGTATTAACAAACGACATAATTGATTTTATGTTTAATTGCCTTAGTTAGAATATCTTACACTTGCGCCTCATAGGAAGCCATAAGCGAGGGGATAACATGACTATATGGCCTAATTTTAAGTAAAATTAGTACACAAAACCAAATCAAATCAAGCGTCATAACACTTGACTAAACCAATTTCGCGAAACACGTGTTTTGTACAGCCAAGTGCATGCGTTGAACCAGAGAAGCAACAATATCAGAGAGCGCTTGGGTCCCAACGTTTGCCTTTATATAATTATATTCAAAACGTATTTTTACAGGTGTCTGTTACTGTTAGCTTTCAACAGCAACACAAGTAAAAGCGCCTGCAATACCAACAGACCGAGAAAGGCAAGAGACCAGGTGATGTGTCACGGCCTTGACAGTGGCTGCGTCGGAGGATGAGCGGTCTTCTTCATCTTCACGTATTTAATTTGTTTATTTCGCAGTGCTCTCTTCAAAGACTTCAACTTTCATTCATACTTTTATGTCGGAAGATTTCAAGACTGTCATCCACGGTAGGTGTCCAAAAGCAAGCAGCTTGCTATCGGGTCACCTCCCCTGGACGGCGATAGTATTCTTCAGCTTGAAAAAAATAAAGCCGTAGCTAAACAGTGTAACACTAAGGGGCACTCTCTTTAGTCTGGATACGCACACTCCGTGGGAAGTGTCTCTCACTCTTTCTCACTCTCTCTCTCGCTCTCTCTCTCTCTCTCTGTCTGCGCCTGAGTGCCGCCCTATCAAGGACTAAAATTCTGGTCGGGAGGTTTTCAAGAGAGATCTGACAGTAGAAATTTAGCAGAAGGAATGAGCACACTGTCGTCGCACTTGTTTGTATAAAGTAAGCCTTGTTTTTTAGTTAGTTCTCTTACAGAAGCAATGAACGAACGAATGAAACTTTCATTTGCCACGGAGGCGACTCGCTGACCTTTCTTTTACAAACAGGTAGTGATAGTGCCGGAGAGAGCTGTTACCAAAAGAAAAAACAAAAATCAAAAACAAAAGAGGTTAAAAGGTGAGTTGTAAAGCAGTCTGAAGTCTATTTCACCAAAAAACATACAAAAAGGCAGTAAAGCTCATTAGGT
The DNA here is from genome assembly GCF_038994185.2 of Dermacentor albipictus. Lineage (NCBI taxonomy): Eukaryota > Metazoa > Arthropoda > Arachnida > Ixodida > Ixodidae > Dermacentor > Dermacentor albipictus. The sequence goes on from NC_091828.1 coordinate 84,616,829, forward strand.
CGGTAAATAAATAAAGCAAAATGTACCATTTATCCTGGCACACAGCAGGGTTTCACCCGGAGCAAATGTTTGCACATCTGAGGGACGGTGGCTTCGTTCCCTGCTGGCTCCAAATCTGTAGGGCCTGCATTTTCCCCGGCCTTGGATTTGACTCCACTGATATATTTCTATTTTATTTCGCTCTTTATTTGTTTGTCTCGGATGGATTTTGGGAGCAGCGCTTTTATCGCCGAAGCGCTGCTGTAAGTCTATAAAAACAAAGCTTCGGATTTGAGCAGTGCGCAAGGTTTAGCGTCCGTTCACGCGATGCGAATGTTTTAGACTCGGACGCACTGAGATCAGCCCACGCTACGATGGTGGCTGCACAAAAAGAAGGGTAAGAAGGAAGAGGTACTTCATTAAAACTTCTTTCTGGGCGAGTTGGTGCATACTTCAGCTTGCACCGTGTTTGCATGTGTTTGCGCTGTAAACAGTTTTATTTCAAGGAAGAGGTAAACGCCATGTAGTTTGCGCCTTAGTACAAGTACAGTTGTTGCTGCACAAAATGTATCATTCTTATTAAACTAGTATAGACCAGCGCTCTAGTTCGGAGACCATCTGGGGGAAAGATGGGGCGAGTGAATGAGAAATACGCCCTATAGAAAAGTGAAGTAACAAATGGGCTGCTTTATAAGAGACGGACAAGTCCCGTTCCTCCTCTCCCAAAGCACACGTGCTGCTCCTGATGTGTCTCATGAACGAACAGTACTCGAACATCGAATGCACTTAACGCTTTGGTCCTGTGAACATGACATAGCAAGTTTATCTCACTTCGTTTGAAGACAGTGAGGTGCAAAAGTATCGCTCTTATGCCATTTCCTGCTTACTGGTACTATATTTCACGCTGAGGAGTAGCTGTCAACATATCTTATCTCCAGCTTTTTTTTGAGCGATGACAACAAAAAAACATACTTTTCCAGATATCTAATTACGTATGCGACATCCCACAACTCAAATTCCTGATTTAATGTACAAAAACAATTAACGAACCAATCCACAAACTTGTCAAGCAGCCAACCAACAAAGTACCTGCCTTAGTTCGCTCACCCAAATCAGCCGAGACATCTCGTTAAAAACATGACTAGAAAATGACCCTTGGATCTACCCAAGATGCACGTAGTGTATGCCTTGGCACGTAGACGCATCTCATTACCGGATCGTGTTTCCAAGCAGCGCCGGTCTTCTTTTCGATATCGCGAGAACTTGAAAGCCACTATACTTGAAATATTTCGTCATTTCATAGACCTTTCACTGTTTCGCAAGGCATGGCCTGGCTCAGGAAGGCGAACCGATGACTTGAAGGGTTAATACAGAGCAAAGAGGCACGCTGGAGAGCGTACAGCATGATGGATTGCAAGAGGGTAAATGTAAAATCGATGGATGTAAATCGTGGACGCAAATAAGTAGGTCATGTGAAATACGGTAAATATGGAAATAAATGACTTATAAAGAGCAAGTTTTGTATGGGTAATAGAAGCTGAGCAGGCATTCAAAATAATCTCGACAAAGAATGTTTCTGCAAGAGCGAGAAACGCGCAATATTTAGGTCACCCGTGCAGTGAGTTCCCAATTCTCCAGTGGTAGCGGGCGCTCAACGATATCCAAATCATGGTGAACGAGGAAGCGATAGTATAGAGGAAAGCCAGAGGCCCCCATCATTTTCGACGAGCAAATATTGAATAAATACGCACGCATTACCTTCTGTGCGTGTAGAGTTTATTTACAATCTACCCGCAATTCCACGATGAAAGAGATGAACTTGGTGGTGTCCAGATGATATGAGGATATGAGTTCCATACATGTGTTTTGCTTTGGCGATGCCTGATCGAGCGACCTGGCGAGCAAGTTATTCGCCTGCTGATTAGCTTTCCCCGGTATACTGACTTGATAAACATCAGCGAAGAAAAAGTTCGTTAGAAGGGGACATGAGACGACACACACGAGGCAAGACTAGCAACCGTAATGCTTACTTGCAGAGGAAAGCTGCCTATGTGCTCTCATCAAAAATGTGCAATTGCGTGGGAATGTACAGGACTCATTAAGTCTAGTTTAAGTGACTCTGTAAGGCGGTGAAGTTCGTTGTATCACAGCAGGCTACGGTTATGGAGCTGTCGCCAAGGAAAAACTCGAGCTTCGCATGTGAAGATTACGTAGGAAACCTCACTCAGACTGATCCTGCATCTACTCAACATCTTATACCCAAATAGACCAAGCACCAATGTTTAAAACGACTATTCTTTCTTTCTGCATTTACTTCTTGCTTTAGGCATGTGTGAACGCTCTTTTATTGTGCATGTTCTTGTTAGGAAAATATATCGCTGTTCTTCACTTAGTGATACACGCTCTCATAATATTGCTTACATTACATGTAAAAATTGCGTCAATGGTCAGTGCTCGTGTGCGTTCTATACTGCTCGGCTTGATGGGCGTTTTTGTTTTCTTCGGCCAAGTTTGCTCCGACCACCAGACTGCCAGAGCAGACGCGTCCATTTTTTCAAGGGCAGCTTTTCTGCCGTATACGCAACGCTGTTTTCATCAGCCACAGTATTGCCCACTGCGGCCCCCGAAACACACGTACAGGTGCAGCCAATCTCTCAGTCCGCTGGGGCGTCACAAAATCCCCGCGCACACTTCGAGAACGATACAGTGCAGCCCGAGAGCTGTTTTGTTTTTCGCCATGCGGCGAGGGTCAAGCAAATAATGTGGAGTTTGGGCTTGTCCTACTACGGCATAATGGATCAAATGGGGGAAAGCACAGGTGGCAGCGAGCACATTTTCAAGCTTTTAACGTCCGTCACAGTAAATAGTTGCAAAATAGAAAAAGGGTCACGAAATAGCAGGAGCAGTTTGAGCGCACGAGCGTACGAACAGCTAAAAACAGAATGTGCTAAACACGTAAGCATGCGTCCATGCAGTCATAACAATACTTTTGCTACCCTGACAAATGCAGTAGTAACTGAATGCAGTGATAATTTCGCAACGTTTACAGACGATGCTGCAGTACCAAATTATAATACGGAGATAAAACAACATCACGAACAACAACGAAAGAAGTGGTGATATTTGTTCTAGAGGGCAGTGGTCGCGAGGGGATAAATGTTTCGTGCCTCAAATTAGAAATCCTGAACAGCGTGCTGGGTCTGTGATGAGTTGTACTTCAATCCGGGAAGTAATTACCGAGCCTTCTCTTGTCCTCCTTCCAGCGCAGTGCGCACAGCTGGCCGCTTCTGGGGTAAACTTCCTTCTCTCTTCCCTAGAGGATGGTAGGTCTCCTGCACTTCCCCAAACATAGCGAACCACTTGCCCAATCCGGAATGTGGCTCTTCCTCTGCCAGAAGCGATTCCCTTTCTCTCAAAGCGACCCTTCTGTCCTTCGCTGGCGTTCGGCGACCGAGAAAATAAATGCCGCGTCATCTCTCTCACGAAAGTCTCGAGGATACAAAAAAGACGTTGCAGTGGGGGCTCGGTGATCAAATAGGCGTGTATTGACTATTTTGCGGAATCGTTTAGGTGCCGCCATTTTGGGCTGTTAACGCTACTGGTTTCGGTCTTTAACGACGAAGTGTGCGTTACTAGAGTCGATTCGTAAGCATGAAAATAGTTGTATAAAAGCGTTCAGCGTTCGATGACCACGTTACGCCACTTTACGTCTGATAAAACAGAAATTGTTTGTGTAACAGCCCAATATTGCGGTGTCCACGAATTCTATACAAAATCGCCTGTGGAATGCAGCGCACGGCGTCCCGCAATGCAGGAATTGTCTACAACGCCCAGCGTCCCTTTTGGAGAGGCGTACATGCGTCGTTCTTAGGCTGACAATACATGGCGGTATTTTTTATGGAAGTTTACAGATTGACTACGAAGTATGCCACCGCGGTTCAATAGCTTGTTCGTTTTGACATCCTGGGGTTCATTGTTCTGTGCTGAGGATCACTATTTTTTGGTTGAGTGCGAGGAAAGTATCACACCAGAATTTTAGGCTACAGCGTGCGACCATTTTTTACTTCCCAACCTAATTTTAGCTTGGGCTCTTTTTTTTCACTGGTTATAGGCTGCCAACCTTTGCCTTTTGCTGGAACTGTGTCTTCGAGAATGGCGGATAGATGACTTGAGGTAAGTGGCTTCATATTTCCTAATTTAATTTATGGATTTGCTAAAAACAGTTTAGGTTGACGTATGAAAGGACACAAAGGTTACGTAGAGAATATTTTGGTTTCAGTACATGAGGCAAATAGAAAGGACGAACATGACAAAATCAACGGGGCAAAGAAGACAATTAGTAAGATGAGTGTGCACAAAGGGCCGAAGAAGCTAGAACAGATAAAACAGGAACTGTAAAGCGCTGCTTCCATAGTAGGCAACGCTGTTTTTTAATTTTCTGACACCAAAGTCATGTTAACTACGCTATTCATCGTTGGCATTATGACGACTATATAAAAGCGGCTAGAAGTACCCTAGTATAGCCGGCCCTATTGTGGCATTTGTTCCCGGTTACTATAACCAACAAGCTGCAACAAGCGAATATCTAACCAACAAGCGAATCTCTTAACTGCCGCAGCGGACGCTCTTTGTGTAATCCCACTTGAAGTGAAAAAGGCACATCGATATTGGTATGAATGCTGGCAGCAGTAGCAGTACAAGGGAGTCGTAAAAACCTATTCAATTCAATGCCGCCCATGGGCGCAGGCTTCGCGTGCTTCTTCCTCTCATCCCGCTGCGACGCGTCGGATGCCGAGTGTGGTACTAAAACGGTGGAGTGCCACTCTGACGAAGAGTGTTCACGACAACGGCCCAGTCAAGCGAAAACGTAGGGCGAACGAGTAAACAGGCGTTGTTGCAAAAGAGCGCGAATTCAGTACTTTCACTTATTTTTTTTTTATTTTCTATTGGCCAGAGGCGCCACCCTCCGTTTTTTTTATGCTTCTAAGAAAATGTAATCGATCGAAGACGGTTGTCTCGTTATGTCTGTAAAAAAAAAGTGATAGTGAAAGAGAGTCGTGGCTTCGATGTGGAAGGACTTCGATATGCAAGAGAATGAAACGTTCTAGTTGTATGGAGGGATTCTTCATGACATGTCGGGATTCTTAAACTTTCGCGTAAGGCAACGCTGGGATGGAGCAGTCGCCGGCGATTCTCGGAAGGCTTCACCGCAATAACTCTGCGTTTTGGGCGCGTTGGCAACGACATGACGAGGCCTAGGACGCACGAAAGGACGATTACACAGAAAGACGTGGTACACACAGGCGCCGACTTACGACAGTGTTTGTTTCGATTAAAAGAAACACATATCCCTGATGTTGCCTACATATGTGGTTCTCGTACTCGATATGAACACCGTTGTAACCGCCTGTCTGTGCCGCGTCTTTCTGTGTCCTTGTCCTTTCGTGCGGTGTGCGGCGTCCTTTCGTTCTTGAACGCAATGCAGCCAACGTTACCTCATACTTCCCCACAAATCCAAGACAGCGTGAGGAGGGGGGGGGGGGAGGCTCTGAAGCAGAGGCGTGAGCTCCAATACAAACACGCCGTGTTCGTCAATTCAACGGTGCCACTGCGCCGCCTTCGTTCGATAGTGATGGTTTTTTTTCGGTGTCATTCCTTCATCGCTCCATCGTCTTCACTCCGTCGTCAACATTGCATCGTCGTTACGTCCTCATCATCATAGCGTCGTCCCCATTCCGCCATCGTCACCTCACCATCATCTTCGTAGCACTTTCATCCCGCCACGGTAATGAGTAGTGTAGGAGTTGAGGACGGACTTCGAGATGAAAACAAACTTGGGGGATTTATTTTACATTATATACAGAGAGGTGAGAGTCAAGTAACAGTCGTACAGTCATTACGGGCCTGCAGCAACTCGGACGCTGCGGCCCGCGGCAAGAAGTTCGAGAGAGGTCAATCAGGGAATGCGCTGGTGTCTCTGGAATGCTCCTTTTAAACCCTTCGAGGACTGGAAGTCGCGTCATGTTCGGCCAATGGGAGAGTCCGCTCAGATGACGCCATTTTCGGCCAATGGTAGGCGCCCGTGCGGCGGTGTCACACCCGGCGGCTCTCTGCGGTCTTCCCTTGCTGACTTGCAATGCGCTCTTCAAAGGCGGACAAGGGGGGGCCTTCAACTTGTTTGCTCGAGCGCTCCTCTGGAATGTGCTTTCCGCGTTTCTGCGCTTCTCAATTAGTTGTGCCACGCTTCGATGTGGTCTGGGGAACTCGAAGTAGGCACAGGGAACAGCCCCATATCTAACAGTAGTCGTGCAGCCATTGCTGTTCGATCGTGTTCACGACGACCCAATCGTGCCGTCGTCGTTCCATCGTAAGTACGCCTTCTTCTTGATTCCGTCATCGTCCACGCTAGCGTCGTCATGAAGTGGTCGTCACACTTGGGATCCGCAGGTTCGAGCTGCAGTTATGGAAGAGCGAGGCGTTTCGCGGTGAAAATGTGTCTCGTATGGTCGGTAAACAAGAACAAGGTTCGTCGTAAACACCGACAAAAAAGCTGCCCCTAAACAAATTCCTACAGTGCATGGTAGCAAATTTATTTCTCTCTTTTTTGTGCGTGTGGAAGGTTTCTAAGCTGAGCTCGTCGAAACAAACTTGCGTAAATGAGAGGCAGCAGCAAGAAAAAGCAAAACAAGCCTAGACAGAAATTCGCGCAGGCTATGAACATTGTAAATAGGACTCTTGCTGGGCGTCCCATTTTCTGCAGAGTAGCATGTAGGCGGAAATACGCTGGCTAACCACTCTGCTTTTTTAACAAAAAACTTGCTCTCTCCCTCTCTCTCTCCTTGGGTTCGATGGTTCTAGGCTACGGCAGGTGTCGAAAATGTTACGTTTATTGCAATCGATCGCCACGTAAACTTCGCCACTGCCAAGTATACGGCTGCGAAGGAAAAAGGAAACTTAAGGAATATTAAGCAATATATTGACCAAGCAGGAAATACATGACAGAAATTCTGCTATCTACAGTTCGACCAAAGCATATCTTGCAGGAGTTCACCAAGGCTTACTTGTGTAGAACAGGATTAACAGGATTAATGTAAAGATAAAAGGAAAAAAAGCACAAACACGTCGTTACTGTGATCGAGATTCATACTAAACTTAGTAGTGTGAACTCATTGGCTACTATACTACAGATACGCAAAGAATCATGGTTAGTGCATGAAATTGTCTGATGTTTATGTATGTGGCTTCAGACGTTCTTGTGCCTTTATTTACTACGCTGTATGTGACTTTGTTGGCCTAAATTTGGAACGACTTTATTTGTCTTGAGGCCAAACGCAGTAGGACTCCCTGCTTCTACAAACTTTATAATTTATCAAATTTAATCATTTATGACGCAATATGTTGTGGAAAACGACCAAAAAAGTCACAAGCAAGTTTCATACCATGAAACAATAAATAAATAAATAAATAAATAAATAAATAAGCAGGAAAGCAAGCAAGCAAACAAACAAATACATACATAAATAAACTTTATTGCGTTAAACTGTTATCAACATAGAGGAGTCAAGCTATTGCAGTTTCGAATGCTAATGCTTATAGTGTTGGCCCATACTCTCTGTATCTTGTCAGTCGCGTTTCCCGACAATTTTCCTTGATAACTTCTAGAGGGTCGTTTTTGAAGCATTGCTTAAGATATGAGGACCGGTGCATATAACCACAGCAAACATAGAAGTATAAAAAAGAAACAATATCATCCTGTCCGTTCAAGTACGGCCACTCTGAGATTACCAAACCAAGGACGTACTTTGTGTGCTTTAATTTCAATGAGAGACTGCTCGGGGCAGTAGATTTTATTCATAAAAGGTAGACTAGTGACATACAATGTCGTGTTCTCCTTTTCCAGTATACTTCAGTACATTCCTTCTTTATACATTGGCTCTAAGCCTCGAAATGGCGCAGCAATTATAAACGTGGGTCTGCCTTCAGTGACAACAGGTTACGGTGGGACTTCATTTTTCTTTCCACTCTTGCGGCTCTGTAGCAAACGTCCATTATCTTCCTCATTTATAACGGTTACCACTGCCATTATAACACTCACCGTCCATATTTTTGTGTGGGTTTTTGTGTGCTCTTTAAGGGTTATTACTCGAACACAATGAAACCGCTTCGGGGCGACGTATAAAGTCATATCATTAAGTGGATGTCGTGTCGTTTACTCAAGTTTTCCGTGGAACCGAACGTGACGACTCGGAGTTTTCAATTTCTACAATTGCCAGCATGGTCTTGTGACCACGTCAAAGCGTACGACAATGTGTTCTCCGGCCAGACGGTTGTGGCAGCTGCACCTTTTAGTTATGTCGAACATTTCTCAAAGGATACGAATGGGGTCACTTTCACCGTAACGTAGAACAAAAAATTCAGCATCGAAGGCGGAGCAAAGCGGTACCTATTGTGGCATTCGCGGGTGGTTTCGTCATCCTGATCGAGTTTTCTGCTTGTCGGAAAAGCGAAACAGTGATTTCTAGTAAAACTGTCTGTGTTATCTTTACGCTTTCCTTCGGCTGCTGCCCCGAAGCTGTTTCAAAGCAACCGTGGGCGTTGGTCAGCATTCGCCCGGTGACACACGTTGTGGCCCTGCTGTTTTATACTTTTTCTTCTGCAACGGCGTATCCCTGTGTTTGTTATACACATCACTAGCAAGGCTGTATGTTTTCAGTGTTGCAAACACTTTCTACAGGGTAGGAGCTCACATCTTGTACTTTCAGCACGTGTTGCGCCTTGAAAATAGTGTGGCCGAGCAGCGAACAAAGAAGCGCTATATCACACGGTTAGACACCCGTTAGGCTAAGAGTGTCACGTGATAAAAAAAGAAAGTTGAAATAAATAATGTTGAAACAGGATAAGTTGGCAGGGCAAAAAAAAAGGAAATAGAACCAGAAATATGGTTTGATGTTTGTCTCTTGTGTGCCTTGCTTCGACACGTCTAAATTTGGCACTGGTTTTGTCAGGTTCGACATAACAGAAACGAGAAAAAAATGGTGCTCTGTTGGCTGCCGTCAGATCTCCTGAGCCGAGTGAAGGCAACTAATAAACAAGGCAAGCAGAGGTTTCGTGTTTATGGGGTAAAGTCCACTGAATATTGATACCAAAGTATAAAAAATAAAAGGAAAAATATATCAATTTGGAGAGACTGAGTTGTCAGGGCACGAAAAGATGACAAATTTGGCATGGAGATAAGGCTTACTCTCAACACAAAGCCTGCAGCAATAGGTATAAACTTAAGTAACCATAATGCTCCGTCCAGTGTATCCTTGTAGTCCAGTCCCGAGCATGCTCTACGCATGCATAATATTCAAGTGAAACCTGTGCTCGTCCATAATACAGGTCTGACGAGAGCTCAAAAAAGTAAACAAAGACAGAAAAACATAGAGCGGCATTTCTGTGGCGCCATTAGACCAGAAATGAATCCGAACTAACTAGCCCTACGGAAGCAGGTATAAACCTAATAATTAAATACAAGTGTGCCGAAACTCTAATATACTCGCAAACGGCTTCACCAACATTTGACAAAACATTTACTAAGCTGAAAGTACCCGTAAAAGCATATGCCAGCAATTGACGATGTTAGGTTTATTGGCGTAGGTGACTAGCCAATTGCAAGCAGAAGTTTTCAGGTAGAACGCTTGAGAATTCAGGCTTGGGAATTTATTGGGGCGATAGAAGTCGACCGATGAACCGTTTATTCACTGCGTGCAAGTTGTCTCACTTGTACAAAACAGTATTATGTCGCACTAGCTATTCTGAATACATTTATGGTAAATATACAAAGTCAAAGCGGGGCCGACAGATAGAAACACCATGTGCAAAAAAAAGTGTAGTAAACGAAGGTAAAGTGCCTCGACAGGTTGACAGAGGATTCAGTAGGTGCACCTATCTTTGTCAAAGCTAGAATTGATTTTTAAAACATTTGTTTTCAAGTGACTTGAACACCAATATTGGACAAGGACAGAATGAAAGAGAAAATAAACCATGTTTTCAACCTCTCTGTCGATGTATCTTTGAGATACGTAGGTCCTCGTATGGAAACGTCATCCAGCCTGTCTGAGGCAATTTGCCCTTGTTTATCGAATTTTTGTTCCCTTTAGGTGAACGTTGGCAACGTAGATGAATTTGTGTGGAAACGCTATCTACAGATTGTATACGGATTTCTGCAAACCGTTTTCTCTTCTTCAAAACTTATCATTTGGACTAGCATAACTGTACGTGCTCTTTATAGTGATCTAATCTATTTTCTGTGGCCTACTGTGCTTTCAAGAGTGCCCAAGGGGACTGTTTGCAGACAGCGTAAACGCAGTGCTCGACAATACTTGGAAAACTATAAGTTCATGGGCAGTTTGCATTACACGTCCGTGAACTCACTTACGCTTGCAAAGACACATGCGCAATCTTTATGTCTGAATCTAAGTGAACTTTACCGGCGCGGAATGGTGTGAATCCAACCGGGACTCTCTGGACGTTACTGCGAGTTAGCGCAAGTTTCATATGGAGTGAGTCCCAGCAAATTGGAGCTCGTCTGAGCCTGAGTCACATGAGTTTTCACTGGCATGCGAATCCAATTCCTTACGAATACCAGTGATTTAGTATTTCAATACTGCTTCCGGCACTTCAAGTCCGCTAGACTCCGTGTTGCCACGCCTATCGACAAGCTTGGTTGAGCCATTGAGTCTCAGTGATTCGGTCGTTTGCTAAAACTGAGTGAGCCCTAGCAATTATTCATCTTGTGTGCCTGAGAGTTTCGCAGAGCCCTCGTGAATTTGAATTTGAATTTAAAGGGTCGAATTGAATTATGTGGGGTGTGAGATCTGGTTAGTACAATCCGCCGCAAACCAGGTGGTTCTCACATTGGAGGAGAAGGAGGAACAAACTTTTATTGAAACCAGCAGTATAGTTGGCTGGGCCTAGGGCTCTCAAGTGGGGACGTCGTGGTCTTGCCTCTTCACCGCCTCGAGGGCTTGCTGGGTAGCCCAGAGTTGGCCGTCGAGGTGGGAGCTGCGCAGGGCGTCATGCCATCTCGACGAGAGGGCCACAGTAATAACTATGAGATATTGGGGTTTTCGTTCCCATAGCATGTTGGGAAGCGATGCTACCTGACTCTTACAGATCTTGTAAGTGTTACTAGGGTAGATGTCTGGGTAGATCTTGTGGTAACTTGTTAGTGAGGGGTACGTGTTTGTCTGTAACAGGCGAATGGTGGTTGTCTTTGCTCTGTTTAGCTTCTGATGAGGGGTGAGGAAGGTTCTTCTTTCGAGATAGAACAATTTCGTCAGGTCGTTGTAGCTAGTGAAGCGATTGTGTTCTACGGGTGCACCTGCGCTGTCTCCGGCACGGTTGACAAGATCTCGTGCTACGGAGTGAGCGACCTGGTTGAGATTGACGAGGTGTGAATGTACGTCGCTGGCGTGCGCGGCGAACCAGACGAGAGTCATTTGGTTTCCGGTTGAATGAGGGGCTTAGTGTAGGACGTGTAGTGCTTGTTGTGAATTACGACGTTCGATGTAATTGCTGATTGCCGTGCAGGAATCGCTCACGAGGATGTGTCATTCTGAACCGAGGGTGGCCAGCACTATGGCCATCTCCTGGGCCATCTCGCCGTTTTGGGTTACGATGCTGGCGGAATGTTTGAGTGAGCCGCGTATTCTGGTATCCGCCGCGAAGTGGTGCCAGTCTTGATATTCAGCTGCGTGGACGAAGGCGACGACCGTGGTGTCCCCATGGGCTTTCATGAGGGAGGCAGTCTTCGCATTCCGACGTAATTTATAGTAGACCTGGTTCATGTTTTTGGGGATAGCGTCGGCATTTAGCCAAGCCTGTTCGTCATGCGGAATTGGGTATTTGTGTCCATGTTGACGGTGGTAGGTAATGCCGAGTTTAGATAAAATGTGCTGACCCGTTTCTCTGAGGGTTAGACGCGCCAGATGAGACCGACGCTGTGCTGCGATAAATTCATCAAGGGTGTTGTGTAGCCCTAATTGGAGTAAAAGTTCCGTGCTGGTGTTGTTTGACAGTCGTTAGGCTAGCTTGTAGGCGTCGCGCATAATGATGCCCAATTTAGTCTTTTCTGCTTTGTACCAAATATGGAAAGCGGCGACGTACGTGATGTGACAGATGACGAACGAGTGAACAAGGCTGATGACGCTTTCTTTCTTCATGCCCTGTCGCCAGTTGGTCAGCCGTTTCATCACCCGCGACGTATTGGCTATCTGTCGGAGGATGTTGGATATAGCCGTGGGGCAGGCGCCGTTGGCTTCGATGGTCATGCCTAGGACCCGCATGGTGCAGACCAGGAGTATGGTTCCACCATCCCTCATGTGGAGTTTGATTTCCTCGTGGAGACGTTTGTGCGTAGATCCTAGTGGTGGGCGTCCATGGAGCGTGGGGCGGTATAGGAGGAGCTCTGACTTGTCGGGCGAACATCGAAATCCTGTGCCTTGGAAATAATTTTCGACGGCAGCAATGGTGTCTTGCAGAGCGGTTTCGATTTACCCGTCGCTGCCCGTTGTGGTCCAGATGGCAATGTCGTCGGCATCGATGGCATGGCCTATGCCGTTGAGCTTCTGTAGTTCCTGTGCTAATCCGAGCATGACCAAATTGAACAGCATTGTGGAAATGACAGAGCCGTGTGGGGTCCCCGCGCAGAGTGAATTTCTCCGTTTGAATATCTCCAACCGAGAGGAACGCCCGTTGGTTGGATAGAAAGTCTCGTACGTAGTTGTTGGTGCGCTCGCCGAGGTTTAGCAGGGAGATGCGTTCGAGGGGGGTAGAGTGCGAAACGTAATCGAAGGAGCGCTCGAAATCGAGGCTCAAGATCGCCTTTGTGTGTCGCGATTTGTCATCGAGGATTTGATGCTTGAGTTGGGGTATGGCGTCTTGGGCTGAGAGATGCCCTCTAAAGCCGGTGATGCAGGGGGGGGGGGGGGGGTTATGCGGACGTGTCTTCAAGTTGAGAGTTTTTGCGGGTAAGGAGTGCAAGCTCCATAACTTTACCGACAGACGAAGTTAACGAGATGGCCTGCAGATTGACAAGGCTAGATGGCTTGCCAGGTTTTGGAATGAGAATTACTTTGGCCATTTTCCATCATGGGGGAAAGGCGTCAACAGTCGTTAATGTACACGGTGAGCCATTCCACCAACGACCCCTTGGTGAAACAGCTAGGTTTCTCAGAGTTTTGTTGGCGACGCGGTCAGGGCCTGGGGCTGAACGGATGTTCAATTTGCGCAGAGCAGCGTGTATCTTGGCCACGCTGAAGTCCTCCTCGAGGACAGAATTCGAGGACCCCACGTACGGTCCGTGAGGCTTTGCGGGCTGGGAGGCGATATACTTTTGGCCAGGACCACGCCACCAAGGTATTGGTGTCGTGGTCCTGGCCGTGCACTTGGGTTTCTGTGAAATGGAGTTTGGTGAGACGATCCTGTTGACTGTGAACGGGTGCTGCTTTTGTTTAGACGATGTTTAAGGATTTTCCCCGAGCGGGAGGGGTGGAGTTGTCCGTCTAGAGAATTACGTAGCTCCGCCCATCGCTGTTGATTAAGGACTCGGCAGTGTTCTTCGATATTCTTGTTAAGTAGTGCAACCTTTTTCCTGAGTTTTTTGTTAAGTCGTTTACCCTTCCACCTGGAGAAAATGGACGTCTTGGCTTCAACGAGGTGGGCAAGCCGACTGTCGACGCGTTCTGTCGGGGCGTCAATTCTGAAAGTGCGAGTAGCCAATTGGGTACCTGATTGAAGGTCGCGCGGCCAAGATTCTATATCGGTGATCGGGGTGTCTGTCGCTTCTGCTGTGTGATGTTTGCGTAAGGCGTCCTAGTACCCATGCGAATGCCCTAGTTCTTGTCGCTAGAGGTGTGAGTGTGGGAGAGTAATTTTAGTGATCGAATGATCGCTGCCGAGCTCGCTATTCAGCGTTCACTACATTTTGATGAACGTGAGGTCAGGTGTCGTGTCTCTCGCAGTAGAGGTGCTGAGGGACGCGGGGAATGGCGGGTCAGTGATGAGAGTGAAGCCGAGATCGTGGGAATCTCGCCAAAGGTTACGGCCCGCAGCGGAACAATGTTTGTAGCCCGATTCTCTGTGCGGGAGGTTGAAGTCGCCGCCGATGACAATGGGGCTGCTGCCTGCGTCGTTCAGGGCCTTTTTAAAGAGCGTTGGGAAGCGACGGTGGCGTAGGGACAGGGCGTTATAAATATTGAGGATGAATGTGCTATCCGTCCGCTTTTTGTGTGGGATGAGTTCAATGGAAATGTGCTTGGTGTGACTACCGTGGAGATCGTGTCCGATTGCGGTGATTCTGTTTCGGACGAGCGTGGTAACACCATCGGGGGCGTTGACAGCGATGAAGGGTTGATATCCGGGAAGGGTGATCGGAGTGTCGTGCGTTTCCTGGAGTATAAGTACATCGGGCTGACGTGAAGATGTGTGAACGTGTTGACAAAGAACTGGCTGTTTGTGGAGCTAGCCTCGATTGTTCCACTGCCATATGCGCCTGTATGAGGGATCTAAGAGGCCGCCAGTGACGAAGCGGTAGTGTCTTCAGTGACAACGCTCGTGTCCAGGATTATAGCCGCGGTCACGGGGGTGGCGGCGGTGGATGTGGTGAAAAGAGTCAGGAGGTTGTTTTCTATGGCGGTGACTCTGTATTACCGCGAGGAGAGCTTTGGGGAGAATTTCGACGGTGCTCTGTAGCGACAGGAGCATGTCTTTAGAGGGTACTTGCCCCGTAGCTCCTCCTTGGAAGCCTGTCTTTCTTGGGGCAGGTGTCGCGGGTTTCTCTGAAGGTGTCATGCTAGGAGGTTGTGGGACTTTGTGCGTAGGTTGCGTTCTGGGTTGCTTTAGGCTCTGAACCTTCTGTGTGAGTTTTTGAATTAGGTTGCACATACAAGAATTTTTTGTTTTTAAGTTGACCAATGGCCGCATTGTCTGTCTTTTGTTTAGGTGTAGGGGAACACCTGACCGAACCCTTGCGCGAGATCCATGTGATAGCCCCTGCGAAGCTAGCCGTTTCTGAAATGTGCCAGCCTCTTGGGGTCAATCTGGATGCCGACCGGCAATGGCATGGTCCTGGTCGGGAGTGGAAGTGGTGTGTGGTGTCTCACCTTGGTGAATATTTTTTTCCCCGGTTTTTATATAACAGTGTTTGAGCCCAAAAAGGAGCAACCGCGGGAGGTGATACCAAGTACGTTACGCACATTCCTTGCCACGAGTGCGATGCTACATATGAGCCTGATTTATTCCCTATATCTCCAATTTGCTGAGTCTGAGTGAGGCCCGAGCTTAAGTTAAGTATTGCGATTGCGGGACAATTTCACTTCTTTAGCCCCTACCTATTGTTTAACGCATTAGTACTTTACAGAAGGAACCTATAGACCCCACGTAAGCTGTCAAAACATTTTGTGAACGGATAGTCCGAGCAACCCATTAGAGACAGCGGTACATAAAGCTTCCGAAATTGAGATCACGTTCACACGGAGAATGGGAAGACAGGGGTGGAGGTTGGAGGCACGTAATGACACAAGCCAGGCAGCCCGGCTTGTTGTCGTTGCGCTGAGTGGCTCCTGAGCCGGCGATATATATGCTCACCATCAGAATCATCTCCGCATGCAAAGAAGGGTCTGCCAAAGAGCAGAAGAAAAACGTTGTAGTGCCTCTCGCGAAAGAGCTCATTTCCGGTGAGCCCCTTCCAGCGTCCCCGTGAGCACCTCCTTTCAGCACACCAAACATAAGCCTAAACAAAGAGCACCTCTACTTCTCATGCAAATGGTGATCCAGAAGAACGGAAAATACTGAGTGCAAAAAAAGAACGTAAAAATTATACATATAACCATCGTGATGCATCACTTCTGTTTACATTGTGCTGCATCTCCTCTTAGTTTTGCTTCTGTTTGTCTTGTGCTGCATTTCCCTTTAGTTTGCATTTTTTTAGCACCATCTGTTGTTCACCACAAGACGAAAGTAAAGTAGGACGAAACTTGTCTATTTCTTCACCAAGGCTTGATGCATAGGATGAAAGCGAAATTCTTTTGAGAAAGGATTCGGTGAAGCACATGCAGAAGGAGAAATGTAGAGCGCGTATGCTCAAGGTCTCGGGAGGAAGGGAAGCAGGAAGTGAGGCTTCGTGAAGACAGTTCCTAAATAGAGTGCAAGTAGACAAACAGGTGTGTCGAAAGAAAGCCTAAGTGCTGCATCTGTTGCAGTTCTTTTGCAATTAAATTTCTTCGTACGAATGGAAAAGTGTAGATTATTTTGTTGTCAGTTTGTCTACGATAGAAATTGGTAAGTGATTCAAGAATAATATTATCGGATGATAACAAAGGAACGTAGCCACTGAAACACAGTTGGATGATTTTCGTTTATTATTTTGGATGAAATGGGAAGTGTTGACAACTTTTCTTTGTCAGCTGTTTTTCAAAAATCTATACTAACACTTTAGAAGATATTAGAGCATGCCAGCAATGATGCCGATTTCCCTAACGTCCGAGAAGAACCAACTGAAGATATAAAGCAAAGAGAACGCTCCACCAAATGGCGCATTCTGCAGTTTCTGCGATTGTACACGCTTCAATCAAATAAAGCAGCGTTTGTGAATTTCATAGTGATCGAGTCTTTCTTTAATTACAGAATAATTAAAAATGCGTGTACTACAAAGTCAATCATGTCACTTTTTTATTTATGCATAGAGGTGTTCCCCGGCAGATGTATTATACCTACAGAAGGTAAATATTGTCTACAGGCTTTACAAGGAAGGAAGATGTATCGCTTTACCTTTTCTGACTCAGCGTGGTCCGTCGAAAGTACGTTCCGTCAATTATAATCGGGCCTTGATGCACTAATGTGGTGGTGTGAACCAATCATATGCACACTGAAGTGAAATTCGCCCGCCTAGGGTAAGCAGACGGTTGAATTTACCCAATGCAAATTGTCCGTGTGATTTTATTTCTCGCCACTATACTCAACAGAAATGGCAAGAGCATTTCGCCTGCAAAAAAATGTGCATGCCATGGTTGAGCATGGCATGCACATGGCATGTACAAGCATATGTCGCCTTGAAGAAGACAAGTCCACTTGTCTAAACATTGGCTCCTGCATTCACCTTGTTCACGTTTTGTTCTAGCTATCTTGTAATAGCTGTGGCTTGCCAATCACCGTTTACAGTTATAAGAACTACAGCAGCATGCCGAAATTATTTACGTCTGCAAACACAGCATAAAAACCACCCATTAGCTCTATACATAATAAAACGAGGTAAAAGTCATGTTCCTGAAGAAATTCGAGAAAATCTTTATGTACTGACAAGAAATTAACTTTGGAACTCAGACGTCGATTATCCTCCGTGGCTGTTTACGCTTCCAAAAATCTAATTGTCAGCAGAACGGGTATTCAGGACAAGAGACACGTTCATTCAAGCTGCTCAACAACTAGCAGCACTTTGCCAGATATATACGCGGTATTTGGGATACAGACGCGTCTATACAAATGGCTCCAGTACAGCAACTGCTTCAAGTTGAGCGTTCATTATATGGCACCTCAACAAACAAGAATCATTTCAGTTATCTCCTGCGACCTTGTGCACAATAGCTGAACTGTTCGCAATCCTATGCGCGATAAAATTTATAGTGTCGTTAAGAGATGCACAAAAATGGGTAATTTTCAGCAATGCACAGGCGGCTTTAACATCACTCTGCAGCACAAAGGAAAAACAATCAGTGATAGTATCATTTACGAAACATTTAAAGACCTCACAAAGACAAGCCAAGCGAAGCATGAAATAGCATTCCAGTGGACACCAGGGCGTTGTAACATTCCTGGCAACACAGCAGCCAATGAAGCAGCACGACAAGCACACCTAAAAGATTATATGGCTGCGCTCCCAATATGAAAGGTTGAATTATGCTACATCATAAGGACAACGTCTTAAAAATTTGTAGAAATACCTGGTTTGACAGGAATACTAAGAACTTGGATTTTGTATCATTGTATCCATGATTTGTATTATTGTCATTAGACTGAAAGATAGAACTCCTTATTCATCGAGTAAGGCTAGGCAATGCCTGCACAAAATATTTGTTACATAGAATTGGCCCTGAGGAAATCCATGAATGTGATTGTGGATTTGTAGATGAAGATACACATCACGTCCTTCTAGATTGCCCGCATCACGATACACCAATGTGGCGACTTAACTCAACCATAATTTCATCAGCCCGCAGACTATTAAGTTCAAATAAACTTTTGGGTCCCTCATCAACAACGGCCTCGCGGAAGAGGGTTTAAAAGCCTTAAAGAATCGTCTCGAAGACAGCGGTATTGTTGGCATTGTTGGCCGTTATAAACGCTTTTAATGTTCCTTTCACTTTAATGTCGCTGTATTTACTTATGTGTTTGTGGATTATGTTATGTTGACTGTTCTTCTGTGACTATATGTCACAATGCATTTACGCAGTGTATACACCACCCGCTAACTCGAGAGTGTATTATTAGGCAAAAGTATCATTAGTATTTTTGAGACTTTCATCTATAGAGCTGTGTTGTGATTTAACTCCTCTATTGTACGTACCGTGTGTTTCTTACGCCATACTGTTACGGTGACAACGTTGCTTGACAAGTTGTGGTGGTTGAATGAAAATGTTATTTGATACGTAATCTTGAACCCTGGATGCCGTAGGCTAGACCCATTCGAGAGCTAAGGAGTAACCGGCGCTTTAAATTGTGCCTCAACACCTCCTTATACCATATCAATAATAAAAAAAGGTTCCTCTAAGTAGAACGAATTCGTAAGCTTCTCGAAATAGTGATGGGAGCAGCAGGGTTGCTCCTGGTGTTGTCCTGCGCCCGCAGGGTTGTGACTTTTTAGGACATAGTGATATTGCACAGTTTCTTTGAGTGACGATCGATCGTGACTCTGTTCAGAGCCTGACTTCGTGCTCGTTCAGGTGTATTCGCACCATTGCGCTGTGTTTTTCTTGGGGTGTAATGTACTTCAATTCCTCGCAGACAGTAATTCTCGTGAAGCGATTTATTCTCCGTTCTATTCTAAGGTAATTGATTTGATTAGCTTTTCATGCAATGAGTAATCTTATGACCCGGTTATGTGTGCTGTTATCGCACCGTCTCACGCTGCCGATACACTGCGCTCCTATGAATTTAGAACAAACTCCGGCCACTAAACCGCACTACACTTGCTTTCTGTGCCTCTCAAAGGCGGCCATGCTGAAACCAGTTCACCTCCGCCATGACGTGGCAGGGATACGGGAGGAAAAAAAAAACCTTCTGTAACGCACTCAAATTAGGCTATCGTGGCAAGCCAATGAACCAAACTATATCAAGATCACGCAGATGTATACGTAGAACCTCTGTCACGTTGGCATAACGTCGAGACTCCGTACATTTAGAGATTAGTTATCAGGTTGCCCTTGAATTGCCTGTTTTCGCCTTGCTAGGCACGTAGGTGCGGTTCTTTTGAATCATCATTACCACCACCCCCACCACGACCATCATCATCATCATTATCATAATCATGATAATCGTCATCATGATCACTGGCACCACCACCAGCCAATCACATAACTAGTTAGTAATAATCATAGAACTTATGAAATATTATAATCACCGCAAAATTATACGTATGAAAACTATAGGCCATCGTGAAAAAAGTCACAATCCATCTTTCTGTGGCTCCATACGTGCTACACAAAAGTTTTTGTCTCACCCTTAAGGAAGGCTTTCGTTAAGTCATGAAAAAAAAGAAAAACATTATGTAGGACATGTTGTAGGGGTTGAGGGACGGACTTCGGGATGGAAAACAAAAACTTGGGAGGTTTTATTCTACATTATTTACAAGAGAGGTGAGCGTCAAGTACCAGCCGTACAGACATTACGGACCGGCAGCAACTCGGACGCTGCGGCCCGCGGCAAGAAGTTCGAGAGAGGTGAATCAGGGAATCAGGGCATGTCCCAGAATGCTCAGGTCTCTCTGGAAGGCTTCTTATAAACCCTTCGAGCACTGCAAGTCACGTCATGTTTGACCAATGGGAGAGTCCACTCCGATGACGCCACTTTCAGCCAATGGTAGGCGCCCGTGTCGCGGTGTCGCACCTGGCGGCTCTCTGCGGTCTTGCCTCGCAGACTGGCAATCCACTTCTAGGCTGGAGAAGGAGGGGGCTGCTCATGCTCCATTGTCGGAGGCCCACCTGCTAATCCCGGCGGCACCCGACCTGGGGGCCGCAAACTTGTTTGCACGTGCGTCCTCTGGAATGCGCTTTCCTGCTTCTGCATTCCTCAATTAGCTGTGCTGCAATCCGATGTGGTTTGGGGAACTCGAAGTAGTCTCAGGAAACGGCGCCATATCTAACAGCTCGTCCTCGCCCCGGTAGTTCTGAATGGCCGGTGAACTCAATTCGCTGGCCATGAGGAACGCTGATAGAAGCTACAGGGTACTGGGGTCGAGCCTCGTTTGATGGACTTCGGGATCCTTGGCCCTGGAGAACAGACGTCAAACAAACCAAACAACACAGCGCTGCCCCACGTGTAAGCGCAGGCTCTTTACCCCTGACTCGCCAGGCTATTACTGAGTCAAAATGAACTCTTATCTTTTATTTCCCCCAATTTTGACCAAACAGTTCCAACCACCCTTCCAAACAGCTATCCATTTCTCCTCGAATGCCGACAAGACCAGAGTACTATTGTTGTTGCAAAACAAAAGGGTCGTTGACGATGCAAACAACAAATGAAAACAGCCGAACATAACTTAACTGGCCTAACTACACGAACAGCATGTTTCCAATCTATCGCAGTGGCGTACTTATCGCACGTATTGGTGCCACTGAACAATCTGGTCAACCTCACAAGTACGTAATCACAAGCGCACTAGCCTTGTGGTCACTAAACAAAACACGTACTTGCGTTGTAGGCAAACTTTTCACTTACGCTTACTCACGTTTCTTCCCTGAAAGTCCTACAGGACACGTGAGATAAACGAACAATTAAACTTGCGGGACTTACACACTCCGCAGAACTCTTAAAATAATGCGTCTTTTAATAACTCGTTCCACGCGTACTTATCAGAGAAGTCAGAATACGGCTGCCCTCAATACGCACGAGCAACCCACTCATAAATCTGCTTCCTTCCGTCCACACAGGACACGCGCTAATGGAACTAAAAACGCTTCTCCGTGCAAATCACGCACTTACTGAAAATCTACGCGCTTAACCTTACAAAATTCAAAAACGCTTAAAAAGAAAGAAGGTTAAATAACACACGCGCTTTACCATAGGCCTTTCGACGATAACCTTGACCTTCAGGTTACTTACACACAAAAAAAAGCCTATCTACTTATTAATGAGCATCTCGCGAGACTACATGTTTACTTAAAACGCATCTTTCAAATCTCGAGCTTCTCAAACGAAAACACAAACAAAGCTCATACCTTTACATATTGAAAGAAAACCTAGTCTCAAATCGCGAAATTTTCCGATGCTCAAAATAAAAAAACAAAAAACACTTCATTTCTACGGAAGCTCTCTTGGCTTCCCTTTCCGAACGCTTATGTGTGACTCATACTCTGAGCCGTCCTCGCGGTGGTCGCGGCTTGAAAGCTACTCTGGCTGCCGAGAGACAACAAAAGGGCTGACTAACTATCAGCTCCCCCAAGACGTTACGGTCTACTGCCAATTTGCGTCCCCGCGCCCCGCTTTCAACACGAACTCGATTGACCGCGTCGCTACTCCCCACCTGGTCTCGTCCTGCCACCTTGCGTTTCTTCGAACTGCACGCTGAGCTATAAAAAGAACTACGGAACGACGAGGAGCTTAACTGCCCCGTGCCCTTTGTCCGCGTCCGCGCAGAACATTCTTCGCGGTCCCCCTTTGACCGGTGGCTCGACCATTTTGGATGCGTCAACATCGTCCTAGACGACCGCACCTTCTTCCTCGCGCCCTGCCCTTTTGGGTTTCTCGCCATCTTTGGCGGCGCTACATTAATTACCGACTTTCGGTTTTTACCGCGCTTCTTTTTAAGGCGCTTCCTCTTTGCACTCGCTTTCATGTCGCCTTCTCGTGCCTCGTGCTGGCCGGTACACATTTCGTCGGCCCGGATCGGTCTCTTACCCGCACAGTCTGAGTGATTCTCACTTAAATCAACACTCGCTCTGCCTCGACTGGCGGACAGCTCAACCGACTCTGGCACAATGCAGCAGGCTTTACTCGAGTTAGACAACTCGCACTCTTGCGAACTGCCCTCTACTACATTGCCCAGCTCACACTGTGCATCGGCACACAGCCCGTCGGTATCGATCGCTGTCTCACGCGCACAGTCCGAATGATTAACTGAATCATCCCTATCTAGGCTATCTAGACTGGCGGAGAGCCGCACCGATCCCTGAACAATGCAGTTGTTCTCTCGTAAGCTACGGAGCTCGCCATCCCGAGAACTATTCTCAACTGCATCGTCCAGCTCGCACTTCACTTCTGCACGCACATCTGGCTCTGCATGGGTGCTCGCTTCTGTCGGGTCAGAAGTACCCTTTCCTTCGCTAGCAACCTCGCTAACATTAACAGCGACGCACACACGCGGTAACTGTGCCAATTTGTTCGCAGCTGGCCTAGCTGTCTCTACAGTCATCTGTTGGCACAGCACCTCGTCGCTCTCCTTGCGGCCTTTAACGGCCTCTGTTGCCACTAAGGCATCGTTAGCAGCCAGCCTTTTCCCTTCACTTATGAATCGGCAGCCAATCTCACAGGCACTACACTTCTCGTCGGCTTTTGGCGAAAGTCCGCTAGACACTTCCTCATTCTTTCGCTCTGTACTACCTACAGAATTCTCAGACAGCCGTTGTCTCTGTGCCAATAACTGATCACAATACTGTATCTCTTTGATCAGTGCTGCCTTCTCTCTCTCATACTTTTCCTCTTGCTCAAGCTTACGTTGATTCTCACGTTCGCGTGCCTTCTCACGTTCGTGACGCTGACACCTAAGAGTAAGTTCTTGAAGCTCATGCTTCCGTTCATTCTCGCGTTCTTCACGCTGACGCTCACTCCTAAGCTCACGACGCTCTCGCAAACGTACACGACGCACACGCTCCCGTGGCTCCTGTATCACCTCCCCAGCAAGCTCAATGCTTTTATCATCATTGCCACTATCTTCAATCGCCTTTATGATAGCTGGCGTTTTCATCCGTTCGTCCGCCTCAACTCCCAAATCGTCGCACACCAACAACAAGTCTAACCTCGTCAACCTTCTAAGATCCATGGCAGCTGCCCCGACAGGTGGTTAAAACTGTTTTCCTTAATTAATTTGTGCAAACACACAATGCATCAAACTCCCGATTCCCAGAACTATCAAAATTGAACACACAACCTTTGAGTCTGGCGAATCATAAGGAAAAAAACCACGCGCTCACTTACGGTTGCAGCACCCTGCCATCCGGTTCATTCGTCCGCTGTTCCCGGTTCCTTCCGGACTCCCTGGGTCGAAGGCTCGCTCCTTCTTCGATACTCCCAGTCTCTTCGGACCTCTTTCGACGAAGGCTCTCTCTTCTTCGCTCTTCCCGGTTCCTTAGGATCTCTCTCGACGAAGGTTTATCCGTAGCGCTGCCACCAGCTGATGCATTCGGAGGCGATCCTACCGCTGCCAACCAGATGTAGGGGTTGGAGGACGGGACTTCGGGGATGAAAACCCAAACTTGGGAGTGATTTATTCTACATTATTTACAAGAGAGGTGAGCGTCAAGTACCAGCCGTACAGACATTACGGACCGGCAGCAACTCGGACGCTGCGGCCCGCGGCAAGAAGTTCGAGAGAGGTGAATCAGGGAATCAGGGCATGTCCCAGAATGCTCAGGTCTCTCTGGAAGGCTTCTTATAAACCCTTCGAGTACTGCAAGTCACGTCATGTTTGACCAATGGGAGAGTCCACTCCGATGACGCCACTTTCAGCCAATGATAGGCGCCCGTGTCGCGGTGTCGCACCTGGCGGCTCTCTGCGGTCTTGCCTCGCAGACTGGCAATCCACTTCTAGGCTGGAGAAGGAGGGGGCTGCTCATGCTCCATTGTCGGAGGCCCACCTGCTAATCCCGGCGGCACCCGACCTGGGGGCCGCAAACTTGTTTGCACGTGCGTCCTCTGGAATGCGCTTTCCTGCTTCTGCATTCCTCAATTAGCTGTGCTGCAATCCGATGTGGTTTGGGGAACTCGAAGTAGCCTCAGGAAACGGCGCCATATCTAACAATGTGAAGCTACAATGAGATAGATCGGGAATTTGTTGTGATGGCATACAGTTTCCTGTATGACAATTTTGCTCTCGTTAAGATATTTCAGAAGTTTATAATTATGTATAGCTAATTAGGCAAAATAGAAAAATAATCTGACTTGCTGCATGCGACCGCAAACAACATTAGCAATTACATTGGCGCTGAACAGCTACGATTCAGTCGCATATGTCTTTTTTCAATTGTCGCAATAACCACGCGGGAAACCCGGTGTGCTGCATGCATTTCCCAATGAAAATTATTCACTTACGAGTCAGCGCCACTGTTTTATCTTTTGCGATCATTTTTTCCTATCAACCAATGTGTAGTCTCCGAAATTTAAATTACGTGGCATTGCACTCATGTACGCCAGCGCTCTCGTTCAAGGTGCAAAATTAAAGAAAAAGAAACTTTGATATTCATTTTGTTCCTCTAGCAATTTCCAGTCTCGCATCAAAGTAACGAAAACAAAGTTTTGAAATAATAATGTGCGGTAACGCGTTCACTTGGTGTTTGTTTAAAAATACCAGCAACAAAACCTAAACTGCGAAAGATTATAAGCAATAACCACTTTCCTCTTCCCCATCCCAAGTATGTTTTTTTTTCTTCCCGTAAATTACCTGGCGCGTTAGTTCACGCCCCCACCCTGTCATTATATGAATCCAGTCGGCCTCGACCTACATCGTGTCACCGCGGCTGAAAAGCATGTCTTTTAGTGCGTCTGCCACGTGCAACGAACATCGTGTACACAGGTCGAACATCGTAGCCTCGACGCCCACGGCTCGACGCAGCGTGGCAGGTCTTCCTAACCACGCGCCTTTTGTTCCTCCCGGATGCCTCCCGGCGTCAACTGTTCTGTTCCCCGAGGCCACTAGGAGCAGAATACCTGCGCCTAGCCGAGCGCATTATTAAAAGCGCTACCAAAAAGAAGAAAGATCAAGCTAAGAAAGAAAAGAAAACATGTAAGAGAGGAACTACGCACTCCCGATCCTCTGGGACGGCGATAAGAGGAGAGCGCGCGAAAGCCGAGCTGACGTGGAAGTCGTTAACAGCACAAAAGGGGGCGCCATGCGTCGGCGAGTGAAGTTTGGAGGAATCGGCGAGGGAAGCAGACGATATTCCCGCGTGCAGACGGAAGCCCGCGAGAGGCCACTTCCCCGCTCTCCGGGAAGCGACAGTCACGTGGTAGCAAGTTACGAAGGCGACGAGACGCGTTGGGGAGCAGGAGGGGGGGGGGGGGGAGAACGCAAGCGACTACGAAAGCAAGCGTTAAAGAAGTGCCGAGACGACATTTTCACATTTTCATTGCTCTGCGTCAAGTGAAGATCCAAACATGCTAAACACTACAATGACTACTGGCGACGAGCCTCAGAGTGCCTTAAATTATTTGCTGTAATACTCGTTTCTCAATATCACTTTAGGTTTCGGTACTGAGGAGGCGAATGCACTGTGACGTCATGATGTACTGTTTATCTAAATCCTGCGATCACTGCAGCTTCAATAGGCCATGGAGCCAAAAGAAAAGGGCGGTGGTACTCTTGTGTTTTTATATTTTCTTCACGAACAACGCCGTTAGAGCTTGATATATTCCTACACATAAGCCTGAAATTGTCAATCTCGGTGATGGCTTCGTAGTAAGATCACTCATGAGGGGTCCGACATTAAAAAAAAAAGGCCAACTATATTTCAGTAGCTTTCTCTCAGTATCAAGTAAAGATACAATATCTTTGCTTAGCGTTATTTATACTTGCTTTTTATGTGTGCAAAGCGTGTGTTCGAGTTTCTACAACTTCGAAAATACGCGTCAGTGCAACTTTAGCAGAGCCGAGGCGATAAGAAGTTACGGTTAACGAGGAGAGGGTGGTGGGCGAAGAGTCTATAGATCAACCGCTACGAGGCACTAATAACGATGAAAGCGGGTCCCCCATTCGTACTCGCAGCTCAGTCGATTTCCCTCCAGCACCACTACAGCCGCGATGTCATGGCGGCGGAATCTATTGACCAGAATGCCACCGGTCTTGATTTGTTAACAACAGGGCGTGCTCCTTCTCTTCTCGGTGTCCTACAGCTCTGGAGAGTCTGAGGAATGGAGACACGAATGGAGCCAAGCTTAGTAGTGAGTGCATCGCCCTCCCCGCCTGTTGCCGTACGCGACTTCGAAGCGGCGGCTACTGGGAGCACGCCTCTTTCTACTTCATCGCAGCAGACGATTTTCTTGTCTTCTGCTACGCGTCTGCTCTGCTGCTCATGAAATATACATGGCATGAGATGCTTCCCAAGTCAGATGGCACGTTGCTGGCGGGTGCTTTGAAATCTCGCATTCTGTGCACGTACGTCTGAAAAGGGGACGCGCGTCTCACAAACGTTACTTTTCAAAATATTCGGAACGTGCGAATGCGCATTTGGACGATTTTTTTTTCTTTTTTACAGACAGCATGCCTAATGAACTGATAAACACTGCTCCTTTTGCTGGCTGTCCTTATCCGAGAGGGAAGATAAAAGAAAGTGCAGGGATTTGAAGAAAAGATGATGAGAGCATTGTTAATATACGTAATTATCAATCGACCCTTTGACGGTTTCCCCAGTCTTGTGGGTGCTGGTTCCTGCTGTCTTGCCATGTTAGGCATCGACTTGTGCCACTGGGTATTTTCACTGGCTGTGCTTCACTGGACACGTAACCGTTATTGGCCAATGTACTAGCATGAAAACGTGTTTCCCTCTGCGTGCCAGAATATACAAGCAAAACAAGAAGGAGAATGTATTAAATTTGGCTACAGAAGATTGAAGAAGTTGGCCGCAGAAGAATTAGGTAGTCGGCTGCGGAGAAATGAGGAAGGCGGCAAGAGACGTGTATTCCAAGAATCTACATCTACAAGAGAAGCAGCTAATTGTGGAGGAAGACGTGAAATCGACAGAGAGAACGAAAGAAGGGCACTGATTCTTGAAGAGGCGGATGCCAGAGAGATGCGCCGAGTGAATCAAAACGCTGAGGGTTTCGGATGAGGTCTCGCTTTTTCTCGACGCCTGCATCGCTAGTCACCGTTTTGCCAAGTAAGCAAAGCCATTCACAAGAACAAACTCGAGTCAAATGTACCGGACGACTTCGCTCAATGCATTGCTTCTGTTAAACGACTCAAAACCCAAGGAGGTGTACTGCAGAGGTACAGGGGCGTAGGTGGCCCAAGGTATAGAGCACTCAGAATTTGCGCTTGCAGGTCCGGAATAAATGTCACCGAAAATGGCAATTCCTTTTCTATGAAGAGGTCTAAAGCGAAGCAGAAAATTGTGTCATATGACGCTGATAATGTGTAAAAAAAATCAGAAGAGTTCAGCGGTTACTCTCTCTTTGAACTCGCTCACTGCTACAGCAGCAGGCTCTCACAGAGCACAGCGGCGTCTTGCATCAAGACCAACTTCCTTGCGTGCGCACAAAGTCGTCCTCGTCCGCTGTAACATTGCCTGCTGTTGCCTCGGAAATCTGTGCACAGGTGCCATGCGTCTCAGAGCCTATCTTGCACACCAAACTGTGGGTGAATTATCTATCGACAAACTTGGGCCATAGCGCAGAGATTCGATTCTCTCGCGCCCAACAGCACAATGTCGACGGGCCTGAGTTTTTTTTTTTTAATATTTGGGGTTTTACGTGCCAAAACCACTTTCTGATTATGAGGCACGCCGTAGTGGAGGACTCCGGAAATTTTGACCACCTGGGGTTCTTTAACGTGCACCTAAATCTAAGCACACGGGTGTTTTCGCATTTCGCCCCCATCGAAATGCGGCCGCCGTGGCCGGGATTCGATCCCGCGACCTCGTGGTCAGCAGCCGAACACCATAGCCACTGAGCAACCACGGCGGGTCGGGCCTGAGTTGTAATCTCCACATGCTGTGATATGCAATGTTTTCATTTTCAGTACGTGGCAAGCGTAAAGCAATATATGACGCGGCGTTTTGAATTTCTGACGACAGCGTGACGGTGGTAACGCTTGCTATCTTCGATGAAGGGGCAACGAGGCGCAGATAAATACAGCAATCCTTGTTCTATTTTCCCTTTAATCTGTGGATTCGCCACCATATTGTCCCTGCTAGATTTATTTAATATAAACACTTCTAAAAACTTCACCCGTATCATGGTGCAAATCACATTTTAGAGTGAAAAGAAAAGAGAAAGCCTTGTTTGATTAATAAGAGAATGGTGGGCGTGGAAAATTGCGAATGTACAGAGAACTAAAACGTTGAAAGGATGGCTCAAAAGGAAAAGTGCTTTTCGCTCAAGACTGGGCCGGAATGCAGCGCCTAACAAGAGACACTTGCAGGGAACGTAGCCGAGCGCCTCTGTTATATTAAAATGCTATCCCTGGAATGCTTCCACGGGGTAGCGAAATGCGAGGAATCTGTCGTCATTACGAGGCCTCAGATGTGACGCCCCCTCTCCACGACAAAGGGCTGCAGCCCGAGATACAGACTCTTATTCTGCTCCTTGCTTACACGCTTACTAAGTTGCGCAGCTCTTCCTGCAGATGGCCCTTGCGTCATGTAAATAATGTCCAGGTCCACGCTTTTTCACTATGCATCATGCCCTACATCTACCCTTAAACGTTTTCTCTCTCTAAATCGAGAACCCCTACTCTCGTTGTTGCTGGCAAGTCACAGCAGCCCTTGCAGCACTCTGTCTATTTTTTTGTATGTTTTCACTGGTTAGCGCTGCTCATATATGATGTTACGAGAGTACTCAGTGCGTAACCTTCCAGAATGTAATCACGCCTTTCAAGACTCTACATTGTAGGCACAAATGATTGCCTCACTTCGGATAGCGTCCCTCGTTGCAACCACTCATGGTGATATTTTTATCACCGAAGTATAGGAGATGCAGTGACGTTGCGCTCGGTACCCAATGGTGGGAGGGCGAATCCGCACGCTTTATTTTGCAATTCAGAATGGAGCAGCAAGATAGATGTCGTCTTGCAGCAGTTGTGCAAAAGGAAAGGGAAGATAAGAATTAGATGAGCCATGAAACGTGGCAATACTTAAATAATGAGGCTGTTTGGCGTGTGTCACACGGTGTTAACTATATTATGAGAAGCTAACTAGGCCTTCCATTTGGTGCATTACGGAATTCCTTTTTTTTCGACTGGTTATAATAAGGGTGGTGCGTGTACTGTTTAAATTGTACTTCAACCATGTGAATTTCGCTATTGGATGCACTGCCTTGACATTTGTGTAATGCCGATGTTTGGATATTTTTTATGAGGTAGTGCGCAAGAGCACTGGAAAAGGCCGTTTATAATACGGACCCGCATATTCTAGGAAGCGACATTAAGGGACAGCGAAAAGAGAGGGGAAACAAAGACGTTTCTTCTCGTATAACACGTATTGGGCAAAGTCAGCGAAAACATTTGTGCGTCGGCAATCCTTTCGCAGAGCGTGACTGACGATACCCGCTGCAGCCGCCTTGTAGGCGTCACTCCGGGCTCCCCTGACAGCATCCATTCTACGTAGCACTGCTTCACCCAGTGTATGGAGCGCTGGTTTAGTAAGACGTCTAGAGGCTGCAGGTGAGATATCGTCCTGTCTCTGAATGTTGCTTCCTCCGCGCTATAGAACGATCATGTTAAAGGTGGCCATGCTGCGACAACAAAAGCAAAAGATTGAGCCCGATTTTAAGCTAAAATGTGGGCTTGGATCCGGATACAGCGCGAGACAGAAATTTAGGACGCTTATAATTGAAAAAAAATGTGTAATACGTGGGGCTTAGGGGCATTCATTTAAAAAACTTGGTTATTTACCGGTCGAGCAGTTGTTTACATCCTATAACCAAAACAGCTAGCATCATTGTACTTCCTTTTATGAAGCATGACAAGAAGTACGAAAGATTCTGTTGCCTAATATGTTTCAGTGAAGGACAGCTGGGCTGTTATAACGTTGACGATGTTGATGATTACCGCAAAGGCCTTGGCGTTTACACACTGAGGAATATAAGACAAGTATCCGGACGCAGCAGTTCATAAATGTATGAGGCGGCGTAACTTCAAAATAACGAACGTATTAACGAGGAAAATTGCAGGCCTGCGCCGCACACGAAGCACAGTCACAGCGTGAACCAAAACAGCAGCTCCATAAGAACGTCCATTTTCGGCACCACGCATTGCACGTCTTCGCGGCGAAGTATCTTCGCATCGTTTTCATGAGTGCGATCTAAAGTATCTGTCCGACTTCGACGGCAAGCTGCGGCATGTCCTGCTCTCCGCACAGCGGTCTGCTGAGCCCGACGTTTCCTCATTGCCGTCGCGCGCGTAGCTCTATGGTTCACTTTTTTAGGTTCGCGCATGGTGAGCAGGCGCCATAACGTGTACCGAAGAGTAAACACAGGTATCCAGACCACGTGGCGCACATGTCACATACCTGTACCCGTGGCACAGTACGTTTGCTGTTGATGATGGCAATGGTACTGATGGCATCCCCTTCGAAACGGGATGGTGATAAATAGTCACCTCGCCTGCTACATTCTGGGTTAGCTACATGCAGCGTGCAACTGCTAGACGCAACATGTCGCAACAACTTGTGAAATATTAGCGGAAGTACAATGCAAAGATTGTACATATCGACGCTACGCGGCCCGCATGTCAGATGGCACAATACGGTGGTTATGATGATGATGGTGGTGGTGGTGATTCGACGGGCATTCCTTTGGAACGGGTACGGCGAAAAACACTCCCCTAGCCTGCTTGAATTAAGCAGGCATGTCATACATGTTTTCTTTGCGTCAATATTTATACATATCCATAAACTTCTTTTCCTTTTCAGACTTCTTTATCTACCTTGCACCACTACACACTAAATAAAGTTTACAGTCCTTGGATGGTACTTTGTCCCCAAACAATAATCGTCATCTCTATTTCCCGCATTTACTTATTTTAACGCTGCGAGCCCGGTACTTCCTAGTCACGAACGGCTTGCGCGTTATCGGCTTGACATAGCATTCTCGACAGGAAAGTAGCGAGCGCCGAGGTTTCAAGAGAGGAAATGCAAGCAAGGTAGACGACGATTAT
Organism: Dermacentor albipictus; assembly: GCF_038994185.2. Classification (NCBI taxonomy): domain Eukaryota; kingdom Metazoa; phylum Arthropoda; class Arachnida; order Ixodida; family Ixodidae; genus Dermacentor; species Dermacentor albipictus. The sequence continues at coordinate 84,648,144 of NC_091828.1, forward strand.
TGTTTGGTTACAGGATAAGCCCCGAAGTGTGTAAACTTTTCTTATAGTGTACCTATGCAACTGCCACATGGTGTCTCACCTGGTGTAATAATGTGGTACTGCAATACAAAGGACGCACGGATAGACGCTACGTGGCGCGAACCTCACATTACAAGGCAAGTGGCACGATACTATGCTAATTATGGTGATGACTTACGGGCATCCCCTTTGAAACGCGGCGGTGGCACGGTCACATAATCATCTCGATTTAATCAGGTAAACAGTGTATATATTCGTTAAGGGCCCCGTGTTGGAGAAAATCCGGCTTCGGCGTCGGCGCCCATCGTTGCATGTCGTTTCGGCAAAAAGATTTTCGAACCACCCATACCCAGACGTTCCATGTGGCGCAATGAAGTTAATGAACTAATTGTATTTCTCAAGCTAAAATACGTAGAAAATCGTAAAGGCTTACGCACAACTTACAGACATGACAGCTTCGGATTGTAATTTGAATATACGAGAAGACATAATTTTGTTACGCGAAAACTCAAACAATCCCCTTTTCCAGCGTTTCTACCATGCATAGACCAGCCAAGGCACCCGCCGTTTGCGCGTTCTGGGACGTGAATATCTCGGAGTCAACGGGCCGGTGCGCCCATTTCCTTGAAAGACTTCCAGATGGTAGCACTCTCTTCCGCCGCATCGCAGCCCACGCAAGAAGCCGCGCTTCTACCAGAAAGCCCGCCTGCGTTCATAGCGCTCTTCGGGAGCGTTTCCCGGTAAACATTAGGGTTACATACGCTGCAGTTGCCGCAAATAGTGAGGAGCAGTCAGGAATCTTTGAATGACATCACGTTTCACTCCTAAAGGAGAAACTTAAGTGTTCTCCAAATTTTTCAAGCATGCTTGTATACATCTCCCTAAATTTATTTTATTCAAATACATGGACACTCTAAGCGCATTTTTGCCAACGGCGTCGCCGTGAGGTCCCGTATAAAGACCAAGGACGGCAAAATCATCGCCGCACACCGTGTGCTGTATCTGCGAGTGAAAGTGTGCGAGGGTGAGTCGGGCAGCGTGGCTCAGTGTCGCGTGTGCGAGAGAGGCAGGCGAGCCGGAAGCGCACCAGGCAAGGGGGTGGTGCGCGAGAAGGGGGGGGGGGGCGTTCGTTCCCGGCCGGCGGCTGCTGCTTACAACACGGCCTAGCGGGCTCACTATTAACGCGATAGCGTTAAGGAGCTCGTGTCGCAGAAAAGCCGGTGTCGTCGGCGTCGGCGTCGGCGTCGTCGGCGTTGGCCGTGAGCAATAAATCCCAGCAGGCACTTCACGAATAAAAAACAACTTGCAAGATGGGCTGGGTGGGAATCGAACCAGGGTCTCCGGAGTGTGAGACGGAGGCGCTACCACTCAGCCATGAGTTCAATGCTTCAAAGCGGTACAAAAGCGTCTCTAGTGAATGCGGTGTTGCCTTAGAAACGAACTGTTTCTAAGGCTCAGGCGTGCGTCGCTTGCTCAGGCGCACATTTCGTTGCCGCGCCGAACGCGGCACTGCTCGACGCCCACCGCGTCCGATGCGGGGCGCGTAGTGGCTGCGCCGTAGCCCACTGTCTTACACCCCTTGGCGGGTCGACGGGAACGCTGTCGCGTTCCACTCTTGAAGGCGAAGCTTAAGCGTCCTCCAATTTTTTGAAGGCGAACTGTGAGGTGGCCAAAGTGTGCGCCCACGCGGACCTTCACTTCAAAGCGATCTGTGATGTTTGCAGAGTGTGAAGTGCCGGTAGCTTCGAAAGTGCAGTGCTTTCAACGTTTCGTTCGCGTCGAAGCGAGAGATGCACGAATGTCAATTTGATCGGTGCTGTTGTCTCGATTCCTCACTGCACCATTTTGACGGAGTTTCCATTTTGTGGGAGTTTCCACTCTCATGGACCGAGATGCGTTCGTGTTTACCTGTGCGCGCGTGAAACCATGCTTCTTAATAGAGGTAAAACACGTCAGCAGGCTAGTTGGCTTGAATCCGTGATAAAATGTGTAAGCGTGACAGAACCACAACATAGAACAAGAGAGACACAGAGAGACAGTGCTGTATCTGAGTGTCTGTTTCTTTCTAGGTCCACATTCAGTCGCGATCACACATCATATCATTGTTAATGTAGTTAGTAAACGAATATTCAGAAGTTTGTACGGCTGAGAGGGCCACTATCCTTGCCTGGTATAGCTATCTACTAATTTGCAATCGCAATTGGTGATTCGCTTTTATGAAACCTTTATCGTCTCATCGAATCTTTCATCAAATCTGCTGCATCGCGGTCTACGTGGTGTAATAATGTGCAAGCGAAATGTAAAACTTGCCCATGTCGACGCTACGCAGGGCGCGTGTCACATCGCGTGTCTGGTCGCCCCCTAGGACTTGTGTATAGGGCATTTTCCTGTTGCATGTTAGGAAGCGCTGGCGTAGGTCAGACGCAGGGTAGCTGACTCCCACGCAGGAGGCCCGGGATCCATCCCCGCGGAAACTGGGTCTTTTCTTGCTCGTTCCCGGCGGTAGCTGCTGGGACGTCGGACACCGGCGGGCGCTGCGGTGAACACTACCACCACTCGAAACGGCTGTTAGAATGACCCCGTAACAGCTTACCCTGCAAAAAAATTAAGTACCATTATAACGCGAAGTTATGACTTAGAGAAACAGGAAACGACCTTAAAAGCAGATGACCGCAGCGCTTGATCAATCGTTGCTGCGAACTGAAGTAAAAGGCCGAGAGGAAACGAAGGAAATTAAGTAAAAGGGCGAGAACTGAGGTCTTTGTCACAACGAGCGAGAACGGTGTCGTCCTGCGTGACACCAACCAAGGTTACTAAGCAAACGCTGTTCGGAAGTGCCCGCCATATAATCTAACAAGACAAAAGCCTTTCGCGGATTGCGTGGTGGTGCACTACGCGACCTTCGAAGGCCACTCGCCTGCCACGCCTGCAAAACAGAGCAAGTCATCACGCTCATGGGGGTGATTAATACGCCGCAATCACGTTGATGCCCCACTAACATTGTTCTAAATCATCAGAAGAAACGCGGAGCAAAATGCACAGGGTCAACTCCCAGCTCGCTCCTCCCCTTGCCCGAGGCGAAGTGGCAGCGTCCACGGAGAGAGCGGTGAGCTGGTGAATTTAAAAGAGAAAACGAAACAAACAACGTTGTATTCACGCAATCAACGAGAATATAGCCCCAGGCGCGTTCCGACTTCGAAAATTTATGGAATGGCATGCGTTCTAATCTTGGGGATTTGGAACTTACGCACAGATTAAACCACAGAATTTAGTATGAATTTAGCATTCCGGCGTTAATACTTGTTGAAAAAGCTCGGGGCTGACAACTATTTATTTCGATCAAAGCTACTGCTCGCGTAGAAGGTTCTCGCTTTGCACTAAAGTGCAGCAGTAATGTAAATATTGCACCGCACGTAGTACAAGCAGACACCGGAAATTATGACAAGTAAACATCAAGACGCCATTTAATAAGAGCCAAGCATGTTTAATGTCCATACCTATATTTTCCAATCGTCCATAAATGGCAGGTGAGGGCCCGCAGTATATGAACCATCCATATAGAAAGGCTGTTTCTGAGCCGTCACACGTTGGTGGATTTTATCTCGTAAACTCGGCACGGACGCTCTCTGTATGCATGCACCACCCGCAATGTACGCAAAGAAGGTCTCTAGAAATTAACATGGCGATACACATCTAGTTTAAGAATGAGACCGAAAGCTCTGTGCTGCTAAGAACGACCTTCCTAACAGTCCGCCGGGGAATACATGCCAAGAATATATTGGCCTACAGCAGTCTTTAAAAGACCACAGTCTTCATCAGCCTCACCAAAGCAAGTTTCGTATTCTCCGCAGGGTGGTGAAAAGGCCCACAGCGCTGCTCTCCCTCTGTCCACGCCGTGTGGAGATCACGTGTTATATCACGGCTCGCCTATACAGATATTTATATGCGTAATGGAAAGTTACCACGCGAGCGCTCTGCAGGATGTTAAGCGTGTGATTTGCGGCTCTCACGCGTGCGAGGCTCGCTCACGCTCACTCAAGACTGAAGCACGGCACGTATTCTAACCCTCACGCTAACATGAAGGAATGTCACGCTTATCTTTGGTTACGTGGTGCTTAAACTTCATTCACGCTTCATTTACATGGGCTTCACGCTTACACCTGCAGTTTAGCATGATATTAAACGTGACATTTTTTTAGCGTGTATAGAGGTAAGGCTTTCGCTACGCTGACTGCAACCTAGTTTAATTTCGCTACTTCCTCACGTAGTTACCAACATTGCTACGTAGACGGCAGCGGAGATGATGATGGTGCAGGAATGATTATGATGGCGATAATGATTCATTAGAACTTCACTTGCTCAACAATCGCTACACTATCCACACATTAGTGTACGCAACACAGAAACCTTTGTTGATAAACACACGGTTCAACCCATGGCTTGTCGACCGATATGATAACATACCCCGCATTGTTGTCGGCGAAAATGGGAAGACAGCCAATACAGAGAAGGAGGCAACCCTCACTGCCATGGCTATCGCAGCAAAGCATGCCGGTAAAAAGCCAGTAAAATCCCTGCAAGTCGAGGTAGGCAACAGATGCCGGTGACGTACATTCCACTGCTCCGCACTATTGCAGCGTTGAACGCTGCTTGCCGTGATTCATGGGTGCAATCGAGCTAGCTGCCGACGTAGACAGTGCAGAAACAAATGGCTTGGTTGTCTGAGTGGTTGGGGTGGAGGTAGTTGTAGGCATCGGCCAATGATGTTGATCCTTTACTTTTCTGCGGATGCAGGGACCAAAACGGCCCCTGGCGCAGTCTGGCTTTCCCGCTTCACGACGGCCGCAGTTCTTGAGGGCGATTCGCTTACTTGTTCAGTTTCTGCACCTCCTCTTCTTCGTCTCCCTGTCAATTGATGAGGCCTTTATTTACTACGAGTTCCATCCACGCATTGCAGTGGGGGAAAATGGGGTTAGTATGGCGGCAATTGGAAAACTTATTGCATAACTCGCATGAACAATCGTAGTTAAAACAAAGTGAAACTATCTGTTTGAGACATGATACCAACACAAACTTAAATACGTGGACTGACTTGTGCTGGGATATTAAGATGACGAACACAACATCAGGGTGACGTCTGTAGCCCCTAGTGATGTTTAGAGTCCTTGGGTCGAACAAAGGAGCCTTTTCGTTCGCGAGTCCTTTTTATCATTGGTCACATTTCTACTATGAAAATTGGCTGCAATCTTCTCTTATGAGCACTTCTGGCCTAAGATCCGTTTGTGAATTCAGGTGCCCAATTAGGTAACAATTCCAGTGTTCTTAACTAAGACGTAGTTTTCGTCCTGCCATGAAAGCTGAGTGGCTAGTATGGCATGTTTCTGTGACCAGGAACACGCGCATTGAATTCCTGATTATGGCGTCAAGGGAGAGCGTAGAAATGCTCATGTACTTAGATTTGAGACAAGGTCAGAGCAACAGGTGGTCGAAGCTAATCTGTAGGTTATCCCTTGTGTTGCCTGCTGCTACAACGGAGTGCAATCACTTCGTCCATAATCGAGATATATGCTTGTAACTTTAACTGAATAAAAAAAACCGTTGCCGTTGCGTTACTATAACGGAGAAGAGGCTGTACTGGTGTTAACGAAGAGGAGGGGGAGGAAGAAATAAAGAGAGAAGGCGGAGATGTTAAACAGAAATACATCTGGTTGGCTACCTAAGCCTGGGGGACGGGAAAGAGTGAATAGAAAGATGAGATAGAGAGAGAGAGAGGGGGGGAGGAGGAAAGTCGGGATGAGCTCACGCACGCACGCGGAGGGCGAGTGAGCCAAAGACGTTCACATAAGCCAGTCACCCTCACGGAAGACGAAAATGCCTTCATAGCTTTTTGGACCGAATAGCGATGGGAACGGTCTTGAAGTAGCACGTGAACAGACAATGGCCTATCGTCTAGTCGTCGCAATGCGATAGATAATGTTTGTCTTTCAGGCTGAAATCGATGACGATGGCACAATAAAGGTTCGATGTTTTCTTTCATGCCGCAGATGTGCACGATGGTTGCTAAGCTGCGGCTTGCTTCCAAAGCAAGGTATAAGCTAGAGCACGTGCTGCATCTACAACAGAATACCTGTATCAATACCTTGACGGACAGCTTTGCGTGACCCAACTGGTCAAAGACTTCAGTATAGAGAAAACAATGTCTTCTATTTTATGCAATTAGTAGTACCCCTTTCTTCAATATGTTCATGTCATTTTTAGACCCCTACTATGCATAAAGAGACTTAAGCAAAAGGATGCACCCATGGTAAAGAAAAACACATATCCCTGCTGCATTTAGAATACATTCAAGTCATAGACTACTTGACGCCTTGTTCTGGGTATCGTAAAAAAAAAACGAAAGAAAATGCCTACACACACATTAAGCGCATGAATCGGGCGAACCCGCGATAATATTATTTATAACATTCAAGTGGCAGCTTCGGTCTTGTGAAAAATAATTTGGTTGTTCTGGCATCTATCGAGCACGGTCTTATGTGGTAAAGTTTATAATAAGCGTGCGTAAAGGCAGACGTCAGTTTCCTGCCATGAAAATTACCATAAGGGTGTCGTTACATGGACTGGAAGTTACAAAAAAAAGATAATGAAGCCATACACTGTCCAAAACAATATTTTTGGTGCGAAAGCACATGTACACATGAGAGATGCCAGCCAACACTCGAAGCACCGATTTACCGACGAAATCCTCTTGATACAGGAGCACCCCAAATATATGGGCTCGTCGTAACCCAAACAGTTTTGTTTCATTCGTTCGTGGTACGACCTCTCATTTTCATTTCCTTGATATAAACAGCGTACTCCTCGAGTGCGATCAGAACTTCTCACTTACTTTTGTCAAGCCATACGGAAGAATGAGGAGGAAAATTTTCGAAAGATTGATCAGCGTGAAGCCGGGGCTGAATCAACAAGGTGAGCAAACAACAGCATATCCGCCTAATTTCTAGCAGAAACCACAAAAACTATGAGAAAGAAGAAGCGGCCATGTTTTGTTTTCCACGAAGCAGAGCGTCCCTGAAATAAATAAAAGAGAAGTATGCTCTTTTCGGCTCACGCTATCTGCCAGCAAAACAACAGAATATGTGAATAAACTGTGTTTTTGCATTGGTGAGCCTTTTTGTTTTAACGAAATTTACCTTACTTCTTGCAAGCATCATTCAAAACTGCTCTGTTATTGAAAAAGCTCGAGAAGAAGTATTTCTTTTATAGAGAAGAAAGAGAGAGAGACAGTGATCTGGATTCTGTGTCGTAAGAACTGAGGAACCTTGTTTTTTTTCTTTGTGATTCTATCAACGTTCTTATTGCCTCGGTTTTCTCATCTTGCACACCCCCACATTAACAAAGTGCTTGCACCGAACAGTGCGCATACCTTAGCCGTCCATGTGGGTCATTCTTAACTACCATGGCGGATTCACCAATGTGCTCTAAGTGCAAGTTTGAACAGACCATCAGTCATCTTCTGTGCCACTGTTCTCGCTTCGATTATCAACGTGAGGCTCTCCAGTGTGCCTTGAATAGACTGGATGACAGGCCATTGAAAGAAGCGAAGATCTTGGAAGCGTGGCCTCAAAGTTCATTAGCCAAGAAAGCAGTTCGAGCGCGTTTTCACTACCTGAAGGCAACAGACTTGAGTGCCCGACTATAGACATCCTACACCTAAGTTTTCTCTCTCTCTCTTTCACTCCCCATTCTCGTCCCCAGGTGCAGGGTAGCAAACTGGACTCAGTCTGGTTAACCTCCCTGCCTTTCCTGCTTCCCTTCTCGCTCTCGCACACACAAAAAAAAGGATGCAAACTTCGCCCGCAGTCCCAGCACTGAAATCAAAACGTCCTTTACCTTTGCTTTGAAGGCGCGTCAGAACGACAGCTCTTGAAGAGCCTGAAAGTCCTGGCCATTCGATCGTCATCATCTAACTTCGTCACTCACTCTCGTCATGAGGCCGTCACACAACACCATCGTCATAATACAGTATTCGTGATACAGTCGTCCTCACGCTATCGTCGTCATGCCATTGCACTCATTATGGTGCAATGCCATCGTAGTCATACAATGGTCGTCGTGCCTTGGTTGTCATATCGTCCTCGAGATGCCGTCGTGGTCCTTCCATTGTCGTCATTAAAAATTAGTCATGCGACTCTTGTCACGTCGTATTCGTCGAGCCTTCGTCGTCCCACAGTCATTGTCACGTCGTCATTCTACCATGGTCATCGCTTCAGAAACGTCATCCCATTGTCATGCATTTGTCCTTCTGTCGACATCATTTCATTGCCGTTATTTTGTCTTAAACGAGCTGTCGCCTTTCAATCGTGATCATGACGCTGTTGTCAAGGCGTCGTCATTTCGTCGTCGTCACAGAGTCGCTGTCGTGCAGCCGTTATCGTGCCGTCGTCTTTCGTGCTTCGTCATCCGATAGTCGCCAGGCCATCTTCGTCATTCCATTGTCTCCTGATGCCGAGGACAGAGTGGTTGAGACGCAGTGGCTCACACCCATTCCATCAAAGCTAACGAGGCACACCAAAGCAGCCAACCACGGATCGATCAGAGCACAATTGGTGACGCAAATCATAATGAGGATAGAGAAAGTGAAAATTATAGAACAGGTTCCTCACCCGTATTGTGTGTTCTGTGTAAAATGTAAAGACATGTTCACTTAAAAACGGACGCAAGTAATTTGTATGTATCAGTATATACACTAAATATTTTTAATATGTCTTTTTTTCACTGCACGTGCATGCTAACACCATTAAGACTACTATAAAGAGAAGCAAGTGGATGCGACTGTTTTACATTGTTATAAATTTGCTACTATGGAGAATTTCGAGAGTACATGATTCGGTTACCACATTTAAGTATTATGTAAGCAAGAAAATTAGAAAGGATAATGAAGATAATGATACTAAATATGAGGACGCCGTTCCTCCGAGTTTTACGAGCATCTGCATTAGAAGAATGGAGGCTTTTTGCCAAGCTTTCGAGTTTATTTTCGTGGAAGAAATAATTTCACTAATGACAAAGACAACGGCGGCCGCATAACCCGACCTAGGACTCGCACCACTGTAATGCGAGACCCACGCTTGGCGGCCGCCTTCTCAAATAATCATCATGTCGTGTCCGGTAACCACGCTTCCGAAAGAACTGAGCTGTAGCCAGCGAGACCACCAGGATGGGACCGCGACAGACGAAACCGCATGGAGGAGGGAGCTGCGCATGCGCTGAAGCACGACTGAGCTAACGCACGGGAGAGAAGCGCGGCGGCCCCGCACTTCTGCACCACGCACCAACGCTTCTCAACAAAAGGGACGCATTTCCTCTCTCTCCTTTCCTATGCTCGGGTCTCGGGACTTCCATGTCAGTCATTACTCTTCCTTTGTTCTCTCGTCGTCTACCCACGCGAGCAGCACTTGCCAGCTCGCCTGATCCTCACTGCGAGTGAACTTTGTCCGCTGTCCTCCGTGTTTTGTCGCACGTGAATTGCCTACCCCTGCTCCCACACCTTACTTTTCGTTCCTTTCCCTGCCTTATTATATCTCATCGCACTCGTTTCAATTTATGAAGTTTTTTTTTTTGTGGTCCATTGTCACCGATATAAGTTCTCGGACATCCCGTGTGGCCGAATTCAGGAAGGCCACTCGTACCCTCATTTTTACTTCATGTAACCAGAATTTCTCAAGCATGAAATGTGTGCTTCTGAATAAAATATACTGTGAGGCTCAAATGGTTTTAGTGCCACTTTGCAAGGTTTCCCTAAATATTAACACACGTGCAGGCGTTCCAGTCGTATATGAGTCTTGCTGACAGTAAAGAGCTGCTTTATGCTGCTTTATTGAAATGAAGCAGTGTCACTGAATTTTTCCGGCTTTCGTTAATTTTTACCTATAGTGCCCAGTCATCTGCATTCATTTTGCTTAGCGTTCAGTAGCCCACAAGTGCCCGTGCTAAGCAACCCCGCTCGAGGCATTTAGATACAGTTACACGCGGCGTCCTGGGCTTGTAGAATTCTTGCCCTCGGATGTTATCGCATTTGCGGCAGGATGTGGAAACAATGCCCTTCCCCTTTTGCAATTCTCTCCACCGCTATGAGCCCGATTTAGCTCGTGACCAACACGGATTTCTGCATTAAAATACATGTAAAATGCTTGAATGATTTTATGAGACAACCATGAAATTGAGCTGAATTGAATTTGTAGCATTTTAGAACGTTAATTTCTAGTGATGTAGAACGCGAAACATCAGTGTAGGCCTAACGTTCTCACCGTAATTTTGAGATAATTGTAAGCGTTGAAGCAATGAGAGCCAGAAGTTCAGAAAATTAGTGTCTGTGCTCCAAAAAAAAGAAAGAACAGATATCGCAGTTCTGAAACTTGCATTTGTTAGAACATGTAGAGAGCGCCAATTTCATTATCGAATTTACACCTTGGATAAAATCGTTACATTATCTACGAGGGTGCTTTAAAAGTCCTACTCATATATTGGTCTCACATCTCAGAGCGGTGTACAGTGTAATGTTGTTGTCGCCTTTATGTGTCCTAACAGGTGCAGCTGAAATTAGTGTGATATCATGTTTCATTGCCGAGTTGCAGATAGTAGCGCTTTTCTTCAATTTAGCAATTTGAAATTATTTTTCAAGCCAAACTGAAGGCCTTGTTTACATATGTGCTTGCTACAGTCGCTATGCCTAATTATTCTTTCCCTTAACTGCAACAAATTTCCCCATAAAGTTGAGATGATTGCTCAGAAAAGGCTGTTTCACCGTTGTAAATTATTTAGCAAGGAACTCTCCACCTAGTAGAGTCAATGCACGTGTCTATATGCCCCTCTTTCCCTTCTCTCTCTCCCTCCCTTCTCCCTTCTTTCTTCCTCCTCCATAGGGTAGCCAATCGGACTCTTGAGTGCTAACATCCCTGCCTTCCTTGTATTCTTGTCACTCTCTCCGTCTCCCTCTCACTCCCTTGAGCTAAAGGAAGACATGTGAACACACCCATTGTCGTTCGGAAATGGCATCTTTCTTGCAGGCTGCTCATCGTCTAACGAGCGACGGAGCTGCTGCTGCGCTTGGAAATATTAGCGGCATTTATTTTCCCGTAATCTATGGCTTTCACTCATATCATCTACAGCACCACGCTCTATTTTAAGCGTTCTCGCTATTTTGTTTATACTTACTAAAGCACGTTTAATTTGATAATTGCGTCCGCGTCGTCCTTGTTGGATTCAGTCGCCTATTTCGGCACTGATCGTGATTGCTGGTCTGCTTGTCTTTATATGGCAGACCCACGTTGCCACATTGCATTCTCGCTGATCCAGGCGTCGCGATATGCGAGCCAAAGCATCCTGAAAATTTACTCCTTCGAAAATTTGCACTATTGCCGGAAATTGTATCGCCGCACGTTGGTGAGATGAGACATCGGGTGCTGCCATTTCATTTGGTGTACTGGTACTGGATTACGTATTCTGCTGACGTAAAATGGGGCACACGGCCTACACTGTTTGCAGGCCGTTTAGAGCCCCGTATACCACCAAACAACCTGCTTTGTCTGCTTTCAGGCTCAAGCACAAACAGCTGATAGGCAGTTCTAAGTCTACCCTCGAAACTGGCCAGCAATGAAGTCGTTACCATCCGAGCACAAATTTTAGGCTAGCGCTAGTTTTCTTATATAAGCCGCTAAGAAATGCAAAAATTTTTTTCTTCATTTTATTGAAGTGAAGCTCTCTTTGGATACCATTCCACCATGTCGCCTGGGTTGGTCAGACCATCGGTTGGTCGCTCCACCAGACGACTCTGGGTTCAGGTCGCGCGTGGCGTTTCTTTACTCTTTATTGAGACCTTACCCCGCATTGCGGGAAGACGCTACAGCAGGGGTTTTACAGCATTGACATTACAAATCTTCGTTTTTACAGCACACTTGCACTTGGCACAAAAACTTATAGGACATTTAGGAAGATTATGTCTTCCAGTTGACAAAGGCAAATGTTAGATTGGCAGTTGTCACCCAGGCCACAATGAGAGGTTGCATGACCATTATCTTTAGAATTACTCTTTATTTATTTTTGTAAAACATAGAGTAATCAACAGCCGATATATTTTACACGTTTATAAGAAAGTAGCGAGAAAAAAACAGCACTGTGTGTTCTGACCCTAATGTGTCTTTTGCTGAAGGCAAGGTATTCCCTACACTTACGGTGCTATATCAGTGCAAAACCGCTACGGCATAACACATTGGCTATTGAGCACGTTTTGCTGCTATATATCGTGTTGAAGACGATGACCAACTTGAACATAGAGTCGATACTTAAGTATTTCACAGAGACCAAGGTGGATTTATACCAAACTTTAATTAACTTTTAAGAAACATTTTGCGGAAACACGGTATTTGAACATATCAAGTGTTTTCTTGTTTTCCTCTTTTTCACACTTAGGAACTCCACCTGTAGTACGTTAAGGTTACTCCGTGAAAGCTGCGTTCTAATCTCACGCATTAGCAGAGCATATACGCACGGCCTGCGTTGAAAGAAGGCATCTGCAGTAACAAATAAAACATTTGTTTCAAGGCTATACGAGCCACTGATGCGAGTGTGAGAGTAATCTATGGTATATTTCCTGGACAGGTACAGTATTTCTCATCCAACACATGGCATCTACTGAAGCTGTCAAAGCAGCCACATTCACAAAGCGAACGTTTTATTTCTTTTTTGAAGTGTGGAGACAGATGACATTAAATCTGATTTGAAAAGGAAACATCTGCGTAAAAATTTATTATCCGGGTATCATAGTTAACAAAAATACCAGGAATACGGCAGTTCTTGCTGCGGAACACCTTCAACGAATAAACGTGAAATATTCTTATTTTGTCTTTTTGGGGTCTTCATTATCCACCACATGTTTTCTGATGCTTTTACTGAAAGTAATTTTTACTAATTGCAACACCGATGCTCAAGTGCTTGGTATATCCTCCAAAAAATACTAAAAAATATATTCTTCTTAAGAATGGAAATAAAAAAAATTCATGTGGCGATTTAACACTTCGTATTCTCAAATGAAGTTGCGAGTTCGGGAATCAGCCTTGGTTCCAGTCGGCTAAAGTAGATTTCATATCGAAGGTGTTGGTAACCGTAGTTAGGCAGGTTATTTCTCAATGGGGAGCTCGACAGCAGGCGTCCTTGGTTGTCTCCGCACACTGTATTCACTACAGTCACAGCAAAAGTGCTTGAGGCCAAATCAAGATGTCTGCTCACCCGGCGCTTGCACAGCTTTGGCTGTGTTTGTGTCGTTTCTGTAATAACCCTGGGTATTGCGAAAATATCTTTTATAGTCATGAGGTCACGGTATCCTCGTCTTTCCTTCGTTGATGCCTCTAGACATATTTTGCTTTTGATATAGATATCATGTCGAATTTGTATAGAGAAATTTGCAAAAAGACTGGCACATTTTTAGATTGTACAACTAGACTTCCGTAATTAAAATTATGTTTTTGATTACTAACATTATTTTGTATTGTATTGTAAAGTATTCTTCTTTTATTCTTTTTTGTCCTTATTAATGCTCAAGCTATGAAAGCATTTGGACAGTAACCTTCTGAGAATGCTGCAAGTTGACGCAGCGTATGAATAATTAAAGTCGCTCTCAATATTGCTTCTTGAACCTATCACCAAAAATCTTTTCCTATTTCACCAAACGTCAGTCATTCTGGCCCGATGAAGCTACAGTAAGATAGTTACTGCCGTCAGGAGTCGAGAGACAAAGACACACAGAGAGAGAAAGTTTAACAAAAGTACAAGCTCTGCAGATCAACAATAGTATTTTTTTTTCTTTTAAAGGAACGCCACCTTGTCAATCTGAGTGACATGTGACATATTTAGTGAGATGACTTGGTGCATTAACGATTCTGTAGCGATTGTATAGAGAGGATGGTGCAAACGCAAGAAGTTTCCCAATTGTTTTATCATAAAACAGTAGACAGATACAATCGTCAGTCGAGCTTGAGAAAACGCATTAACTTTTTTCAGCAGCATATCTATTGTGACAACCTCAGTGACATGGGACATATGGAGTGAGATGACCTGATGCAGAAGCGCTACTGTAGCAACTGTGTGCTGAGAAAAGGGTGCAAAAGCAAGAAGCTTTCCCGTTTCTTACCATAAAACGGTAGGCAGAGACGAACATCAGTCGTGCGTGAGAAAGCGCATTCGCTTTTTCCACTAGCATGTCTATTGTGACAACCCGAGCCCACCACGTTTGCGAAACAAACCAAAAAGATGCACAACCGGCAATCGCTACACCTCCTAGTAATCTCTATTCCTTCAGAATCCAAAAGCGATGTGATGCATGCAGGAGAGCGGGGATCCCTTTGTGTCGACGAACAATGTGCCGTTGACAGGGATCTATGGGTAGGTGATGCGGGTTCTCCTTCAAGCTATTGTTGTGCTGCCTTGCATCTGACTGGAAGGGTCAGGGGACATAGTTCGGGCTGCAATTCTATGAAAAGTGGCAAGACGTTCGCAACAACGCACCTACGATACGTGCTTTTTCTTTTTGGAGGCGAAGTGCTTTTCTCATCATTTCCTTCTGGGCTAGGACAATAGCTTTAAGAGCGTCTGATGCCTTGGAGCGTCACCAGAGGATTCTTTCGCATACTAATATTACAAGTTTAGAGCGCTGTATTAGCACGTTGAGGAAAAGGAAGCCGTCGTCATGCCACCTTCGGCGCTCCATCAACTACATTCCTTCTTCATTCTACAGTAGTCACGCTATTCTCATTCAATCGTGATTATGATACCATTGCTGCGCAATCGTCACTATTGCGTCATCGTTAAAGAGACACAGTCAAGGCTCTCTTGCGATACCCTCGTCTTCCTCCCATCTTTCAGCCTTCATGACATCTTCGTGCCTTCTTCGTCAGTCTAGCTTCGTGCTTGTGCTCTTTGCGATATTGTCGGCGTCGTCCCATTGTCTTTATGTCGTTCTCCTTACTCTGCCGTCATTATAGTTTTGTCATCACTTCAGAATCATCGTCTCATTGTCGTCATGTTTTCGTTGTCGTACCACCGTTGTTTTTCCGTCGCCGTCATTCCTTTGTTGGCCGCCATCGTCGCCACTGCGTCATCGTAGAGTCAACACCATGCCGTTATCCTTAAGGGTGACCTGGGCGATCGAGTGGCATAGGAAAAGGATGGGATGCAGTAGAGAGTGTACGCCGGATGTAGCGGAACCAACGGAAGCCTCATAGAGACCACTACTCATTTGAATTTAACGCCACTTCAGCAGTACAGGATGCTGCTAAATTTCTTGAATCGTAATCGCAGCACCATCAAGTGAATTTTCCGCAAACATTCGTGTAGTGTGTGTGCTTGCGATCTCAACTATAAGAACTACGCAAGATGTAGCGAAACACTTCAGATGACCTTGGCTATAGTAAATAAGTTGGAGAAGATAGAGTGAAGGGTGTGATTCCAACGAAACAAAACTCATCTGCCAACAGCCAACTACGAAAACCCTTGTGGTGTCATAAGGGTCTCACAAATACCTCATAAATATTTTCAGCTGTTGATGTACATGTAACTAGCTCAGGTTTTCGTATCTTTGCGAAAGTTTCCTTTTTAAAAAAAAGGAAACATGTTTTGAGAAACTATGCGGCGGTTTCAATGCTACAGCAATCGTAAGTGCAGATTAGTTACGAAGGGCACGCTCTCACTATGATAACGCTCTTGCTTCTATCGATAAGTGAAGTTATCTACTTTTTGCCTAGATTATGCCCACATTTCCATCATGTAAGCAAATAAGTACAATCAAATTAAAAGGTCCAGCATCGAAACAATTTGACCTCCTTGTTACGGGATTACTAAGGAAATGTGTGCTTCGCCAGTTCATTCGAAAGAAGGAAGAATAAACAAGACGAAGCGCTTCGATTTCCCAGATGTCTTTGGACACCGACTCATCCCGAATGCCTTCCGGTTACACGAGCAGGAAAACGTCATCCATATCCTTACCTCTCCAGTGGCGTATAATGAAAAGTCCCCTTCAGATGAAGAGATGGCGGCGACGCTAAACTGTCGAGATAGCACTTCGCTCAATCTGGCAGCCGCTGAAATTTTCTAAAGCAGGATCAAGCCCAGGGGAGAGAGGAGATGGTTGACAGCAAACGACGCTCCGCCATTTGGCTATTGTCTTTACTTGTCCTCGTTAGAATCCACGCCGTATGCAGAAGGCCGGGTGGTGTGTCTACGATTCAGGAGAGAACGCCGGATGCATGTTGGAAGAGATGAGTGCCCGTCCATTGCTATTTTTATAATCTTTCACTGACGCTTGCATTCTGTCACCCTAAGGGTGACCTTAGAATGACACCGTAGGAGCCATTATTGTTGTGAAACATAAAAAAAAATGTTTTTTTGAGAAGTGCTAGTGTACGTTGGCCACCGCATTCGTTTAAAACATGTTCGACGTCATTTATCGCTGCTATCCGCTCTTACAAATAGTTTCGGTGTAACAAGTGCCAACTTCCACCCCAACATTCTTTTTTCAACAAGATCCCAGATCCCCCTTTGTGTCTCGAACCGTACCTTTGACTGCATCGTACAGATATGGTAGGACGGACTATAAGAGGGGCGACGACTCTCGCTTTGGGATGATTGCCTGCTTGTCGATGGGCGTGCTGCTTGCTCGTCCTAAGTGTCACCTATAGTAATTAGCGTCTCGTTCAGGCACCCACGAGTATAGGCAGCACGCCAGAAGCCTGTAATCAGCGTCCTGCGCTTCTGTGCCTTTGACTGACGTAGGCAGGCAGAACAACGAGAGTGTGCTCTTGGCGCGCTCCGGAAGGGCCATGAGCGGTGCAGAAGCAGGCGTAAAAGTATGGAAGAGAGCCGAGAACATGTAATCCTGTAAAAGCTGTACCGCCGCAGACATATGTGGGTATACCAGCTCAGGAAGAAAGCTCGGCGCCGATTTCTCTATACTATGGTTGTTATTCTTAGCTTATAATATACATGCTCCCTTTTGGTTAGTCACCTACGTACGTTTGCCATTACAGCGGCTTATTGCCAAACAGATGTGGGTAATGACAATTCTGGAAAAAAATTGTGCGGGACCACAGGGGGGGGGGGGGGATTCAGTAAAGAATTGTGATGGGGGGGGAAGGAGCTGAATACACTGATAATTGCAGGAACGAATGAAAAACTAGATAAGGTAAACCTGGGAACACAGCACTTTCCATTATTTGGGAAGCAGCTTATTACAGACGAAATAAAAATGAGGACAGTTGAGCGATTTAAACTACAGAAAGTTTAGAATTGTAGTAGCGATAGTAAGAAAAATTGGTACCAGTGCGTTAAACGTCTTGTAGCTTTAATGTAATAACACATAGCGCCAAACACATCCTTATGATAAAAATCCTAGTACCGAAGCCCTAAAGACGCAAACGACCAAAGCAACTAAATATACCTATTTTTTATTTTAAATGGGAAGCGGTGCGTTTGGCAGGCATTCTCAGATCATCAACAGCAGGTTGCCATTATCCCTCAAGGGAAATGTGTACAACAGCTATGTCATACCAGTACTCACGTACGGGGCAGATACCTGGAGGCTTACGAAAAGGGTTCTACTTAAATTGAGTACAACGCAACGAGCTATGGAAAGATGAATGATAGGTGTAACGTTAAGGGATAAGAAAAGAGCAGATTGGGTGAGGGAACAAACGCGAGATATTAACATCTTAGTTGAAATAAAGAAAAATAAATGGGCATGGGCAGGACATGTAATGAGGAGGGAAGACAACTGATGGTCATTAAGGGTTACGGACTGGATTCAAAGGAAAGGGAAGCGTAGCAGGTGGAGGCACAAAGTTAGGTGGGCGGATGATATTAAGAAGTTTGCAGGGGCAGTGTGGCCACAATTAGTACATGACCGGGGCAGTTGGAGAAGTATGGGAGATGCCTTTGCCCTGCAGTGGCCGTAACCAGGCTGATGATGATGATGCAATATTTTAATTAGGCCACAGTTTTCTTTGTGTTACGAACCAACGGCACAATAAAAGATAGGATCGATACATTCAATTCCTCTGAAACAACGGCATAGTGAAGAGTTTACAAGGTAGATATAAATATAGGTTTAGTAGGGGGATATGTCGGTGCAATTTGCTTGCAACTAGCACAAAATCTTGTGAACATCTTACAAAAATTTATCAATGCCTCATATTACACTTAATGAAATATGTTAAAACAGGATCTAAGAAGTCTAAGTATTATTACGGTGTCCAAATGTCTTGTATTAAATGTCTAAAACTATCATTACTTTTATGCTTTTCGTTTCCTATGTCTATCGTGTTTTGTTAGTGGTATTGTGTGTTAGTGTTACAGGCCGCAGTGGCAGTTTTTGTATCCGGACATCCTTTGTTGCATTTTTCATGCAGTTTTGTGACCGTTAAAATCCCTCAATAAAGCTGAAACCTATAAAAAAAACACTGAAAGAGGAACCTGAGTTTGCTCCATCCGGCCTCTCCGTTACGCCTTCGTAATCGTCGTGAATCCCCCTGTCCTTATCCTAGGCTTCGTCCTCATCACTACTGCGAATGACGACAGTTCACCCGACAACGCCGTTTGGGATAGAAACTGCCTCCGTGGCAAAGTGCACTTGGGAGCCGGACGCTCTTACGAACGAGTGAGACATTCGTGAATGCCAAGCGTGTATGGCATGCAACATTCACGCTCGCTAGTTTCAGAATAGTTTCCGCTGGCGCACAGTCTCGGAGAATGATTGCCATGGATGGATGGAATTACCATATTTACGAGGCTTGTAGTGCCGTTGGACGGTGGTCTCCTTAACCCAGGAAACCATGGCTCTCTGCCTACAGCTTGACCCATGCACAGGAGCCGAAGCCGGTCCTCAGGGTCCTGCACGTCAGGAGAGTCACTCACTGGTCTTCCGATGGTTTGTGCATTTGTGGTGCCTTCGGATTATTTGAGCACCCCCATACCATGTGGCAGAGGCTGTTTGGCGTGTCCATGCAGTATTTGTAGACTCTCTGATATGTTCCAGGACCCAATGCTAATAATGAAGCGCCATGCAGGTACGTTCCTGTGTGTAGCCTTCTCTATATTAGCGCTTGTTTCCTTGTTAGTGTTTTGTGTGGTCCGGGGTTGTATATCCGTTCTTTCCTGTAGAATTCTGGGATCTCCGTGTACCATAGTCGGTATTGCTTGTTTAATTTCACCAAGAGGACATTGTCGCCGCGGGGTGGCCCACTAAACGTGATCTCGGCGGTGGCGTAAGCGGCTCGGTTCCGCATCAAATATGTATATGCCAATGTCCAGATGATGTACGTTTATAGGATGTGCTTGCCCCCTGAGCCAATTAAATGGTGTCTGATTCTTCCCTCCTTGTATCTTATGCATGCTTCTTGCGAGTAGTTCGTTATTGATGGATTTCTTGTCGGAAGTGATTATAGCGAGAGCGACATACAGTTCCTCCACTGGAGTAGCTCCCTTAAGCCGTATGGATGCTGCGATGAGTCACCGTTCTCCTTCACCAACCACGATCATAACATTTTGTTACTATGCCATATTTTGCCGCATCGCTGTATCTAATTTCTTCGTTATTGCGATTGCTTGCTAGTATCTTCAGTAATTGTGCTCGTGCTTGTCTGCACTCGTTGTCACATTCAGGATGCATGCTCCCGGCTCTATTGGCGACGCTGGGGTTGGGGTTGACGCTGGGGTTGACGCAGGTATTGTTCTCGGGTGTCTCTTATTCTTCTCAGCCAAGCTCGTCTCTCTTTTGTGAGATTAAGTCGCTGTAACTGGCTAACCCTCCTGCGTTTCGATGATTTCCTTCGAAGTGTTAGGAAAACCCGTATTGAGAGGCTTCTCTATCGGCGAAGTTATTGATTGTGCTGTGGTAATTCTGAAAAGTATTCTTACGATGATGTTGGCCTTGTTGATGTCCCCATTCTTCATTTCTACATAGGGCGTACTGTACGTTATTCCACTTGTGGCGAATTCCTGTAAAATTTTGATGCAGACTTCCTGCTTTTGTGTGTGTCTTCGTATGGGACCTTCCTGGAGAGATTTCTCCCTCGTGTCACCGTTGTCTGTGGTTTCTGCACTTCTTCACACTCGGCTCCATCTTTGCGGAGTGTTACGCCTGGGAGGCGTAGAGCTGTTACCTTGGGAATGCTGGCGTCCACTAAGGTCACCTCCGGGGCCGGTGTCCCTATAGGTAGGCGTCCCCAGGTTAGCTTGCGCAGAAGCAGGAGCTCGGATTCCCCCGGAGCGCACGAAAGCCCGCATGACAGAAGGCATTCTTCGGTGAGATTTGAGAGCGGCTCGCAATGCATCTTGTCTTCCGAATGAACCACCTGTTGCCCAAAGGATAAGATCGTCCGCGTACAGTGCATGTCCGACTCGCTTGATCTCTCGCAACCTCGTTGGGTAAGGAGATCACTTCCAGGTTGAATAGCATCTGCGATATAGCGAAGCCTTAGGGCTGTGGCATTTGTTGGTACTTTGAACTTGTCGGATCGGAGTTTACCCGCTCCTACCACGGCCGTTCTGTTTGTTAGTAAATGTTTGTTGTAATTGAAGATTCGTTCTCCACATTGGCAGAAATTTAGGTGATGTAATATGTCGTGCGGGAGTATTATCCAACGCTCCCTTCAAATCGAGTGCGAGATGTCTCTCTTCCTGCGTTTGGAGTTGATCAATTACTTCTCTTATATGTAGTAAGAGGTCCTGTGCGGGCAAATCTGGTCTGAATTCAAAGACAGTGTCAGGATGGTATCCACTCTCATTAAGATACGGTGTAAATCTGTTCAATACCATGTATAACTATAGTTCCTCCGCACATGATGCCAGTGAAATGCGGCTTAGGTTCTGTATTTTGAGTGGCTTGTTGTTCCAACCGGTAAGATCCAATGGGGTTAAAATGCAAGAAGCTCTTGTAGTTACACTTGGGTGCAGATTAGAAAAACCCAGGTCGTAAAATTAATACGGAGGCCTCCTGTACGGCACGCTTCTTAACCATAACGTGATTGTGGCAAGAAAAGCTCCAGAATTTATTGAAAAATTATTTGCACTTCTGTGGCAACCGACTTTAGTATACTGGAATAAGCTTTCCTACCTGTTTTTCACAAATAAAAAAAAAGATACGACCACATATTGCATTTGGCCCACCCTTAAATTAGAACTACTTTCGTTTTTTGACTTTCCATAAAAAAGCAAAATGAAATGGCTTTTGCAAAAGCGTTCATGTTGGTGGTTTGTTTTCCTATTATGTGGCCA
This sequence comes from Dermacentor albipictus, assembly GCF_038994185.2. Taxonomy (NCBI): domain Eukaryota; kingdom Metazoa; phylum Arthropoda; class Arachnida; order Ixodida; family Ixodidae; genus Dermacentor; species Dermacentor albipictus. Next base: position 84,669,480 of record NC_091828.1, read on the forward strand.
CAGTGATGCGCATGCGTACTTTTCTGATCAAGGAAATGAGACCCGCGTCGTGAATAATATATCTTCAGCTTTAGGAAACACGCTTGAGCAGCTACGGCGCGAAATTATTTATTTTCCGTTATTGCAGCAGGCGTTGCCATTGATATGGAAATTTGACATTGGAGAGAGCGATATATGTAGATGAGGAAGGAATGGAATGTTAACCCCGTCGCTCCCAGAGAGTGCAGCGTGTGTGCATTCACTCTGAGAAGAACGTCATCATTTTTTGTGCTCTTACTCACGTGTTATTATGCATGGCGTCCCTCTGGAATGGGCCTGTGTCTACTGCAGATTCGCTCATATTTTTTTTATCTTCTCTTTCTATTTTTCTCGCGTTGTTAACATTGTTTGTCGACAGTTGTATTTCCTTTGCTTGCTGACTTGGTAGGTATTCAAGATTGGCCCTAGTTGAATTTTCACTTGGTCATAATTACATCTCTTTCAGTCTCTGCTGTTCACTGACCACCAACATCCGGTGCTTACACTAACTCTCGAATGTGTATAGCGTCGTAATCTGCAGCACACAGCACAGTCATTTTAATTGCACGAGACACGAAACACGCCTTTCGTCTTCCTGTAGTTCGCCTCTGTATTAATTCACAGCCTCACCATAAGTAAGAGAAAATACCAGGAATTGACGATGCAAACAGTATAAAATAATGACAGCAATACAAAAATTTTTCAAACTACTGCTCACGATGAGTCATGCCGCCATTTTTGTCCTTTCACAAGAACTCTAGTTCGTTGCCGGTATTGGATTATCTAGGAACGCACGAAGAAGGAAAATAAGTTAGCTCAGAAAGGGTACCAGTGCACTGGCAATAGGCAAACACGAAGCTTTCTTTTATTGCGATTAGCATTCATTGCCTATTTCTGGCGCTTTGAGCCTATCTATCTATCTATCTATCTATCTATCTATCTATCTATCTATCTATCTATCTATCTATCTATCTATCTATCTATCTATCTATCTATCTATCTATCTATCTATCTATCTATCTATCTATCTATCTATCTATCTATCTATCTATCTATCTATCTATCTATCTATCTATCTATCTATCTATCTATCTATCTATCTATCTATCTATCTATCTATCTATCTATCTATCTATCTATCTATCTATCTATCTATCTATCTATCTATCTATCTATCTATCTATCTATCTATCTATCTATCTATCTATCTATCTATCTATCTATCTATCTATCTATCTATCTATCTATCTATCTATCTATCTATCCTAATCTTCTTACGCCGAACCTGAGACGCAAGCTGTCTGCCAGCTTGAGCCACTTTGAATGTGCCCGTGGTCATAATACCGTGGTGGCAATTCGATAGTCGGGCAGTATTGTCATATTATTCGCATCACAAAGTCGTCGTCACGCTTTTAACGCCGATCCACTTGCCCCCAAGTTGTAGAATAGCTTCGGTTGCTATCCTTGTAGGATACCTTCGAAGCTCGTCACTGTGATAACGTAGGGGACGTCACGATGTCATCGTTCTAGGTTTGTCTCGTCACTCCAGTCATGCCATCGTCGCAACGCCATCGTAGTTATACCGTCGTCATGCGTACATTGACATACCGAGACTCGTGAAGTGGTCGTTTCATCTTGATCCCGGAGGCCTTCGTATGAGGTATCTCGTCATCCCTTCTCCATCGCCCCACTGGCCCGACTTGTCTGATAGCTCGTGAGACTAGCTGTGTGCATGTGGTCGTGATGCCCAGAATGACCCGTACCTACTTTAAATGAACGTGACTTCACCAATCGTGCTGCGTTGCTTGCGATAATAGCACTACATTTGACGGTCATCAGGAGCCTCGCTTATGCTGCCCGCGCTGACACACACGAACTAGATTTTTAAAAAAGCGGGACCACTGCGTCGTGCAGTGGCCTTGGTAAGCCAACGCTCCGTGAAGTCGTCCCTTTGGCCTTGTGTATAGCAAAAAAGTCAGCGCAACAGGTAGCAACACTACACTCGGCGTACTCGGCCTATATGCTTAATTCGCGATGGGTTTTACTCAACCTGCACCCATTCGTGTGCCTTGCCAGCAGCTCTGTCCATATTTGCTCCTGATGTGTTATGGCCACTTCCGTTGTTTATATTGGAAAGTATGCATTTCACGCGCTTGTTGCAACAAGCGAGAGTGGTGGCCAAGCGTTGTCGTTTCGGCAGACTGGATGGCGTTAAATATTACCCTGACATGACCTCGTTCTGGGCCGGCTGTCCTGGATTTAAGTTTGTTTCGCAACGCTTCCACATAATTTCCCTTTTTTTTTCTTCAAGCGTGAGAAGAAGTTGCAGAAGTAGCTGTGAAACTGCGATACCCTCTCTGTTGATTTACGCCAACCCTTGCTAGCATCCAGTGGTACGACGCCTATAAAAAGTAACGACCGCCTTCTCCTTCGTGTGTGATGAGGTCGTCATTCTAAAATAATTTTCGTGGCCATGATAGAGCTTCACTGCAACTTCTAGCAGAGTGTTGTGGCACGTCCCCAAACGTCGCTCACAGCAAAGTACTATGCTCTTGGCTCATTTTTTTTGCTGCACACCATCAGTCAATGGAATCAAGCGCCACAACAAATTACTGAACGCCGAATTGAAATACCTTTTCGAGCTCCCTTGTTGGATGTATAACGCCATGTGCGGCTATTTCTTTGTTGCTGTATAATGGCGTGCGCGGTAGTTTGTTGTTTGCTCCACGTTGGCCTCATGCAAACTCTATGTATCCCCCCTTTTGAAGTAAGGCCTTCGAGCGCTGTAGGTGTTCCAAATGAATAAATAAATAAATAAATAAATAAATAAATAAATAAATAAATAAATAAATAATAAGCAATCTCGGTTATATGTAGCATTATGCTAACGTTCTTTACCTTGCGCATGTAACAAGGAGTCCCAATCCTGTGAAAAGATCAAGAGAAATCAAACCTGCGGGCTTTTTTGCGGACGAGATCAGGGGACACAAAAGTATTTCACAATATACGGGGTCCTGCCAACTTTGCTTCTCCGTTTTATTTAAGCACATTACTTGATTTTGTTAATCGATGTCACGTGGCTTGAGTAGGTGAAGTTAGTGAACTATTGTATCCTTGCATTTCTTTTATTGTCTTCGTGTCACACGCTATTATGTAGCATAAACTCGAGCAGTATTTCACTATTTCCTTCGTCCGCCTAATCCACTGGTTAACAGGGTCCTAATTCACAAAGCTTTTTTGTTTGCAACACCATGGTTGGTCAGCAGGCGTCGGTGATAATATGTTCGCTATCACTATTTACTGGTTTGATCGCCATTCCAGGCGCATTTCTGCAGTAGTCTTTGCCGTCGGCGTCGCCGTGCTGTTTCCTATTAAGTCCATGTGCGATAACATCATGGCCGGGTACCGTATGCTCTAGGTGTGAGCCGACAATGGTGGTTCGACCTCGCGTGCGCAAGGGAGGCAGGCGTGGAGGAAGCGCACCGTCTTTCATCGCACGGCAGGCACCAAAAGCGATATTCGGTTCGGACAGAGTGCGTCGAGTGCTGATAGCTTCGTGTGTGTTGTGTTCTTGAAACTTAGTTCGCGTTCAAGCTTGAGGCCGCACGAAGGTCAATGCGCTCACTGCTGCTGCCGCCCTTCCTCACACTAGCATTCTTGGCAGAGAGTATCCGATGTCATCGAGGGAAATGTGCCCATGTTTGTTTGCGCGCGCGTGAGGCCATGCTTGGTAATTTAGTTTGTAAGTGAATGTTTACGAGTTTCGACGGCCGGTAACACGGCTCCCCTTACTTTGTATAGCTCTGTAACAAGTTGCCATCGTCTTCGGTGGTTCGCCTTCACGGCGAAACTCCGGCTTTTCTTTAGCTCTTATGAACTTGACTGACGTAAGAACTGCTTGCGAAGACGGACCCGAGTTCCGTAGTCATGCGCGATAATATTAGGGCAATATCTCCACGATCGAACATTGTGCCTTTGAATTACTGAGTAATTCTTTAAACTGGTACTCCCGTCTACGCGCAACGTCAGCGCCCCTTGCCATAATGTAATTCGCTTAGTGCTTGAGAGCTCGTCGTCAGGTAAGAAAAACTTCAGCGTCCAATGAAGGAGGGCCACCGAACGAAACTCTCCCGTTAATCCAATAACACTGCACTCACGAAGTTGCTGAAGCCGCCATAGTGCTCTCAAATTTAGTTATGTGGCCATGCCCAGCTTGTCATTGTTAACTTCGCATAATTTAGAAGGTTCGCTTCGATGAACGTAATGTATTATTCACTTCGTGAGGGCGAAGACTGCGAAAAGGAGATGAGTAAACAATTCTTTTTTGACGTAAAGGAACAGTGAGGCAGTTTAATGATTACAGTTGCTCCAAAACTTCTTCCTCGGTTCAGTTAGCTACATCCTGCTAGCGAGCGGCAGAAGCAGCTACCAGTTAATACAGTACTTGCATTTTAGAATCAAGTCTTGTAAGTGAGAACATAAGTAGATTGATTAGCTCTGCTATAGTTATGGCCGTCCCTTTGTGTTAGCTGCATTGCAGAATAAAATCTAATGTCTGGTCAAGCAGATGGTGTTCGCAGTATTTCGCTTAATTGTGTTCTAATTATACAATACTTAAAGCTGTTGTGCTCATTGGTTGATGAAACCTACAGATCTAATCAGCGCGAATAATCAGAAATGCTGTAAAACAGCTCAACACGAATTGATTTGGACCAGTTAAGGGTTTCAAAGGGTCCCTCTAAAAAAGCCAACTAAAGTACCACTTTAAAGCGAAACATTTATTTGCTACCTCCCCGGGGTTTCGCGTGGTTCGTCGCTTGCTCGCCGGTTATGTTTTTGCGTTTGATATATATATATATATATAGTCCACTGGTTATGTGCCCGAATGCACAACTTGCGGCTAATTGCTGACTGGGCTAGTAGACACATTGAATCACTGATTATATGCCACTGGGTATGCGCGCCGCAGAATGTTCCTTGTATGTCACACTACTAATCTATAGCGTTAACTTTCAAGCGTGTCAGCTGGATGACAGCCGAAGGTCCATTCAAACGTTAGTACAATATTGGGCTGCTAAGGAATCCAATTGCGGTGCAAGTGTTTTTTCCCTTTTCTTTTCTCAGGCATTCCAAATCAAAAGTTTGCCTTTCGTGTCACACAAAAATTGTTTTTCCTTGTTTGTTTCTGCCATTTTTCTTTGTTGTGCACGATTCCAGAGCTCGCTCTGTGCGCTTAATATTCTGTCGCGTGCACGAGCCGCTTTTTCTAGCGCCGCAGTCTCAACAACAAATGTACACACAGCCAAATCCGAAACCGTAAAGACGAGCGATACGGGGAAGATCGGCAACATCGCCCTTGACTAGTAGGCTTCACATTGGCTGCACGCAATTATTTGCGACGGACAGCGTTTACGACGGACAATGAACAGCGTTTACGAGCAAGGAATCAAGCTACGCACGCGCGTGCGCACGCGGACATCGCCGAGGCCTCGCCTTTCTATCATTCCTAGGGCAACGCATTCCTCCGCCATGAAGGGTAGGGTTCCTGCAATGTTAATGCCGCCGTCCCAGGCGCCTTCGAAAGGCGGAAACAAACTGCCAGTACGATGTTTACTTCCTGCCTGCAGCCGCCTACGCTCGGCCCGATTGCTTCAGGGCGAACATTTCCGGCTTTACTCCGTGTATACATGTCGGCGACTTCATGCCGTGCCTCGGCTACCCTGTGTCCCGTCGGGTGATAACGCTCTGCAATGTATAATGGATCCAGCCTTGACTCTCTGCGTGGATTTTTCCTGGAGTTAAGTAGGCGAGAGAAAATGTATTGTGAATTGCGGTTATGCCAGAAGAACAACTTTATTTGTTGATAATATGTTTAATGCACATGCCGACCGAAGGTCCAAGCAGTGTGTGCAAAAATACGGAAGGAAACATCGATGCAGTACAGCGATGCAGTACAAAACCAACAGCAACGAAAGTCAATCGTGTTACCTCGCGGTCTTAGCACTCACACTGGGAAAACAATTATATTGATTTAGGGTCTGCCAAAAACGAAAAGGAAAACTTGAACAGGTCAGCGCCCGTTAAATATTGGCCTAGTGCACTTTGTTGGGAGGTGTCTGTTGGGCCTGATAGTCAAATGTGAGAAATATTGCGATGGGCGTAGAGTTCATGTTTTAAAGTTCATATCACGATGCACTGCTATATAAAGCAATTGAAAAAAAAAAAACCTGGGCACTGAATTTATGAAAAGTCAGCAAAAGCTTAATTCAGCTTCACTGAGAGGGAGCAATGTATATACCTTCACTGAAGGTTAGAAACCTTGGATTGCTCAGTTTCGGTCATCCTGGAGCATCCGTGGCGTTGTGCGCCATCTATCCTTCCCGCTCACTGCCATCCAATCAAATGCCGAGGTGATTGCACGCACTTTAGCTCAGCGATTGCCCAATGCCTACAGTGCCCTGCCGCTGAGGACGAGGTCGCAGGTTCGATTACCAGCCGCGGTGGCCGCATTTCAACGGGGGAGGAATGCAAAAACGCACGTACACCTATGTTTAGAAAGCATATTTAGCGCCAGCAAACAAGGACGGAAGGGAGACGACAACACGATGCGCTATCTTCAACAACTTGATTTTCAGGAAGTACACCTATATAAACCATGCACAGTGGCGCCACCTTATCCAAATCTGTAGGTGTAGGTGAAGGTGTAAACTGTAGGTGTAGGTGTACTTCCTGAAAATTAAGTTGTTGAAGTTAGCGCATTGTGTTGTCGTCTCCCTTCCGTCCTTGTTTGCTGGCGCTAAATATGCTTTCTATGTACCAACACGCCCAACAAATGTCAATGCTACCTATGTTTAGCAGCGCGCGAAAGAATCTCCGAGGTGGCTGAAATTCATCCAGAGCTCCTCCCCACGGTGCTCTTGGTGGGCTATTTAGGGACGTTAAGCCTAATAGTTTGATTTATAATTTTCTTCACTAGGCTGCCACAGCAAACATTAGGACTTGGCATGCTAGGCGCACTCGTGACCAATGTCCCACCTCGTTGCTTCTCCGCTTGCAGCGTTTCCCGTGATTGCCGCGTAGTTCTTTCCGAGCCATGATTTGTGTGGACCTGTGCATGGCGGGAAGACTGGAAGGGGGAGGGGGGGAGAGAGAACGGTGTACGAGCACGTTCTTTGTTTTGCTGCTCTGCCTTCGGAGTTGGGGAGTCAGAGCAATTCCTTTACGTTATTGCGTTACTCGCAAGTGGGTGAAGTTCAGACACCAGAACTTTCGTGCCTTTCGCCGGACAAGAGTTCCAAGCAAGGCAAGTAGCATGCTTCAAACTAATCCTGCGCCCTCTCTCCCTGGGCATCAGCTGCACTGTCCTAATTCTCATTTGTTGGACCACCGGCAAGCGGCTTACTCCTGAATCTACGAATGAGAAAAAGAGAAGGGGGGGGGGGCGGAACCGGCTGCAGGCACCGACTTTGTTTCCCGATATTCTTGCCTTTGTCAAAGACATTATGGCCTACCTCTTTTCCGTCTGGTCAGCTGAGCAACCGGCAACTGACAGCGAAAGGATACCTCTGCCATCCGCCGTATCGATCGAGACACAAAGCCACAATGGTGCTTGTTCGAGACCTCTGGAAATATAGTGCAGGCTGTTGAGGACAGGACGCACTACCCTTGAGAGGTGGCACTTTTGTACTTCTGTACCGCTAAGATTCCTTTTCGCCCAAGAGGGGTTGTACTTAATACGTTAAATGTTGCAGCCTTCTAACGTCGCCCCACAAGAATACTTATTTCGCTTAGTCGAATCTAGAAAGGAGTTGAATGTGAAAACACCACTAAAATTAGACTTCGGTGTTAGTAGATATTTGGAGGACGCTTAGGCTTCGCCTTTAGGGGTGAAACGCGATAGCATTCAGATATCCCTGAGTGCGTCTCACGTTTCTCGGCACGTTGCCGGACACTGCAGCTTATGTAACCCTAATGTTTTTCCGGGAAGCGCTGCCGGCGAACGCTATACGCGAAGGCAAGCTTTCTGGTAAAACGCTGCTTCTTGAGTAGGCCAAACTTCCATTGTTGCTGCGCACTTGCAATATTTCAGTCTGAGAAGATTTAACATGAAAGGAATATGCTGCCGGTGTTCTGCATTTCATGACAATTTTTTATGGGCTGTCACCTCAAAATTCCGAGGAACAACTTTGTAAAGAATGCGACACAAGGTACCAGAAACTTTAGTCATAGAAGAACAACTTTAGTGCCGTATGAAATATATACGATAATTTTCGCAGACAGGACGCCTGGCACCGATGCCGAATGCCGACACCGGATCTTTTGCGACACGGGGCCCGTAACACCATCGCCATGCTAGCGCGTTAAAATACCACGAGGTGGACAGAATCCGAGGCACCTAGTAGAGCGTCTCTATGAGCCCACTATTGAAACCTTCAATGCATTGCCTCTGCCAGATGACTGAGTGGCACTGGTGAGACGGTGTACGGAAGAACTTTGCAGACGCACGTTTGACACCGCTTTAACGACTTTTATGTTCATCATTATCCAATGACGCTTGCCTTTCTCACCCTTTATTCAGATTTATGAAGGCCACGGGTAATTGAATGGAGTTCAGGAGAAGCCAAAGGTTTTACGATTGAGTGGAAAATGGCATGGGGGAGTGAAGAGGGTTCTATTGTAGGCACGTATTTTGACCTGTAAACAATCAAGTGCGCTTGAACTGATGCGAGGCCGTCGATAACATACACGTCGTTTAAGTTAATTCATGGTAGAATAATTAAATGATGAGCTTAAATGCTGCTCCCATTAAAATTACGTAGCGAGTCACAATGACATTCAAACCGCCCTTTTGACCGCCCTTTCATACCGCTGGGGAACGGAAATTGCGTAAAGGTGTTCAGCGGACACTAGACTTCAGGCTGGAGCTAAAGCTGATTGAGAAACCGCGCCGAGGCCCAACGTTACACCTAATCCTTAATGAAGTGATGAGGCACGGAAATAGATTACACGTCCGTGAAAACCATCTTAGACACTTTGTGGCGCCGTCGCCCGTCAAGATTGTTCGAGTTTCACATTTCAGCCTAGCTCCCGCCTGCGGAAAGAAAGCGAACAACATACAAGACAGCCTCTTCGGAAACGAACGACTGCTTCCTGTGATTGTCACGACAGAACGTACTGCCTCATTATGCAGCGGGCCTGCCGTACTGCCATGTATGCCTGAACGTACTGCCATGTATGCAGCGGGCCTTAAATGTAGCAGTCAGACTCAAAGGCAGCGGAAGTGAAGGCGTCAGAGCAATATTGCGTAAGAGGGCGTTGACTGTGCAGAGTGTTCCTAAATCTGTTGTGTATTACTCGCCGTAGTGCAGATGACATTTATTCTAAATTAACAGGAAGCGTGGTCCTAAACCTATTGCAGGGAGAGAGAGACGCTGAGACGCACGCAAGCAGTTTGTCAGCCGTCGTTGACTGCCTCATTGCATTTTGTAGAAATTTCGGTGTGCACTCAGATGTAATATTTACACATATTTTATAAGCAAGTGAATTAGGGCATTATGAATAATGAGCGATTAACTAAGTGAGTGTATCGGCCCCATGCAGTGGCATAATGTTATTAAGAAATTTATTATAGAAGCAAGGGCTGAATGCACAAGTGAGTGAAGAATTAGTGAATAAGTGAGCGACAGAGCCGGCGACCTTCTCAGACTTTCATTAAAGGATAATTGCCATGTCACCGAACTCTTATGAGTGCTAGCGTGCTTGGTCACAAAATCGCAATACTGCATAATACATACCTTGCAACTAAAAACCGGCGCCACTGTTATTTGTCACGCACAAGCTGTGTGTGTGTGTGTGTGTGTGTGTGTGTGTGTGTGTGTGTGTGTCTTTTTTTTTCACTGATCAATGTAGCAAGTAGCAATGTGCGAATATTTGAATATTTCCTATTTTCAATACAAACGGAATAGTGCCTGCTTGTTTATTCGAGAAATCCTTATACAAAACTGTCGAATATTCATTTCTTTGGAATGTCATAGCCGCAAGAAATAGAGGGCGACACAATTTAGGACCATCCCGAATGACTCCGCTGTAGGAGTGCTGCGGTACCTGAGAAGAGACGCTACTGCCCGAGCGAATGCCGGGGGTGGGGGGTGGGGGCAGAAAAGTTGTGCTCAATAATTATGTGTAATTCAATTAGAATTGCTCGCTTTTACACAGCATATGACAAAATTTGCTGTTCGGACTTATTATTTTTCAAAACAACATTGTGCAGCCACTGTAGCGTCGCACTTCACAACTTCAACGAACACAAAACTACTGATGTTGAATTGTCGTGTATTATTACTGACATTGTTTTTGTGCCTAGCCAACTGATTGCAGCTGTTGCTCATTTCCAAGCTTCAAAATTACGCAAATGTCCTATTACGAATTGCATTGCACACATATGGTAAATAAATATATATAAACTAGACACTAGGTGTTGAGCGACAGCTCACCAGTAATCGTAGCAAATTAGGCTATTCCGTGCATAGAGTAGCACAGCCTGCCCGAAAACAAGCAAATCTTCGCTGCACAGCACAAATGCTTAATGTCTACCGCAGCACCGCACACCCTACACAACTATGCGCTAAAAAAACTGCTCAACGCAATTCGAGATGGCTAATCATACCGCGCCACTAAGATGAATGCACCTGCCATCCTCGGCTATTATTTGGGGCTTCTGGCGAATTGTCTTATCGAAGCACTTATCAGTTACAGTTCGAGAAGCACAAACAAAGAGAGACCGGTATAATTATGCACATAACTCGCCATGTTCGGTCGTTCAGGTAATATAAACTCGTGTAAGAACCGCACTATCTTTTTCCATCATTTTGACGAGGTGCCGCCCTTACATAAGACCGAACCATTTGTTTTGGTACCGTCTAAGCGCCACTACTAGATGGCTCTGAATACTATATGCCACTACTAGATGGATTTCGCCATCTAGTAGTGACCCTTGGAAGTGCATAGCGCGCAAAAGTTCACCGATGCGCGGGGCACCGAAGGTGATTGCTTCGCCGCTGGAAATTTTCTTCAAAAATTTTGGGCTGCCAAGGTGGGGGTTGTGACCCTCTCACGGGTGGGGTGCTTGATGGAGTCTACACGGCGATTCACTTGAAAAGGCGAAATTGCACTGTATCCTCTACGCGTCTGTAAACTGCGTGTCTTGATTGAAGCAAATGTGCAGCGGCTCTCTAAAGCTTCGCCTATACTCGCAAAACACTAGCAAATGCGGATTAGCGCGCAAAACCCTATTATTTCCGGAGTTCCCCACTACGGCGTGCCTCATAATCAGAAAGTCGTTTTGGCACTTAAAGCCCCATAATTGAATTGAAGCTTCCACAAATGGCCGATCTTGCTTACAGGCTTTCGCATGTACGAGAAGCACCACATCAACCTCTGCTTGTCTTGCAGATAATTCTGAATACGTTTCACAAATGGTCTGCTTTCATCCATTAAGTTAGATTGCACATGTTGCGTGAAGAAAAAAACAGAGTAAAAAAAAGAGCACCCTGGTATGAATGATTGTTAGGGCTGAAACGACCGGCTTTATTTTTCAAGCTGCGTCTTGCACAACGATCGCATTTGGCGGAGTATGCTAATCAATTCAATGCTTGAGGAGTTGTGTTACTCGACTATTTCGACAAGAGTAAATGACATGCTCAACATCGTTTGTCGCTACAATAAAAGAGAAAATAACGCGGTTCCAATGCGATGCTGGAATCGAAATGACGTACGGGTTGTTTTAGCTAGCGAAGTAGCATCCTCGGTGGATAACACAGTCACGGCCTCTACGCCTCTATCTGTTAGCTCTATGCGTCACGTTCGTGGAGATTGGCGAGAAAACTCACCATTCCCTTACCGCGTGTGGGGTAGCAAACTAGACAAAGATAACCTCCCTGTCTTTGCTTCTTTGCCCCTGTCTCCTCTCTCTCGCTCTTGGCGAGAAAGTGTGTACAGAAATGTTGTCGCACAAAGAAGAACGATATACATCTGAATAAGTTTAAGGCTTAATAGGCCCTTCTATAACGGTGGTACGTTCATTCTTGGGGGTAGACCAAGAATGGGCATATACACAGTGGGCACATACGTAAGGCCAAAGTAGTCTGTTCGCGCACATACCAAGTGATCAAGGTCGTTAGTACTGCAGGCCAGACAGAAGCTAGCAGAAAGTGTCCTATTTTAGTCCAGTAACCAATGACCCAAGTCGTCTTCTCTGCAGGGCAGAAGCCATCCAGTACGCAGTGACCAATAGGGGTGTGTATATATATACATATATATATATATATATATATATATATATATATATATATATATATATATATATATATATATATATATATATATATATATATATATATATATCTGCGAGCAAACGACAATAAACCCCGAACACCTCAATAGAGACCAAGAAACATCTGCATTAAAAAACTGCTCGTTGATACTAAGCTTCATCTTAAATCTTCATGTCGACTGTTAGATATGCCTCTATGCTACAGAAGATGTGCGTGTCAGGCTCGTTCAGGTTTCTTATGTATGTACTTAGGTAGATATATGATACGTTATCTAGTTATATGTAGTTGCATTAGTCCTGGACTGTAGGTTCATAAGTAAATTATCACTTGTTTGCAATACTTTGTGTGCTTGTGTACATCTTTGTTTATGTTTGCGCGCTTCCTTCACGTGCCTGCCTGGACTCGTGCGTAGATGAGAGTGGATCGTCTTAGACATTGTCCAGTGTTTTTCGGCGCATTGCGTATTTTAATTACTTGTCTGCCGTGGGAGAAACAACAGCCAATTACACTTAAGGACACATGTACCTCATTATAGAAGGTAAATCACAAAAATCACAAGACAAGTATTGTTTCACCTGACTTAAGCAGCTTATGTACACCATCTCCGGCGACGCGTCCGATGATTTGCACGTCTGTTCTTTGTTTACGAAACGCAACAACGTCGAAAAATTGGGTCAGCCTCTTTTGTCATTTGTTGTCATTAGTGCTTTGTCAGCAAAATTAAACTCACCGGGGATAATAAAATATTGTACCAAGACATAATCTCGCGTCTGAAATACGTGAAACCTTTGCTGTTGCGCTTTCGCACGGCGAGGCAGTTCTTTAGACCGAGTTGACATTAACTTTAATATAATTCTGCGTGTATCTATTTACTATAACCAAGTCGGAAAACACGCCTAACTGTAATATCCCGAAAGAAAGGCGTACTTCTTTTTTAATTTTTCATCCCTGAACGAGGAATGAGCTTGATGGATGATCGGAAGCAGAATTTCAATAAGACCATGCTCGGCTCCTTGTCTCTGTGCTTTCTTTTCCAGTTGTGAATTTATGTGTGTAGGGGCCGCTCCTTCTAAACAAGAAAAGAAAAAAAAAACGTTCTAGAAGAGTCGAAATTCTTGTGTAATTCTTCACGCGGTGGATACAGCGTCGCTTAGTGAAAATGAACGACGCGTCACTGTTCAGCTGCCTGCCGCGTCCTTTCTTCAAGCATGCCAATCACCAGAGTTGTCTTCCTTCTCTCGTGGATGCCACTTCCTTTCGCTTCCCTTGCGGTTGTCAATGCAAACACAGACGCCGCCGTAGCCGGACACCTTGCCATTTTTAGAAGCGTTCAATAAACTAGCTCCGTCGTTCATTTTCACACGCTCGGAGCCTAATTACACTAAGGTATAAATGGTAACCTAATTTTTTTTTTGCATAACGAAGGCCTTGTGGTAGAAGTTTCGATGACGGAACATCTTAATCTAGTGACAAAATAATGACATAAACATCACGTCAGTGAATTGTTCATGCGTAGTCAAAGGTGCGAGCTCCATTTTCTACTTCAACGAAAATCGCTAAATGCGGTCACTGGAGCTAGACGTCTTATATTACGTATGAACGGCCGTAGACTTTGCAGAGCGCAATGTTCGGGAAAATTGAACGCTTAGCGACTATGCTGCTTACAGAACTTAGTGAATATAAAAATTCTGAAAGCGTTTTTGATTTGCATGAGTTTGCTTTATGTGGAGAAATGTTATAACACTTAACATGCTATGTCTACATGTTTCGCGAGTATTATTAAATTAGCTGTCCAATATGTATGGCAAGGCAGTTTGTAATGGGTGAACAACCAGCGCATGCGTGTATGTGTATATATATATATTCATGGGTCACAGCCCAAATTAAACCAGTTGGAAGTGCCGCCCGTGTTGTCTTTATGTGTCTTCCTTTTGAGTCTTCCTTTGTGTCTTCCCCATCGCCCATCGGCCCATAAAGCGGTGAAGGCACTTTTGTGCTACTTAAGGACGACGGGCTTGTCCGACCATCTGTGGCTATTAATGCAATTTCTGTAAGGCCACACACGTCAGTGAACTCACCGCAATTTCCTTCTTTCCTTCCCTCCTCTCTTTTCCTGGTATCTTTGTTTTCCCCTTTCCCATTCCCCCGGTGTAGGATAGCAAACCGCACATTACTCTGGTTAACCTCCCTGCCTTCTCCTTATCTCTTCCCCCCCTCCTTTTGAGTGCGTTAAATCGCGGCAAAAACATGTCTTTTAAAGAGAATATGTTTAGAAGGCTTATATTTTATAGGTGAACGCACGTGTCTAAGTAATTGTACACCTCGGAAAGACCGGGCTAATTAAGAACTGCTTACTTTCTTGAAAAAAAAATAACTGTTTTGGTTAACATATTTATTTTTTTTGCAACTTGCCAGCCTGCTTCTTGCCTCACTTCCGTCTCGGCCTGTCGTATAAATGTCTTCAAGGTAATTATAATAACAATAATAATAGTAATAATAATAATAGTAATACTAATAATAATAAATATCACTGTTTAGACTTGTTTGATACGACACAATCAGTTGACATTTATAAAGCCTGTCTGCAGGCTCTAATGTCTCAATTTTGCTGTGTGTGGCATCCTTCAAAGCATGGCACACGATTTATTACGCTCAGGAACAAACTATTATCGCACTGGGCAAGCATTACTGCAGGTAACTTTTTGTCTTTGATTTAGCTTCCAGACATCTTGCGCGTCAATCACAATAGAAAGGCCTCGCGTCAAGTAGCTGTGCGACTTCAAGCGTTTGTATATTTCTCTGTGCCTATTTCCTTTAAGCTACAAAAAAGCACCCGCCAAACTTTTTGCTCTATTGTGTATCTTCCAGGCATTTTGCGCGGCAATCACAGTACAATGGCATCGTGTCAAGTAGCGGCGCGGCTTGAAACCTTTGTAGATTTCTCTGCCTATTTCCTTTAGGCAACAAAAAGCACCCGCCGCGGTGACTTAGCGGTGTGGAGCTGCACTGCTAAGCACGCGGTCTCAGAATCCCATCCCGGCCGCGGCAGCCTCATCTCGCTGGGGGCGAAATCCAAACACGCCCGTGGCCCGTGCATTGGCGGCACGTTAAGGATCTCCTGGTAGTTCAAATTGCGGACTCCGCCACTAAGGCGGGCCTCATAATCGAATCGTGCTTTTGGCACGTAATAGCTCAGAATTCAATTACGCTACTAGAAAGGTTATTTGTCACTAACGAAGTAACTCGCTCGTGTTCAGCTCTCTTAACCGACATCTTTTCGATAGTTGTAACCAGCCCCTGTACTTTGAACATCAAGCGGGGTTAGAGTTATTTTCTTACGTCCAAGTCGCATCTCGTCGTTATTGCGTGAATATACGTGAGTGTTTCCTTGTAAATACTAACAATTTTTTTCTTGCTCCATGTATCTCATATCTGACCAGGGGCATCGCTGTTGTTGAATCCTATTTTTGACTGCCGTTATTGCATTATAAAGGAACGAAACAGAAACCGAGGGAGACACGTGTATTTTCAGTACTGTCGTCACGAGAAACTAAGCAGTATTGTTTGGCGTGAAACCGAGAATCTAGGGTGAGCAGTGTTCTTGCATTTGAGGCACTTTTATTCTTTATCTGTGTTTCCTCAAAAGAGCAGACAGACATTCCCTGTTACGGAAGTTTTGTTGTGCGTCATCCGGTAAGTTGCTTTTACGCCATTGTTGCAGGCCTTGTGCGGCTGAGATATGGATTCTATCAGCAAAGTGTAAGCTCTCTTGCCCGGACCTGCTCACATCGTGAAATGCGCATAAATTTGAATAGATTGAATTAGAATAGCAGCATTACGCTCACGCTAGACTTAACGGGCCATTACGAGATGGCGCAATGATGAAAACATAAAGGCTGATTTTTTGAACCACTGACTCTTAAATCGTACTGAGATAAGTACTTGCTATTTATTGGAACATTTCGTTTATTATATACCTTCGTTTTACTATACCGTGACCTATGTAGAGTTGCAGTATAGTGTCACGTCAAGACAAATCACTGCACAACTCAACAAATCATCTCCATGAAATGGCTGAACCACCCAAGTTTCTTTTTTTAAGTTACTACGTTTACATCGGAATACGCGCCCACCCTGATTGGATATCGAAACCCGAACCCCGGGCTTGCCGGCAAAGAGCAATATCCTCTAAGCTACCGTGACTTGGAAAACTGGGTGAAAATGGTTTTCTTCCCGACTTTAATCGGAGTCAGAACTCTATTCCTGCTGATTAAAAGAAACGACCTTTTCATTGTTTCAATTGGCGCACTTTACGAAGTCAATGCGTAATTTTCTGCCTTTGTCTTACCTAGAACAAAAAATAGGGGAGAAGCAGCCAACTTTTCTTGCTCAATGTTTTTTTCTTCTTCTTGGCGTGTTCTGCAGACAATCTTTGCGAGAAGGCCGTGTTAGCGTATTAGATGCAATGAGAAGAGCATTATCGAAAAATGCGCATAATTTGACGATTTCGGTCCGGGGTAAAAGTTACTCTTGGCCACCGCCACGCAGATTGAAGTTAAGATTGTCCACAGCACGTGTACACCCAAGGTGCGCCGCGAAGTGAGACAGCGGAGCGGCGGCATGACGAATTTCACAAAACATAGACACCCCATTCAGAACTTAGGATGGGATAGTTCAGCAGCTGCTGTCTAAACAAATGGCAACATAGAAATACTTTTTCTCGGCAATCACTGCAGCGATTTTGGGAAGGCTTTATTTGCATTTAAAAGAAGTTGACGGAAGTAAATTTTGGCTTTATGGGAGCTTCTTATTTTTCAATTCATGAAAGTTTCAAGACTAAAAAATATTCGTGCATCTATTTTGCAACCTTCTAACACAGTAATCGGACCCAGAGAATACATCTAAAGCGGCAAAACTGAACTATTTTACGGGGCTTTTAATAAGACACACTATAGTGAGTAGTACTCTTGCAGAGCCCTTGCAGAACATTAGAACAATTTCGCGTAAGATTTAGATTCGTATAGCAAATTTGTACGCTTGAAGCGATCTAACAGGTGAGGTTCACAGAAATGCGATGAGTGTTTTTGATACCGAGTTACAAATTTGTAAGCTTCGTCGTTCCTGTGTCCTTCGAGAGCTTGTCTTGCCTTTTCGCTGAAAGTGCGGCAGGCTAAAACTGCTTACCCGCCTTCTTTATACGCCTGCAGCGCACATAGCACATCATCCACTAAGTACCACACCACGCGTTTTAAAGGGGACCAAGGCGTTGTTAAGAATGTCCACCCCTTCGGAAGCGCAGTTCAACACTTCGTCTCCGGGAGCGTAATGGGAAGTGTGCCGGATGCAGGATAGCAGATCTGGCGGCCTTGTTTTGTCTTGTACGGTGTGTTTTGGTCCAAGGCCTAGCGCTCAACGTCCGTCATTCGGCATGTGCACCTGATGCGAACAATGCACCATTATGGTGAAGTGTATTTTACGAAGGAGGAGATAAGAGTCGTTGAGAGAGAAAGTTTATCTCTGTTCTATCGTAAATGAACAGTACTAAAGAGCAGGTCCGAAGGTGACTCAGCGCAGGGGTAATTGTAGATCGTCAGGAAAGGCCTTCGCCATGCAGTGGACATAAGCTACGATGAGGGTGACGAATACGCTGAAAGGCAACGCGCGATCAATTTTTACTTGTAGGCAATTTTTTTTTGTTAACACGTTCAATATTTTAACGAAAAAAGAACAGGTGACGCACCTTCGTGGCTCTATGGCCCTGGCGTTTGTGATAAGGCATCGGGTTCAATTCCCGCCTGCGGTGGAAGAACAGACAATCAAAAATTATAGGGCACGCAAATTGAAACAATGAAAAGGTCGTCTCTTTTAACCGACAGGAAAAAATTTCGGACTCTGATTAACGTCGGGAAGAGAACCATCTTCACTCTGCTTTACAAGTCACGGTAGCTTAAAGGATATTGCGTTCTGCCGGGAAGCCTGAGGTTCGGGTTTCGATGTCCAGCCAGGGTGGGCACGTATTCCGACGGAAATGGAATAAATTAGAAAAAGAAACTTCGTCGACTCATTTATTCTGTGGAGATAATTTGTTGAGTTCTGCAGTAATCTTTCTTGACGAGACATTATACTGCAACGCTACATAGATCACGGTATAGTAAAACGAAGGTATATATTAAACGAAATGTTCGAATAAATAGCAACTACGTATCTCAGTATGATTTAGGAGTCAGCGGTTAAAAATATCAGCCTGTATATTTTCATCATTGCGGCATATCGTAATCACCCGTTTGGCTTAGCCTGAGCGTAATGCTGCTATTCCAATTCAATCTATTCAAATTTATGCGCATTTCACGATGTGCTCAGGTCCGGGCAAGAGAGCTTGCACTTTGCTGATAGAATCCAGATCCCAGCTGCGCAAGGCCTGCAACAATGACGTTAAAGCAACTAACTGGATGACTTCCACCAATACTTCCGCAGCGGGGAATGTCTGTCTGCTCTTTTGAGGAAACATCGGTAAAGAATAAAAGTGCTCAAGGGCAAGAACATTGCTCACCCTAGATTCTCCCCTGCCTCACGCCAAATGAGAATGCTTAGTTGCTGGTGACGACAGCACTGAAAAGACAAGTTTCTGCCTCGGTCTCTGTTTTGTTTCTTTATAATGCCGAAAAGGCAGTCAGAAAAGTTATGCCCCTGGTCAGATATGAAATACTTTGAATAAGAAAATTACCAGCATCTGCAAGGAAACGCCGAGGTATTTTCGTGCGATACGAACGAGATGCGAACTTGACGTAAGAAAAGAGCTCCAATTCCACTGGAAGTGTAAGGACTGAGTAAAACTTGCAGAAAGAAGTCAGTGAACATAGCTCAACTGGAGCCAGTTAGTTCGTTAGTAACGAGTAATCTTTATTTTGTACAGTAATTGAATTCTGGTCTATTGCGTGCCAAAAGCACGATAAAATTAGGAGGCACGCCTTAGTGGCGGAGTCCGGAATAATTTGAACTACGAGGGGATCTTTAACCTGCTCCCAGTGCACGGGCTATGGGTGTGTTTGGATTTCGTCCTCAGCGAAATGCGTCTGCCGATGCCGGGATGTGATTCCGCGATATCGTGTTTATCAGTGCAACACCACAGCCGATAAGCCACCACGGAGGGTTCTTTTTGTAGCGTAAAAGAAATAGGCCCAGACAGATCTACAATGGCTTCAAGTCGCGCAGCTACTTGACATGATACCTTTGTATTGTGATTACCGCGCAATATGTCTGGAAGCTAAACAATAGAAAAACAAGTTATCTGCAGTAATGGGTGCCCAGTGCGATAATAGTTTGTTCCTGAGTATTATAAAATGTGTGCCATGCTTGCAAGTATGAAGTACTTGCAAGTATGCAAGTACTTACAGCAAAAGTATGAAGTGAAAGCCTGCAGACTAGTTTCATAGGTGTCCACTTACTGCGTCCTATCAATCATGTCTTGATATAGATTATTATTATAATTATTTATTATATTTTATAGGTTTTTATTCTCTGCGCTATATCTATTTGAGTTTCACTGAGAAAATGAATTAGTATCAATATACCATTTCCGAAAGAAGTCCCTTCGTAAAACCTAGAGTAAAGAAGAGCCAAAGCTACTCAGCAATAACTCCTTCTTCGGTTCCCTCGGCTAATTACTTTTATCCGCAGCGCAATTAGAAAAACATGGAATATCTAGACTATGAAACAAAAAAAGTTTATCTATCTTACTGCACTGCGAAGCTTAAGTTTATACCATTTGCAGCAGCCTTGTATTCAATTCGTTTAATAATTTGTTTGAGGTGATTTGTTTGGGTAATCGATGTCAGGAATACAGCTGCGCCTCATTAACCCGAGCCCCTGGTGGAATACACTACCCTGTACATTTTATTCCGATCACATCGCGCGCCTGATTTCTCTTATATTTGAGCGAGTAGAGTTTTTATATAACGGTAAATGTACATTTCCCGGGTGTGGTGTGTTAAAGCGATAGTGGCTTCGGTGTACAAGGACTTCAATCTGGCTTTATAATCTTGATCCATCCATTTCACTTGGCTGCAGTGACATCTATATCCACTTTACGGAATAAAAGCAAAGTAATTTTCCCTGCATGTCTGTGTTTCTTGGTCTCATTGTGTTCTTTCTCGAAAGCACCGCATCTCCAACCGCGGTGGATTGAAAATTAGAGAATAATGTCGCTAATTTGTCTGTTGTTTAAGGACGTTTGGGAAAAGTGCTTTCAGGGGTCGAAGTAGGATCATCTTTGGCGTTGTTTGGAGTCCAGTTTTTTTTGTCTGTGTATATGATTTCTAATCATAGTGATGATGAAAATCCTAAAATGAAGTCCGAAACACTTGGTGAAACATAGCGAAATAAATAAGCGCCTTTCGTGAAGTATAATTTGCTGTTGCCAACTGAAGGGGATTGCGAGCTTATTGATCTCGTCGGGCCCAACGTGAACGTGACACTTGTTCCTCCAATTACATGCACTCTCGGTATCTTATGTTTCGAAAGGCGTTTTGTGAGGTATTTTTTCATTGTAGGTAGAATATATTAAAGTATACTATCTTCTTCAGTCTAAGGCGAGGACATTTCTCTCGAAGTAATTTAGTTTCTTCCTAATATCTTCGAAGACACTGCCGACACTGATAGAAAAACTAATTTCTAATGCAATTTCCTAAGCATTATTTCATTTACATGAACTCCTTTATATACACGTCACACGAGGTGTTTTGAGAAACGTGAATGTTCCCCTTTTATAATAACGAATAGAATTCTGGGAAATATAACATTGCTGCTGCAGAAAACACCTTACGGCGGGTTTGCTAACATAAATAGAACAAATAATGAACTGGCGGATACCACGCATATGTGTGTATCAGTGATAAGAAAATAATTTTTTCAGGTTGAGGGGAGTGTCTACAGTCCACTTTTCTCTCAATGCGAATAGTATTATTTACCTACTTGAGCGGTTTGGGTCTGTCTGTCTGTCTGTCTGTCTGTCTGTCTGTTTCTTCTTTCTCCTCTTTCAGTCCCACTCCCCCTTCCCCAGTGCAGGGTAGCCTACAGGGCTTGTCGCCTGTCTGTCTGTCTGTCTGTCTGTCTGTCTGTCTGTCTGTCTGTCTGTCTGTCTATCTGTCTGTCTGTCTGTCTGTCTGTCTGTCTGTCTGTCTGTCTGTCTGTCTGTCTGTCTGTCTGTCTGTCTGTCTGCATGCCTGTCTGTCTGTCTGTCTGTCTGTCTGTCTGTCTGTCTGTCTGTCTGTCTGTCTGTCTGTCTGTCTGTCTGTCTGTCTGTTTCTTCTTTCTCCTCTTTCAGTCCCACTTTCCCCTTCCCCAGTGCAGGGTAGCCTACAGGACCTGTCTGTCTGTCTGTCTGTCTGTCTGTCTGTCTGTCTGTCTGTCTGTCTGTCTGTCTGTCTGTCTGTCTGTCTGTCTGTCTGTCTGTTTCTTCTTTCTCCTCTTTCAGTCCCACTTCCCCCTTCCCCAATGCAGGGTACCCTACAGGGCCTGTCGCCTGTCTGTCTGTCTGTCTGTCTGTCTGTCTGTCTGTCTGTCTGTCTGTCTGTCTGTCTGTCTGTCTGTCTGTCTGTCTGTCTGTCTGTTTCTTCTTTCTCCTCTTTCAGTCCTACTTCCCCCTTCCCCAGTGCAGGGTAGCCTACAGGGCCTGTCGCCTGTCTGTCTGTCTGTCTGTCTGTCTGTCTGTCTGTCTGTTTCTTCTTTCTCCTCTTTCAGTCCCACTCCCCCTTCCCCAGTGCAGGGTAGCCTACAGGGCTTGTCGCCTGTCTGTCTGTCTGTCTGTCTGTCTCTCTGTCTGTCTGTCTGTCTGTCTGTCTGTTTGTCTGTTTCTTCTTTCTCCTCTTTCAGTCCCACTTCCCCCTTCCCCAGTGCAGGGTAGCCTACAGGGCCTGTCGCCTGTCTGTCTGTCTGTCTGTCTGTCTGTCTGTCTGTCTGTCTGTCTGTCTGTCTGTCTGTCTGTCTGTCTGTCTGTCTGTCTGTTTCTTCTTTCTCCTCTTTCAGTCCTACTTCCCCCTTCCCCAGTGCAGGGTAGCCTACAGGGCCTGTCGCCTGTCTGTCTGTCTGTCTGTCTGTCTGTCTGTCTGTCTGTCTGTTTCTTCTTTCTCCTCTTTCAGTCCCACTCCCCCTTCCCCAGTGCAGGGTAGCCTACAGGGCTTGTCGCCTGTCTGTCTGTCTGTCTGTCTGTCTGTCTGTCTGTCTGTCTGTCTGTCTGTTTGTCTGTTTCTTCTTTCTCCTCTTTCAGTCCCACTTCCCCCTTCCCCAGTGCAGGGTAGCCTACAGGGCCTGTCGCCTGTCTGTCTGTCTGTCTGTCTGTCTGTCTGTCTGTCTGTCTGTCTGTCTGTCTGTCTGTCGGTCGGTCCATCCGTCCGTCCATCCGTCCGTCCGTCGAACTTGCTTCGGCCACTAGCTATGTTCTCCTGATCGTGTTGGCGTTGTGGTTGTTCCATCTTGGTCATTTTAGCTTCGTGAACTGACTCTTGCCACGCCGTCATCGCCACTCCTCTACCCTACACCTTGCGGCCCAAATCGTCTAACACCTCGGACAACTTGGTATTTGCCTGTGGTTGTGATGCCAGCGTGGTCGTTCCTCGCCATCCAGCTGAACAACCCCACTCTCGTCATCCTATCGTCATCACGTCATCGTTGCGCTACAGTCATGATGCATTTCTTGCCACGCCACTATGGTTATGCCGTCGTGGTCATTCAATCGTTGTCATTCCAGCTTCATAATCTGACACTTGTCATGCTGTCGTCGTCATGTGTTCTACCCGATACCGTTGTCTGAGTTGTCTATTTACTTGGACCACCAGGTACAAGCTCACGGTCGTGATCCGGTCGTGGTCGTTGCATCATCGTCATTCTAGCTTTTGGATCCGACTATCGTTATGCCGTCGTCATAACATGACGGTTGACATACTCTCATCAAGCCGTCCTTGTTAATCCGCCATCACGATGACATCATGGTTTGTTCGATCGTCGTTATTACAGCCTCGCGATGTGACCGTCATCATGCTGTCATTGTCATGCCTTCTACTCTGACCCAATAGCCTAACTTATCTAATTGCTTGGGTCACTACGTACGCATTCGTGATACTTTCGTGGGGATTCCACCCTCGTCAATTACGATTCGTCATCTGAATTCTTATGCCATCATCGCGACTCCTTCTACGCCGACCCAGTGGCCAAGGTTGTCTAACAACCGGGGCTACCAGCTGGGCGTTAGAGCATGGTACATTATGTATATATGTCGTTGTCGTGAAGCCGTCGCAATTTCTACATTGTAATTTAGGCTTTGTCATTCGATTCTCGTCATGCCATTGTCGTCAAGTCATCGCCATTATACATTCATCATGTATTTGTTGCCATACATTCATCATGATGCCGTCATGCTCACTCCATTATTTCCATTGCAGCTTCGTCATCCGACTCCCCTGGTGCCATCACCTTCACAAGTGTTACGCCGATACAGTAAACCAAGTTCTCACGAGCCTGGGCCGCAAAGTATGTGCTCGTGCTGGTGATGTCGTGCTCATCGCAAAATCGTCATTGCAGTCTTGCCATCCGCATTTCCTCATGGGGTCGTCGTCCCACAATTGTCGCCGTGCATTCTTTGTCATACCGTCATTGTTTTTTCCTCGTGGTCCTTCCACCGTCGTCAATGTAGCTTTGTCTTCCGAATTTGCTCATTCCGTCGTCTTCATTATGTCGTGGTCATGCCTTCATTGTCATACAATTGTCTCCATTTTATTGTCCTCATAAAGTTGTCCTCCGTCATAGCAATCAAAGCAATCTCCGTCATACTGTCGTCATGCATTGTCATACCATCGTCAAGCTGCCGACAGCGTCCTTCTCTGTGTTCATTTTAACTTCATCATCTGATTCTTGTTATGCCGTCGTCGTCTGGTCATCATCGTGACACAGTCATTCTGATATCATTTTCATCAAGATTTCGCTTTACTATCGTCATCGCTTCCGAAACATTGTTCCATGGCCTCTTGCCATCGCCATACAGTCTTGCTCGCGGCATCGATACGATTGCATCGACACGATAAACGACGAATGTATAACGACGATGCAGTGACGAGACTGCAAGCTAACGGCATGAGGACAATGGGATGACGACGAGTGTAGGATAAAATTGACGTAGCAATGACTGCACCAAGAAACATGTATGCCAACCATGGCGCGACGGCGAAGGCATGACGAGAGTCGAATGATGAAGCCTCAGTGACAGTGGTGGCTCGACCACGATGGCCACAGTCAACGCCAGCCTGGCTACGCCCACTGTAGGGCAAGGACCTCTCCCATACTTCTCCAACTACCCCGTTAATGTGCTAACTGTGGCCGCGTTGTCACAATTAGCACATGACCGGGGTAGTCGGAGAAGTATGGGAGAGGACTGTTGCCATCGTAGTCATGCCACCACACCACTGGTATGGCGGCGTAACAACTAATGCGCGACGAGAGTCAGATAAGAAGGCTGGAATGTCGGTGTTGCAACGCCGACGACGGCATCACCAACAGGAGCACATACCCAGTGGCCAAAGCAGGTCGAAAACGTGGGCGACGGGTCAGCGTACGAAGCTTCATAAATAAATATATAGGTAGGTAGATAGGTTCAAAACAGCTAATCAGGCGAAGAATGCTATTCACAATAATAGATAGATAGATAGATAGATAGATAGATAGATAGATAGATAGATAGATAGATAGATAGATAGATAGATAGATAGATAGATAGATAGATAGATAGATAGATAGATAGATAGATAGATAGATAGATAGATAGATAGATAGATAGATAGATAGATAGATAGATAGATAGATAGATAGATAGCCTCTTGAAAGTAGGTTAAGTATCCGAACAATGCTTATGCAATACTAGAAACCAAATGTGATATTATTTCATAAGAAAGCTGTTAAAGCTGCTCAGTGAGATCTTACCGTGTTTCGCAAAGCTCTCGGTATTACGGAAGAAAGGTAAGTTGCTATAACAAATGAATTATCTGACTTTCAACCGCAATCATGTTCTGAATTCTTGTCCTGAACCAGCAGTTGTCGTAATCACTCCAAACTTCATCTTATTCTACTTAAGAACATATAGTATCTGTTATAACAGCCACCTTATTCGCATAGATCTCAAAATTTGTCGCAAAAGCAAACCTTTCCTTTGATTCACAAAACTTGTCTGACATAAATGCTGCGCACTACTGAACACCGCTGGGCCCGATGTCACGTTATGGCGTCTCTGCTTATCTTGAGTGGCTGGTACCGGAACTCCCGCTCTTAGGTGCTGTCCGAATCCGCCGACCCTGTGGCAGCTCCCTTTAAGTATCAGAAACTGATCCTTAAGGATGCGTGCATCGAAAGCGATTGCATCATTCGAAAGCGTGTCAAAACCGCCATGGTATGGATGCCGCCACTAAGAAATTGTTCTCACACGTGAGAGAGGCTCTGTGAAGGTGGACCCAATTCGTTCTGTCGACGGGAACATGTTTTGCCTATTTTTTTTCTAGGGGGGATGATTTACTGTGATGTTAACTTTGGAAATCTGAAGATATTGGAGCTTCTAAAGTACTTCGGAGATGATGATACCGACACGCCCACAACCACCTCTTCGGCAACGAGCACTTGCTGTACACACCGAAACTAAAAGCCAAGCTCTGCAGTCTGTGTTAGGGAGTGACAAATGACACCGCGAGGGCTTTCGAAGAACTGCCTCTAAGCATAACAAATCGTTCCACCACTGCCTCGACGTTTTTCTTCGTCAAGTCAAAACATACAGACAAAGAAACATAAGAGTGAGACCCAATGGTGGCCACTGCTCTGGGTCACGGCGATGAATAAAGTGAACATTTCGAGGCATTCTGTAACAGCACGAATAATGACCAAACGCTCTGTAGTGTAAGTTTCGAAGAGGGATGGGTTGCTTTTTGTGGGGCACTCGCTCACTATCTTGCTTATGTGCGACAGGAGAGATGAACGGCAAATAAAAAGGAGAGGATATGGCAGAACTGTACACTCAGTAGGACTTTAATATACCTGTGTAAGAACGAACATACGTGTGCAATAATATACGTAAAAGTGTAGATTCAACACAGACATACATGCGTGTATACACAGATACGTATAGGAATGTAACTATCAGCATACATTCAAACGCGAATTATGAAACAGCTGCAATGGCTTTGCTTTGTTTTCATATGCTCGCCACAATAATTACTCAGCAGCCTCATTTAAACTCTGAAATCTTGGCTTGGGACTGCTCCCTGCTTAGAAACCTGATACAGAGCGCATTACACGTCCAACTTCCGTGTGATGTCGTTAGAGGCGTTAATTCCTGCTTGCCTTTAAATTTACGCTGTTGGTAGATATGAATGAATAGGATTTATTGATAGGAAAAACAGAGAGGTCGACCTGAGCTAGTGCACTCTTGTCTGCTACTCTGCACTGGGGAAGAGGGAAGGGGAGTGAAAGTATTGGGATGGATGATGATGATAAGAGAAGTGGTGAGTGCTTATGTACATGAGACAGTTGCCTCGCTAGAGCCGCTCGTCGAGCTTGGTGTCCTGTAGGAACTTCAACAATACTTTTGTTGCACGCATTGAAATTGCAGTGTCAGGCCATGGGCCGAGGATAGCTTCCTCCGACATTAGTTGTCTGCCAACGCTGGCTGAGGGTGAGTTTCTGAAGCACCGAAAAATTCATTTCATTTATTTGGTGCACCACCACATGATAGCCATGGAATAATGAAACTTCAAACACATCCGCGTTTTCCACAGCATCAAACCGAGGAACAAGGAAAGAACACCCGATCCTATGTACGTACTGTTATCTTGCGTTGGAGAATATTAACATATTACTACAGATTTCCATATTGTCTTAAAGATAGGAATTATGATGAGAATGGAAAATAATAGATCGCGTTACCCAAATATAAAGAGCTAATTTTGGCTGCGCATTACCAAAGTATTCTTATGGGATGACTATGGAAATTATTTAGCGCTGGTATCTTCCATCTGAGTTCCCTCAGGGACCACTGGCTCTTTGCGTGATCCATTCCTCTGGTCCAGCAGAACTATACAGAAACAGTTTCAATTTACATCGGCTGTAACAGGTACCTATTGTTTACGTTTAGAATTTCAAAGGGAAATTCTGGCATCTTGCACGAATACACTAGCCAAGACTATTCGAATAACATGGAATATAATGAAAGTGTACCTATTACAGCATAAAGGTAGCAAGGAATTTAGACACTTTAGGAACGTTGTCTGAGCGAGTTTTGTGACGTGTGGCTCCAGGCATTTTCATAGAGGAACCTCGTTTCAGCATCCTAATCAGTCCAGAATCAGGCATCCTAATGAGTCCAGTTGTAATGTCCGTTTGGATGAAAACTTTGCAATTTCGGTGTAAGTTTGGTGTAATGACCGTTATGGATGTAATACTGAAAGTTTTGTGGCGGGAATTCGAAGTTCTGTCATGACGACAGCAGTGTCAATGAAATGGGACAACTTCATTTGTTAACATGCTGCATTGCAGGTACACAAAAAGCCTTTAGAGCCTCAGTGCACACTGCGAATGGACACCCCGAGGCCCGTTTCGTCGCGATAGCACCAGAGATTAAAAGCTGATAGCGACGAGTGGATCAAGCTTTGTAAATATGCACCGGATCATTGCTGAGCCGAACCATATCATTCTAATTTTCTGAGCAGCTAAACATGCCTAATTTGTAAGAGGGATAACCCAAGTGGCCGTAACGAGAAAATGTTGGATGCTTTCGCTCGACAAGGTCCATTTATACAGTGTGAAGAGACTGGTGGATTTTGAAAAACTGCCGCCATTTCAATTCGCAGTTGCCTGAATTTGTCGTACTAACTGTTGCTAAGTTAAGATGTATAACGTTCTCCTACGCTAAGTCGCGTTCAAGCAAGTTCAACAAACTCGAGCTTTAGACCTACCTAAGAATCGGTAACATATTTCAAACCTAGACACTGCCAACCATACTCGCACCTAAAATCCCCGCTGCCTTCGGAGGGACGCACTGCCAAGAGAAACGATTGTGAACGAGGATTCTAGCCTGACAAGTGACGAGCAACAAGTCAGTTTTCCTACAGATCCTGCATTTCAGCGTTGTGTAAACAATAAACTACGGCATTGAAATAAACACAAACAAGCCATCCGTTAAGCAATCGACGCATTCTTTTCTGAGTTTAATGACATATCGCACAGATGAGATAATTTTGTACTTACTTACATCTTTAAATCAGAGATTATGGCTGTATTGAAACACTACAGTGCTCTGTAAAGTAATTTACAAACACGAATGATGCTAGATATAAACCCTCATTTGGAAGGGGTAACAGAGTTACGTTAAAAACATTGCCAATAAAAAAATGTACCATGATAAATTATTTGAACGATTTATGCGTTCTATTTACTGCACAAGAATTGTGACAAGATTGGAGAAAGTGCTCGCATCAAGGTGAAGCAGCTTTTTTTTTCTCAAGCGTTAGTAATTACTTGCTTGCGTCCCACAGAAACGCGTCAAAAGCTTGTGCTATACTTTGCAAAGACAGGAGGGGCAATTTTCTACACGGTAAATTTGTCGCCACTAAATAATATTAAAAAACATTTTTCAAAGCCGAGTCTTGCTTTTAAACTGTCACGACCATGCACACCCTTCTGTCAATTTTTCTTTTTTTTTGTTGCTGGTTGAAAATGGCAGGCGGTATCGCTACAGAAGACATGCTCTTACGCTCGCCCGCTCAACTTAGTTTGTGAAAATACTACTCGTATTTCCTGTCATCAGGAAAGTCTGTCTTTATAGCCAGCTCACAGCG
Source organism: Dermacentor albipictus (assembly GCF_038994185.2). NCBI lineage: Eukaryota > Metazoa > Arthropoda > Arachnida > Ixodida > Ixodidae > Dermacentor > Dermacentor albipictus. The sequence goes on from NC_091828.1 coordinate 84,698,692, forward strand.
CCTCTTGGGCTGCACACAGCCAAGACACCAGACGACGCTCGTTTTTCTGAAGCCGACATGACGCGGTGGAACTAATTACTGCAGGATGTTCACAAAATTCGTAAATGTAATACATGCCCCAAAACTAGTTTTTTTATTTTCAATTTTTATATTCTTTATGGCTGATGCTGGTGTGCACTTTTTGATTTGCTCTAAGGAAGACCACGTTTTTTGGTGCCACCGAATATAGTGAAGCAACGAAGTTAAAGGTAGTGCATATGTGGTTGCTTCTATTGATTGTTATTGCAAGAAAACTTTATTGAATCCGATGAACAGCATCAGCGTCTTCCGAATATATTTGTGACCTATTTTCTTTTCAAGAACCGCGCCTACTTGAATGCGAGTGTAGCGCATTGAATAGCATTTCCAGCGTTTCGCGCCCATGCAAATGGTGCCAATGCACCGGGAAGTCGAATCGTGTTAATGCGCCAGAGGAGGCTGGATTGAAACGGGTACGTCATCTCACGAGATGCACGCGACCGCATTGGTGTCACAGTCAAGAAAAGAGGAAAACAGCCAGCCGCAACAGAGTGGCTGCTCCCCACTTATTGAACGAACAGTGAGTGGAAAGAGGTTCTGGCTTCTTTAGGACAAGCTAAAGTTGCACAACATGTACACTCCGCCACATAGTTTTACCGTTTCACCTACCGTGAGGTGTCAGGAAATGGGATATCCTGTTGTCGAATTCTAGTAAACACGACTAAAGCACATACTACAGCTTTGCCGGTGTGCATTATATCTTGCAGATGATGCCGAATTTCGAAAGCCACACAACATTAATTACGGAATTCACAATTGCTTCTCATAATAAGTGACCTTATCCTTTCCTCCTCTATACTGTGACTTTAGTATACCTACAAATAAATTGCCGGGAAGGAAAATATGACTCCAAAGTAAAGTGACGAACCCACCCAGAAATGACGTTTGACTAGAGAACAATGACAGTAATGGTGATGTTGCTACGGACAGAGTCACTCTGAAACTGAGGGCCGACAGTTGCTCCACGTGACCGCTGCCATCCGAAACATAAAATGTACTTCTATTGGAGATCTCCGGGGAAGAACCTTGGTAAGGCAAACTAAAAAAAAAGCGACAAAATTTCGTTGGGAAAGACGCTGCCGCACTCTTTCCTCGGTAAGAGAGCTATCCTATTAGTCTTACTTCGGCGGACACCGATTTCCGCTTATCCAGCAGCGGTGGATTTGTTTCCACTTTGGCTGATGGCTTTCTGAGGGAAATTTATGGCATGCCGAGACACCGGCAGCCTGTGCGTCTTGCAGACAGCTCGCCGATGCAGTGAGTATCTTTCCGGTCTCGAGATTTACTTCCGCTCCATTCCCTCGAGGATCGCTGCGCTCAGTTCACAATCAGTGGTATGCGATGTAATCTGATTGAGAATCACTCCTATTGCCGGTTCTTGGACACAGTTGGCTGAAACTTGGATATGCGTAGACGTTTACTTTTTATAGGTACAAGGTAGCGAGCTGGTTTGCTGCCATCATATTCAGAGGAAGAGCAGGCGTACTAGCACAAGATGGAACGAACGGTCGTCACTCCAGAAACCGAATTATTCCTTCGGGTTGAGCTGGAGGTTAGCTCCATACCTGGGTTCTCATTCTATGGCATGAAGTTAAAAGAGATCACGTACTTGCATGCTTCTTTAGAGATTTCGGATTATTCGATGACATAATTGATTGACCTGTGTTTCGTTTAAAAAAATAGGAGAATGCGCTCATTTCTTGGTATTTCTTTCCTCTAAGTACTTAGGCTCGTTTTTTTTACATGCGGCACTTGTGAGCCAGAAAAAAAAAACATTCGTAAACGCCATGTGTATTTGCCCTTAATTAAGCATTCAGCGAATCTCTTTCATGGCCACACAGCTGGTCATTTTCCTGGATTTCTCTAAGGCCTTCGGTAAAGCTGCTCATCAATGTCTAATATTGAAACTTACAAAGCTTAATTTGCATCCTGATGTTTTGAATTGGATCATTGAATTTCTTAGCAACCGCTCCCAATCTGTCTTTATAAATAATCACCTATCTAACTCTGTGCCAGTAACATCAGGCGTCCCTCAAGGATCGGTTCTTGGCCCTCTAATATTTTTAATATATATTAATGACTTCCCTTCACATGTGTCCTGTAATAACCGAATTTTCGCCGATGATTTGTCATTTATCGAACTGTACGTAACACCTGCAATCAAACAGCCCTGCAGAATGACCTTGCCAACATACTAACATAGTGTGACGATTGGTAATGAAACTCAATGCACAAAAATGTAAAGTTATGTCTTTTACTCGTAGCAGTAATCCCCTGGTATTTCCCTACCAAATTTTAAGCATGCCTCTCGAACTATCAGAGCCCTATAAATACCTTGGTGTCACTGTATGCAATGATCTGTCTTGTCATAAACATATTTCTAACATCATATCATCTGCGAATAAAACACTAGGTTTTTTAAAACGCAATCTCCGCCAGGCACCTCAAAACGTAAAACTGCTTGCCTACAAGTCCCTTGTTCGGGCAAAACTTGAATACGCATCTGCCATCTGGAGCCCGCACCAAACATATCTTATCACCTCACTTCAATCTGTTCAGAACCACGCTACTAGGTTCATTCACTCACAATATTCATATGATGTAAGTATTTCCGCACTTAAAACACAATCCGGACTAACACTACTATCTAATCGCCGGCGCATTGCTAGTCTTGAGCTCTATCACAAGTTCTTTTTCAGTACCCTTCGTCATGCGCCATACATCGTTCCTGCGGCACGCATCTCTCACCGCACCAGTCATCCGCAAAAAGTGGCACGCCCGCGTGCCCGAACCACTTATTTTTCCGCCTCGTTCATTCGTCGAGCAGCTAAAGACTGAAACGGCCTTCCTGCTGACATTGTTAGCATCACTTGCCTGTCTCAATTCCTACAGCGTGTAATTGATCACTTTGAATATAGCTAATGAAGTGTACCAAATGTCGAACTTACGTTAAACCCACCCCTTATGTAATACCTCCTCCGGGGGTCTTTAAGGACAATAAACTGAACTGAACTGAACTGAACTGAACTGAGCAGAAACGCATTTCAACTATTAGCGTTGCCTGACACACCTGCATACCAAATCACCACTCTCTCAGGACTGACCCAATGGCAAGATCGACAGATACGAAAAGAATCGCTAACCAGAAAAACAAGCAAAAAGCGTCACGTCAGTTTTCCCGCGAATGATGAATTTCAGCGACACGTAAATAAGAAAGTGGCGCTTGTGAAAAAAACAGATTTGCGCAGGTTTACGCACCCTTCGGAGCTTGTTGAATAATTCTTGTTTCGTGTCGCAGACATGTTTAACTTACTATGAGTTAATAAACGTGAGGTTAGGGTTCTTTTTTTAAAAGCAGTGATGAGTACATTAACCCTGAAATGCGCATCGTGATCGATATAAGTTCTTGTTCGGGCGCTGTGACAAAATAATGACGTCAAAACATTTCCGATAAAAAGAATGTTACATAGAAATAAATATAATAGCCATAATAATACTGTCTTTTGAACTTTCCACATGAAAGGTTTTGACAGGATTAAAGAAAGTTTTTGTATCGACGTGAAGTAGGTATTGCTTGAAACCTGGGTAATTTGTTTGTGCCTCAATGAACGCGACAAGAACTCCAGCTACATTTTACTAAGACAGGACGGAAAGCTTTTTCATCAACGTGAGCATGTTGCTGTTAAATAAAATGCATTTCAAAGGACGGCGTATTTGCTTCAACTGTCGCAACCATCGCAGATTCTTTTATTTACTCTTGTTACTCTTCGTTTTCGGTTGAAAATGGCTGGCGCTGTTGCTGTGGAAGACAGGCTCTTACGCTCGGCTTCGTGCTTAAAATTATTAGTGAAGGTTCCACTCACCAGGAAACTGCTTTCTCTTGCAGCCTACCCTATGCGCATCTAGAACGGCACACAGTAAAAGCTGGACAAAAATGTTTATTTGGAAGCTGGAAGGGCACGCTTCAAGTAAGTTCTGCCCGATTTTGGATAAAACATGTATGGAAGAAGTACAAGCTCTCAGGAAAGCTCTTTCTGTTCTCTGAATTTTTTATAAAGCTAACGGCTGCCACCCATTCTCACTCTTTTTCTTTTTTGAAGAAATCTTTTAGCAATGAAAAAAGAAATATCATTGCAACTATGTTAAAATTAGTAAATAAGTGGAAGTTTGTGTTCCTTCTGATTATAAGAAAACTTGGGCGAGAGCAGATAAGCACTGTCGGTTTCTTTGCTACATGTTCTTTCCTTTCTTCAACTAACTAACGTATTTAAGCTATCAGTCTGCGCCGTCAGTCCAGGACATGATGGTAAATATTCAAAGCCTTACTTTAATTGCTAGAAAACCTTCCTGATCTCATGGGCTCCTCATGGTGTCAATTGACGCATTGCTCTGACTAAACAGCCCTTTAGTAGCAAATTAAAACTACGATCCCATAGTTAAGTAATTTTAGACTAGAAATCTGTAGTAGTGGTGCAATGTACTTACAGGGCGTCCCAGTCTTGAACCTAGTGCCAGCAGATTCACCACATGACGGCTATCTTTGAAAACACAAAATACACCACCGCTGGAGATCTGCCGCCAAGATACTTCGCGAAGCGCAAAAACTGAGCAAGCAAATTCCACTGCAAAATACTTTTCCCGGGCTCTTCTCTTGCCAAGATCTATACGGTCAGTCTAACTATCTGTGAGTCCCTATTTTCACTTACGCTAAAGCCGTAAACTCGTTTCATTTGTGGCTCATGGCTTTCTGAGCAAAATTTATGGCCGATCATGTAATGACGAGCACGTAACGTCTTTGATCCAGCTACAGAATGCGAGGAGGTTCTTTCCGATCTAGAAAATTACTCCCGCTGTGTTCCATCGAGAATCACCGTGCATTTCTGGCAATCAATGATCCGCGACATAATCTGATTGAGAACCAATGTTGTCGGCACCGCTCTCGACACAGTTGGTGGGATCTCGGATATGGTCAGACAATTCCTTTTTATAGACAGAAAAGAGCGCGGTGGTTCACTGCCTCCGTATTCAAAGGAAGATCAGATTTGCTACTAATCTCTAAATTTCACTTTCTCTTTTATTTTCTTGGCCGAAATACGCAATGTCCAATATTCGATTCGATATTCGAAGGTCCTTCTTTTGAAATATTTGTATTTGAATTTATTTGGCAACTTTGTTAATCTAACAACACTACAAACAATCAAATTATTTGCCCATTTAGGACAAGAGGTTGTTACATTATTTGCCGTTCCATTCGTTGTCATTCCAAACTGGTGACTATTCAGCAGCTTTATCAGCCCGATGCGTTCGTTTAGAAACTGTCACCTCTGCACGACAACCATGTCTCTGCAGCAGACTCATTTGAACCACGCCTAATTTGCATTGCGAAAAGGCTCGCAGTACGTGATCTAATCTCTTGTATGTAACCGATAGTGAACACATATTGGGCAATGTCAAATAGGGACTTCTCAAAACATATGCGTATCCAATAGCGAACTTCCTTAGATTTGCATTCAAAGCTTTGAATATTCGCAGATGTCCATGCAAAATAAGGTTTCAGAGCTAAGTAGAGCTTTAGCTTCATAAGGCCCGTGCAGAGCTTTTATTCGGTTTAACGCTGTTTGCTTTCTGGCACATTTACGTTGCGTTTGCCTTTCGCTCATAAGTGATTTCACTATCGGTGCAAGAAATATGTAGAAAAAGGAAAACGGGTTACTCATTAGGGAAAGGAAGACGTTGATTAATTAGCGCCTGCGGGACAGTGAATGTAGAAACAATATACTTGCAAGAAATTGCGTGGAGAGCTCAGAACGTGACCAAATGAAGTTTGCCGTGTGCACTTCTGAGGCACGTCTCAGATTCATCCTAATTTGTGCTAACCCACAGCTCATCCTTTCTTGAACGTGTGTGCTTTTCTCTAATCACGTAGCATAGTTCGTGCTAGATGGGTATTCAGAGACTCAATTTTACTTTGAAAGCTGTGTTCATTTCTTTATATCAGTTGTACAAACAAAATACAATTGGGTCGCTCACGATCACTGATTCTATATGTGCACACAACCGTGTTTAGACACGATGTATCAAGCTACGTGTAACAGCACGGAAGCACTGCGAACGGGAAAAAAAACATAGAAAATGACGTGACTCTAGAATTAAGAAGCTATTCACCGTGGACACGCGAAAGCCGCCTTTTTGAAAACAGGGTTCGTAAAACATTAGATATCTAAAATATTGTTCGCGTGTTACCAGGGGTGTTATGGCGCGTTTGAAACGCTATACTGCGGTTTTAACACGGCAATAAACTTGTGCAATGCGGTCCTCACTTACGCATTATTCTTTCTTCATATGCTCTAACATGCGCTGCTGCACACACTAGCCTGAACAACTTTTCTTTAGTCATTGTTCTTATTTCCTGCATTTTAACTTTTGTTGCGTTTTCGCCCTGAAATACGAGACAAAGCTTTGCTGTCCAGATTATGTTGTTTACTCAATTTCGCTTAATCACCTTCCTGTTACATAATTTTCAAGCACATTCGTGGGGCTACATATACTAAGTACCGCACCATATTTTTGGTATTCGAATTCAATAGAGAAAGATAAAGTGAGTTGTATATGGCGCATGGGAAAGGAATAGTGCTGTTCACAAGCTAGACCTACTTCAACTATTAGTGCAAGCACATGTGAAGCATTGCGCCTTACTTTGATGGGTGTAAATAGACAGTGCCATGGTGGAAGTAAAGGATGTTTTTATACAGGAATGACTACCGTGAACATTTTTATGTCTATCAAAAACAGCAGGTGTTGTGATGTCGAAGGAGTCGAGATCATGCCAATTAAGCATGTCCTGGACTTGATTCTACCTGTATTAGTACACATATTCAACTTGGGATTTTCCGGGCGCTCGTTCCCGAAAAGACTTCAGGCTGCGAAGGTTGTAGTTTTGTACGAAGGTGGTGATAAAAACGAGCGGACATACCACCGTCCAATATCTGTGTCGCCCATTTTTTCTACAGTTATAGAAAAACTAGTACATGCCCGCATGACATCGTTTCTGATCAAACACGACCTGATCACTAATATGCAGTATGGCTTTGTGAAAGGGCAGTCGACAGAAACTGCCTTACTTACTCAAAAGGAAATTATCTTGCAGTCGTTTCAACAGCAATTATGTACTCTGGGTATCTTTGTTGATTATTGGAAGGCGTTTGAATGTATAGATCATTCCACACTACTTAACAAACTTGGAACGTTACGGATTTAGTGGCATATTTCTTGAATTAATGCAGTCGTATCCTCAACACCGTATGCAACAAGTGATCATAGAACGATATGTGTCGAATTTAAAGCCAGTTCACGCGGGAGTGCCACAAGGAAGTATTGTGGCGCCCCTGCTTTTTTATATTTAAATCAATGACTTAGTTACTGTAGATAATAATGTGATATTTATTATGTACGCGGACGACACAACTATTCTGGTTACCGCACCAAATTCCACAGAGGCTATCGGTATCGCAAATGAAGCACCAACAAAACTGTCCTCGTGGTCTACTGCAAATTCACTTAGCGTAAATACTAAGAAAACAACAGCTGTTCTATTCAGACTGAGAAACGTAATGTCGCTACAGGCTTAACATTAAAACTTAATAATTCTATTATTCCGATTGTTCCTACTGTTAAATACCTTGGGGTTGCATTCGAGCAACATATGTCGTGGAACTTGCATGTGGACTTAGTAGCTGCGAAAATATCCCTTGTGAGTGGAATTTTGCGAAGGTTAAGATATTTTCTCCCTAAAAACATCAAGCTTGTCCTATACAAGTCTTTGCTTCTAAGCCAAATTCACTATTGCCATCTTGTTGGGGGTACTGCGACACTTTCTAATATCACCACATTACACAGAATACAAAAAAAGGCCGTCCGTAATATTTTGGATGTTCCCCACGACACGCATACGCGCCCACTTTTCAAAAAACTGAATTTACTCTCTATGCCTCATATTTATGAGCAAACATTAATTCACCGGTATAAGAGAGGTATTAAAAGAAATAATAACACGTTAAATACTATATTGAACTTAAAACGCAGAGATGGGAGGCTGAATACGCGCAGTTGCGAACTCTGGGAAATGCCACGGGCAAGGACTAATTACACATACCAAATGTTGCGCTTTATATTACCATCTTGTCTAATCAAAACCTACACTGTCTAACTTTCACTGTTGTGCTTTTTCTTGTCTTTTCTTGTCTTTTCCGCAAAAAAGGAAGAAATTGGGTTTTTTGTAACAGTGTATTTGCCGAATTGTGCACAGTAGTATGTTTTGCGCGACCCATTTGTCGATTTCGTATGTGTATAATGTGCATTAGTAATTAGCGTTAATTCTTTCGGTTTCAATTGAACGTGGGTGCTATATGTACTACATATACATTCTGTTTCATTTGAGTGCATTTTACACATTATGTATATGTATGTATATATTATATATATGCATTACATCTGTCACTCATGTTACTGGGACTTAGGCAATTCTAGCCTATTATGTAACACCTAACCCTATGCTCTGTCACTGCTTGTTAAAAGCGGCTGCGGACCTTGACAAGCCATAAAAAGGCTTGTTGTTCGCGGTCCTCAACATGGTGGTGTCGAAATAAAGTGAACTTAATGGAACCACGTTGCGGGACATCGCTGCAGAACTGACCATCGTAATTAGCGCACCTTTAGAAAGAACGCGTTGGATCACTAAAGTAATAGTTGCATGCAGATATATAAATATACACACATATATATATATATATATTCTGTATTTGTAGAACATAGAAATGGTGCCTAAGCCGCAGCCGTAGTCCTTGGCGACTGCTTTTTGGAGAGACCTTCTCCGTTTTCTCCCCCGACAAGAAATTATGACTAGAAATTAATTTAGTCTTTACTGCCGTTCAGATACCATGGACAACAAGGCTAGTCTATAAATTTTCACCTGGTTAGGGATAGCCTCATTCAGGAAGCGCACTGCGCGTATTATCATGGCTGTTGTGCTTCTGCCTTTCAACATTTCTTTAAAAAGCTGCTTTACTTGTTCGAGGGTTTCAAGATCACAAGCTACGCACTCTTTAGCGTAATCTCCAGTGCATATAAGTGTGCCTCGGCACTTTAGTATTATGGGTGGAGCCAATACAAATAGAGGTTATGTGTAGAGGTTATGCGCCAAATAGCATTAGTGATATTTGTGAAATTTTGTAGGTACCTGTAGATTGCAATTTTTTTCGTAAGCAATGACTTCATTAATATTATAGCAAACTGAAGCGTATAACATTTGTGTGATAAGAGAGTTAAGTGAAAATATGAAGCGTGAATGTGGTTAGATAGAACGAATTTGCGCACTTAGGACAACTGTTTGTGGACCGAGTGTCCAAGGTTTACGGGACATTTGTTTCACGATAAAGTTCTATTGCGGCTCAGTGTTTGCCGGCGGCCATTTTATTGTTTTTGACTGCTTTGGTGCAGGCTGCAGATCTAAATGCCAGTTGGAATGCCCGTGCCGTCGAAATATTCAGTATCTTCAAAAACCTCGCACCCTGAATTATTTTAACGCCAACTATACTAGCCGCTACGATCAAGGCTGATCGAACGGTTTAGGGACGCAGCACGCTAGTGCTATACCGTCCGGTTCCCCTCTGTTATTCCCAGTATAGAACTCAAGAAGACGTGATCAAAAATAACGTACAGCGCAAAGGACAAGGACAGCGATAGACGACATACACAGCGCTGCTGGGACTTGCTGAGGAACAGGGGAAAGATGAAGGGAAAGGGCCCATTGTGCTAGAAATGAAGTGAACTAGGGTGGTTGCTTGGGCTAGTTGGTAATTCATGATCAAAAATAACGTACAGCGCAAAGTACAAGGACAGTGATAGACGACACAAACAGCGCTTGCTGTGTATGTCGTCATGAATTGCCAACTATTCAATTGATCATGAATTACCAACTAGCCCAAGCAACCACCCAAGGAGACGTGATTGGACTTTAGGACTCCTGATGGAGCGGGGTAGCTTGAAAAGAGTAAAGAACTGTGGAACATAGCTTTGTGAGCAGGGTTTGGCGCCGTTAGATTGGAGCAAGAGGCAAACCTCAAACCCAGTTGAGCTAGTGCAAAGAGGGAGGCGAGAGAGCGCGTGTTTGCGTACATTGCCTACATTGGCCGTGTAATCAGTTTATTGATTTGTGAGCTCGTGAGCAGGCGCGAGTACGGATGCAACGCAAATAGATCGCGTCAGAGAGGCAGCTAGGAGGAACACTTCATTTATGGCCTCCGAGCAGGGCGACAATTTCGACATGCGTCGACAGAGGAAGTGGCGGCGTCGAGCTTCTGAGATAGGTCGTTTGAGCGAATGAAATCCAGATTCGGTGGGCCATGTTTCTTCTCCTTCTTTTTTCGTTTTAAAGCGTTACTGCCGATGAAGTGTAATCGATATTACCATTAGCGGCCTCCAACCAGTCATTTAGGGCGTTTTCACCACTGTAGTTGCTGATGACGGTAATGATGTTTCTCTCGTATTCCGTCGTTGGGTTCCTTAATGGTAGTATTGGTGATGGTACAATGAAGATAATAACCTTACCTGTTGAAAATCACTTGTAGCTGCTGTTCCGAATGAAGGTGATGATAATGATGGTGTAGAGTTCGTTTTCATCTTACTTGTGGTCGTAGGTGTGATGATAATGATTTTGCACTTGTCTTGTCCGGCGTCATCGTGATTGCTGCTGATGTGGTTGTTGTGGTTGCTGGTAGAGATGATAATGATAATCGCGTATTTTTTTTCGTCATCGTCGTCTTTGTTAATGTTTCAGCACGCTCTCCTGCATATCGCTATCTTGTACAGTTTGCGTGGCTAGTAAAATTTTAGCGCCACGGTTATTACGAAAAGCCGAGAGCGCAATTTTATAAACCATGTGGCCAAGCGATCCACATCGATATTGCGTAGAAGTACGGAGAAAGTCCAACTCACACACGAAAACGACATGATGCGGTAGCTCAAATAAAACAATACAAGAACCGCAATCTGGGTCTCGCGTTTTTTATTTTGGTCTTCCACGAATAATTGAATTAGCGCGCCGTTCGCAGAGCCAAGATGCACCAAATTTGTGAAATAATTGCCACCACGAAGGTGGCAATACACATTATTTAGCAGAGGAGAGCATCCCTCTATGTGTCTCGCGAGGTCCCACCGCAATTAAGGCAAATCAACCATTAGCCAGACATTCTAAAAGCATTCTTTTCGTTGCCTTCGCATCATTTGTGCTTCTGTTCTTAGTTTGTGTGTTGGAATCGTGTTAGTCATGAGCTGATATTTATATCCTCTGTCGTAAGCTGGTCCGTCGCAAAGAGACACGGTGTACACTTGCGTATGGGAAAAGAAAAACTCTGTGGTGCGATGCGTTGAAACGTCAAAAGCAAATACCATTATTTTTAAAAAAAAAAGAAAAGTTGGGTACCGGCGTAGTCGAAAATAATCGCAGCCTCTTTCGCGATGAAATCGGGTGTAGTTGTGAAGTGTAACATGGACTCCCTTTGACTGCTATCGCAGAACAGAAGCCGCTTTCCCCTCAACGTGGTGACACGTTTGGCTTTGTGCTTGGCATACAGGAAGGGCTGAAGAGTGGAAGAAGGAAACAACAATCCTTGCAGGTGATTACGTTGGCGCCATGAATAACGAGGCAGCAATGACAATAAGTGTTCAGAATAGTTTACGTGATGCATCTCGCCACCTACAATTGGCAAGTGCACTAAGTACGAGATGCATTCAGGTTTGTATTGTTTGGCCGTACCATCTAAATGTGCCACGCCTTTTTGCTTTAGTTATATTATAGAGTACAATGCCCCCCCCCCCCCTCCCCACATCGTGGTCCTGGCATAATTGTTGGTTTAAATGTGCTAACCCTTCATTTTAAACTGTTTGCAGAGCTTCAGGAAAGAATATGCATGGCGCCTTGTGAATGCCGATCGCAGACATCTTTGTTTTGACTTCGAATCAATATTCTATAATGTTCACTGTAGGAATAAAAAGTAATCTTATCTTGAAGAACGATCTGTATCTTCTACAAAGCAGAAAGCGATGCTATGACCCGCAGTGCCGTCATCCGTAAATGTAATTCACGATATAAATGTTACGGTAATGACAGCCACCGCCTGAATTTACCGGAACTCGTAATGCCCTGAGCTCTCCTATGATGCTACCTCAACTGTTTAAAATTTGTGTCTTTGCGAGAGACTGACGAGTCATGTTTCGTTTATCAAACCGAAATGTATTTTTTAAGTAAGAAACAAATATAATGGTGAGGTTTCGCGTGACAAAACCACGGCGTCATTATGATATGCGCCGTATTAGGGGACTCTGCAGTAATTTCGAACACTTGGGCTTTTTTAACTCGGACCCAGTGAGCAGGACGCGGGCGTTATTGCATTTCGCGCACATCAAAATGCGGCTGGGGCGGCCAGGATTTATTGCAATGCGCTGAGGCTTATCAGCGCAGCACCAAACCCACTACGGCACCACGACATCTTTTCAAACACTAGCACGCGCAGGGAGGTTAAGCACACGGCTTAAATCTTACTTGCACACAAAGAGGTGAAGTTCTAGTTTTTTCACCTAGCAGCACATTCATAATACTTTAGCGCGAATGCATAATTTTCTCAACAAAGTTTCGCACTGAAATCACGCTGCGTGAAATCAACATGACATTAGCCAATTAGTGAGGTCAGACCAAGACGCGCGTTCCTTTTGATAACTTGTCGCTGTCTGCAATACACTGCCAAGCTTAAGACAGTTTTCTGACGCAAGCAGACGGTTCCATGTGAGGCAGGGCACTACTTTTTCCCGGAGATGGGAGACAACACCCCAGTCCTTGATGTCGAGGGACGTCGTATCTTGCACATGCAAGTGATCCAAGCCGCATGTCCGACTGCCTTTCCAACAAGAAAGATGATGGGTGTTAAGCCTCAGTTGCAGGTGACTCATTAGGTATTCACGACATTCGTTTGGGAGAGTTGCACTGCTTAGGCAGCAGATCACGTTGCAATTTGGCAAGGGTTTAGCCCAGGACTCTCCGTTAGCTTTCTAGGATTCTTCTGAGTGCCGCATCTATGAAAAGAAAGCGTTACCTCGAAGCCAGCTACAATTACCCGATTAAAATCTATTAGCAAGATACAAATTTCTTAAAGTAACAACCATGAACCAATCCGAATAATATGTGTTCCGTTTGAGAAAAAAATGGATTTTGCCTACTGTAGAGAGCAAAGTGTTTGATTCAGCCTTCTCATTTTACCACTGACTGTCAAGCATTAGTAAGTTAAGGAAAATAAAAGCGTAAAGTAGCCGATTCGGTAACACTGCGCAAAAAAAAAATACGTGTTGCAGTTTTGGGAACTGCCTCATTTTGAGCCTCTAAAACGAAAACTGCTGATTGCTGATGCACGAGTTCAGACTTTACGTTAAATTGTTAGATTGTTTATAAGAGTTTTGCCAAAATCATGCTTCCAAATTAGTGCCATATTTTAGTAGCTTACATTACATCAAATTTGTACACTCTACTCGTCTCATCAGGTGTGGTTTAGCGACATTGATATTAGTGTTGGTTCCCAGTTGCAGAATTGGAAACGTTGTGCTTCAACAAATGTTATTCAATTGCGAAGGCTTCAACTCTTTTTGTAAAAAAATAAAGGGCTTATATCAATACTACCTTCTCCGAGTTGATATATCTTTTTTACAATCAAGAAACATCTTCCATTTACATGTTATGGATGTCAATCAAAAGCGTTTCTACATTAATTTCTATTTACATTGGTACCTCCACAGATATAGCTTCATCTTAAGTTCCCTGAAGAGCTGACAAAAAATAATGCACGACAAATAATCATTTCGTAGAACCAGCACCACGGCCAAAGTGGTAAAAAACTTAAACTCTTTTTTATTTTTGCTTCGAAGAGATTCAAACAAATTATTCAATCAATAATGAAAGAGCCCTGCAGGTCCTCCCATTGATTTACGTTACTTCATTTAGGGGTGATCTGTGTGTTCTACAATCACATAGTGCATTTGACTGCGAATGGAAGCTGTAGAAATTTGTTTCGTTATTAACGCTATTATCGTTATTATCTGCCGTATCTCAAGGAGGCCACAAAAGCTCTCCTCTGACGGAATGAGGCCCTGCACCTTTAATCATACCAAGTTGACATGAGCCTTTCTTAGCCGCCGAAGGTAAATATCACTGTTAACGAAAACACGTCAGTAAGTATTTCCATCAGCAGTGTTCCTCGTTTTGGCTTGTTATATTTACGTATGACCTCACTGCGCGCCCAAGAGCTAGCATAATACTAGCAGAACCAGTGCGTAGCCGCGCACTTCTAGAGTAAGTCGTAGTTGTGCGGTGAACACGTTGTATAAAGTTACAGTTGTGCCTTAATGTACGTCCGAAGTCCTGTACGTACATTAATGTACGAACGGACTCTAACGTACATTAATGTACGTTAGAGTCCGTTCGAAGGCATCTTTATGTGTTTCGTCTGTCTTATAACAGAAAATATTATTGCACTCACTGAGATAAAATTGACACGATCAACGCGTTAACAACTAGTACACTGGAACTCCGTACAAGTTGACTGCACGGGTTGACCTTTTTCAGTCACTAATTCCGCCCATTTCTTTCCAAGTTCTTTTGGTACTTCGATTCCTATGGTCTAACGATCATTTGCAACCTAGTTCGAATACGTAAATTGCTGAAGGAATTCGAAAAAGAAAACGTTAAGGGAGTCGCGTATTGATCGCTGCATCAAAAGACTGCATAATGTGGACATTACCTTCCATCACCAACCCCACCATGTCGTCTAGTTCCTGTATTAGCAACAGTCAAGTAATCAGATAGCTATGGCTCTGTCCTGAAATAATAAAGAAATGCGAGGTACAATCCCGCGATTATTGCTGGATGGTGGCGCTCAGTCAGATTACATCACCAAGCACATCGATTTCTCGCATTTACCGGCGATGCCACAGGGTACGCGGTGTAATGAATTCGCGCAAGAATGCAAGATCTGCGCCATATCGACGGCACTGTGTGTCTCGTGTTGCGGAAGTCGTAGTCAGTAATTAGGCTCAGGATCCTGTTCGGACACAAGCCATAGCTTTGCCTTTTTATCGCTTTTTGTCTGAGGACGTTACTGCGGGCGCGTCTCATGCTCATTGGCCTTGCCTGTCCCTACTGACTCGGCTCTTGCCAATGTCTTGTCGGTTGGCATTGGCCTACCCGGAAGATCTGCTGCTCAATTTAGGGCAAATTCGTATTCATGCGTTTCTTAGCAAAGCTACATCTATGTGGGGCCTCAGTCCTGACGCTGCATGCATCAATGAGAGTTTGCTATGCCAATAAGAGAAAGGAGTAAACATTTCCTGAAGTGTAGATAAATTTACACGACAAAGAAGCAGTAATAAAGGATTACCTAAAGAGGGCCATGTTGTTACCTATGCAGATAAGTACGTAAATTATTATTCTTATTTGAATTGAAAATGAGGCAAACTAGAGCGATAGACAGTCTAGCAACTTTCTCCGTAAGAAAAACAACGGTAGCTTGCCCCAGAAGGGCTGAGATGGGACCGGCATTGAAAAGCAAGACAAAGAAATTCTAGAAGTAGGAAACGGAAGAGAAAGCAAGAGTAAGATACCAACTAATCCAGTAGAATTGTCTAATCAGCACTGAATCGCCAAAGCAAGAAGCTTAGTACAACAAGCAGACTGTGATAAAAAAAGCGCTGAGAAAGAGTTTTAGGAAACGACATGAGTCGCAAAATGGCAAAACTTACTCAGACGCCTTGACTTTTTCAAAAATGGAGAATACTCAAAGCAAATTTACCTTAGGTTGAGTTAGCTTCAAGTTACAATTACAAGAAATACGCTTAGAGGCACGCTGTACCCGTGCCGTGACTACGAAAATTCTGCCATAGAATGCACTTTATCATGGCACACAAAAACTTTGTCTTGGCGTTGTGGAAAATTTGCTTACAAGCGACATCCTATATTTCCCATTCTCCAATAGAAGCCTTCTTTCTTAGAACGCCTCTTGGCTATTATGAATGCGTGCAATAAAAGAATCAATAGTGTAGAAATGCCTCGAATCTGCAAGCGTCGGGATAAGTCTACCCGAGTCCACGGCTCGGTTGACATGGTTGCAGTGTCATATTTCAAATCCCGCTCACCACGCGCAAAGAAGATGGCACTTCTGCACCGAAAGCAAGACTACAACAATCATCATGGAGACCGCGATGGCATGTGATCTTGAACTAACCTAACCATTCACCTGACAAAGCAAGCGGCAGGAATGCGAGTTGGGACCAACGCAGAATAGATGACTCGTGGCACGCCCTTCCCGTGGAACTGCCAACGCAGCCACCGGAGATTTATGGACGTAATCGCGAGAACGCTTCGATGCGACGGTGGTTATAGCCCGATGAAGGTTATCGGGTGGCGGTGGGTCAAGGCTGAGTCTATTCTAGCTCGCAAGGGAAGGGGACTGCGTGAGGAGAAAATTTCTCTTTGTGACTTGTCCTGACTTTCCTTGTTTTGGCTTTATTACGGTCCATTTCTCATCGTCTGCTTCGTCGGTTCCCTCCACACTTATGCTGCGACTTGCCCTACTCCGTACCGGTCTTTGGTTTCCCTATGTTACTGCCAATGCAAATACCTTCGGTTGCTGAGTAACACAATAGCACTGGCTGGTTCTCGTACGACACCCTAGGATGTGTACGAAAATGGAAACTAGAACGAGCTTGTGTGAATTATTAGCAAGCTAAGGAGTGGAAATGAAATGAAATCACAAACAATAAGTAGAACAATGAAGAACGAACCCAAGGTCGGACTTCAAGATGAAGTTTTTAGGCAACGAGCGCTAAAACATCGCGCGCCAGCAGCTTTGTGAGACAAAACCTAGCGGGCAAGAAACACCGTTTTTAGTAGGACAAGTTTTGAACTCGTGTTAGCCAATTTGCCTTTCATCTTCAGGTACATGCGTCCAGCGTCTCATCTGCCTAGCCACCCGCGTGCTAGAACGTCAAAGCGCATGCGAATTGGTCGACTACGTGTAGAGGCAGGCACGCTGAACTGTCGCCGTGCTGCAGTCGCGCCATTTGCTACGCCGATGGCGATAGCGAGGTTTCTGTATAAACGCGCAGTACGACAACTAGGGTGAAACTGTGGCCGAAGGAAATCAGCCGAAGGCAACTGCGGAACGAACTGCTTGCGAGACATAACGGAGACAGCCGCGCTACTGTCCAATTTCATATCAAGCGTAACACCGTCGACCATTATCTTGACCATCACGTGAACGTAGGTGACTGGGACTAAGCCTACTAAAACATTTGTCCTTGACAGTTGTTTATGCTTTCGAAACATGCTTTAATGTCTTCAGGTTCCGTCTTGACTGGTGTTTTTGACAAACATATCTAGTGAAAAATGTTTGGTTCTACTGAAACCTGCCACCACTGCTACAGCAAACCTCTTGTAAGGGCACTTACAAATTGCAAATAGGAAGCTCGAGTTCAGAGTTTCATGGACTTGGCTTGTCGCATTCGCAGACTTATCGCTTGGATAACGGCAAGTTTGACTCGCGTGCTTCGTGGAACCACAGCGAAGACAATTTCTGCCTTTCTACCAGGCGTCGCTTGAAGTCTGCGAACGTTACTCAAGGCTGTTGTCAGCGGGTCGGGGCACGGCACTTCCACAGTGCTCTTCGCAGCTGCTTTAAAGACCGAGGAGCGGTCGAAAGCTGCCGAAAAAGTGAGCTTGCTGTGCTCTGTAAAGTGGAGGCATTGAATGTCTTCTCTCAGCAGGCTACGGAAGAAGCGATCTCGGAGGGACTCCTCCAGGGCACTTCCAAAGTCCCACGTTCTACGACAGACTACGTAGCTTAGCGACGTCCTAAGATACGGACTCGCCTTCTTCAGGGGCCTTCAGGTCAAACATTGCCCTTTCGTTGATGAATGATGCCATTTTAGACACGCTGGTCGCCGAGCGTTTGCTTCAAGACGTCGAAGCTCTTCGTGGAAGGCGACTTCGGAGGCGTCACCGGCATGACTTGTGCGTACAACTTCGTACCACTGATGCTCACTCAGTAAGGCGTCAGACTTGCCAGTTTCATGTACTTGGCTAAGACGCAGTAAATACCTGAGCCTTTCTTCAAAATAATTTATTCGCTCTGGGAACCATCGAACGGCTCCAAATGAGCCAGCCGCCAGTGCATTTAGTCAGGCTGCCACGTCTCCCTGGGGTAGCTGCTTCTGCGTCACCATGTTTCATCCATTGTGAACCATCAATGGTTTCGTATTCACGAAAGGACCTGAAAATACATTCCTTTCACCACCCTCCATTACTGAACTAGCAATGCCAGCCATAATTTTTCATCCAAATGGCATTTCGTGCGCAATCGACAAATTGAAAATTGCATCGTGAGCCGGAATGGACGAAATTAACACTAAGTTTCTCCAAAACACTGAGGACATTTCATCCAAGTTTTTATGCTTATTGTTTTCTCAGTCACTCGCCACGGGTATCATCCCAGAAGACTGGAAGATGGGGAAAGTCGTTCCTGTTTTCAAATCAGGTAACAGAGACTCTCAACTCAACTATCGCCCCAATTCCCTAATTAGCATCCCTTGTAAACTAATGGAACACGTCATCTATTTCCAGATAATGCAGCATCTAGACTCTATAATTTTTTTCACTCCATCCCAACATGGATTTAGAAAAAGGCTTATCATGTGAGACACAGCTTGCCATCTTTCTTCACGATCTGCATTCCAACCTCGATGCTAACTTACAAACTGACGCCATCTTTTTAGACTTTGCCAAAGCATTCGATAAGGTACCTCATCAACGTCTACTCTTAAAACTTTCCACACTAAACTTGCATCGATAAATTATTGCATGGTTAAAAAAATTCCTCACACATTACACACTATTAACAACTACTCCTCTAACCGTCTACCAGTAACATCGGGCGTTCCTCAGGGAATTGTCCTTGGCCCCCTCCTATTCTTAATTTATAATAATGATCTACCACAAAATTTATCATGTCACGTCCGTCTGTTCGCCGACGATTGCGTTATTATGCCCCAATTACTAATACCGCTGATCAAGAATCCCTTCTGGACAATCTTAACCGCATTCAATAATGGTGCAATCACTGGTTGATGACGCTTAATCCGAATGAGTGCAAACTCATGTCTTTTCATCGTCGTCACAACCCGCATTTATTTACGTACAAGATTTCCGATTCCCCTGTCGAACTCGTTTCGTCCTATACTTACCTCGGTATCACTATCAGCAATGATTTATCATGGCGCGAGCACGTAACAAAGCTAATATCATCTGCGAATAAAAAACTAGGCTTTCTTTAACGTCATCTTCATGACGCCCCTCAAAATATAAAGCTACTTGCTTATAAATCATTAATCAGGCCAAAACTTGAGTATGCATCCGCCATCTGGAATCCAGAGCAAACTTACCTCATCGACTCATTAGAAGCTGTGCAAAACAGAGCCGCCCGTTTCATTCACCGCTCATACTCATCCTATATCAGTGTTTCATCTCTCAAGCTTCAGTCCCAATTATGCAGTCTTTCCCTCCGTCGCCGTATTTCTAGCCTGTGCCTATTTCACAAATTTTATTATTCCCAGCTCAGACAGCAGCCATACATCTGCGCACCGCCATCACGCACGTCTCGCCGAATTGGTCATCCGCTGAAAGTCTCACACCACCGTGCCCATACGACTACATTTTCCCAGTCATTCTTCCTCCGAACAGCAAGCGATTGCAACGTCCTTCCCCATGAAATTGTAGCCATCACCTGTCCATCAACCTTCCTAGAAAAAGTCACATCCCACCTGTCATCATGAAAAAAAAGTTTTACTTTCTCACGTTACACCCACCCCTTATGTAAAACCCTCTGCAGGGGGTCTTTAAGGAAATAAAAATGAAATGAAATGAAATGAAAATCAAGAAATGTTCTAGCGAGAACAATTGCTTCCGTGCCAACCCAAGTGTCATACTCGCCGCCAGTTGTGGTTGTTCATCGCGACGGCTTCGCCCGCGAAGTAGCAGACAAGAGGGAAGTTCTTCTCGTTACGCTCATGTTCATTTATAGTGCTCACACCGTGGAGCTAAAAAGAGCTAGAACTAAACACAGGGGTATCATTCTTTGAAGCGATTGTCAGCGGTGATGGATGGGCAGTGCAACCAAGTATGCCCCAGCAGCTATCTTCATAAGGCGCCGGACACTAAAATAGGCATTTGTGAATGCGTCACCGATCGGAAGGCAGCCGAGATATGTGTATTGGGAGTCATGCCAAAAAAAAAAGGTTGTTTGGAACCTCGTAGTGTAACGGGACACAAACACATGTTGACTACCATATTCAAAGGAGTGACCTATATTGAACAATCAATGCGTCTTATCGTTTCATGGGAAGACGACGACGACGCTCACGGAGTGCACGCGCCTCGTATGGGCTCCGTATATTTCAAACTCTTGTGGCCAAACAATCACCGCTGGACCCAAACTAACGTCGGAACCAGCTTCCGGAAGTGGTCCGCTACCGATCAAGACCAGTCCCGACGCCAGGGACCCAGGACAAGGGTTTCTACGACCACAAGATTGCTAACCCTAACAAGACCTTCAGCTGCTCCGTCTGGCCGAGAGACAGGTGCGCCGCAGCTACGAAGGTGCACGGCGTCGCTGTCGCAGTCCTGGCTCCCGAGGGCTTCGCCCAACGACTCGCACCCTCGTGAGATCAAGTAAGTGCAGCCCCTCCCCTCGTCATGGAGGTAGTAGAGGTTGAAGGCACGAAAATAGCCCCCGAAGAAGTTTCCGTTGAAGCAGGGTGGCTTGTCAGCCACCGTAAGCAACGACAGACTACGCAGGCATCATCGCTACTCATACACGGATCCCTCCATGCAACAGCAAGCGCACGCACCGAGAGTACCGAGCAGCCCGCACTACGCCGACGCGCACCACGGCAACCACGACTTCCGAAGAATGATATCAAGATCGTCATACGCCCAAGAGACGGTTTCAACGTGTCCAAACTAGGAGACGCCCAGATACGCGACTCAATACTACAGATCACGGGCATTACAACCAAAGAAGCAGAGGACGACATTTACCGCTCATGCACGGATAATAATGTCATTGTAGTTAGCACGCCAATGATGTCTAACGCCGAAAAATACTGTCGCATCCGCAGTCTCCCCATCGGAGCAGTCCGCTACGCTGCCACAGCATACGTCACACCGCCGGAGGACACAGCCAAAGGAGTCATACATAACATCCCTTCATATGACACGGACGAAGACATTACCAACAGTCTCATTTACAAGAAGAACCCTACGATTCTGCAGGCCCGACGCATGGGCAAGACTAATTCAGTGCTCATCGTATTCGACGGAAAGCAAGTACCGTACCATGTCTACTACCGCGGAGCAGAATACAAATGCTATCTACATAAGAAGCGCATCGAGGTCTGCGACATCTGCGGGACCGTCGGCCACAGGGCCGATGTATGCCCCACTCCAACCCAGAAGAAATGCAAGAGCTGTGACACAGTAAATCCACAGGATGATCACCCCTGTCACCCTTGCTGCGCGCTCTGCGGCAAAGACCACCCGACTGGTGATAAGTCCTGCCATCGCCGCTTCCAGACACCACACCTCCTACTCCAACGACGATGGGAACGCCTACGACTGGGACAACAAGGAGCTGACCAGGAGATGGGGCCATCGACTTCTGCAAATGGAGACTCAGCTCTGCCAACACCGAAGTCAACACTACAACCGCAGGCTCCCGAACGCAGCAATCCACGAGGACGCAGTCGGTCTCGTGGACGCAGCCGCTCCCGAGGTCGCAGTCAGTCACAAGGACGCAGTCACTCTGGGAGCGGACCGGATTCAACACCGCCGCAGCAGCAAGGAAACACAAGCCTTAGAACGACCACAGTCAAAGTGCAAGACGCACCCCCCAAGGTAAGCTGGGCCAGCATTGTCTCCCACACAGGTCACACCACACAACCTACAGCAACCCCAGTGAACACAGTTAGTGACGCTACCACGCACAGCTTCATGCAGGAGCTCCGATCCTTACGTGCTGAGATACAAGAACTCAAGACAGAAAACGCTAATCTCAAATCACAACTTGCAGACACACAACCCAAACATTTACCATCAAATGCAGACATCCTTCCTGTTCCTGCAATAGATTGCCGGCAAACCACCCAACAACCAACCTCGCACAAACGCAAAGCTCTCGAACCAATCTCAAAAGCGGCAACACCAGCATACCCTTCAGAAGGAAATGTCAACTGTGAGGCCCTCACTGAGCTGCAACAGCGGATAGAACGCAACCTGAACGAAGCATTAGATTGTAAGCTTGCCACATTGCTCGACGCCTCCATTGCAAAAGCTCTCGAACGCGCAATGGACAACCTCCTTACGGCGAAACTAGAAACGCTACTACTGCCCAGAATTGAGCAAGCCTTTGTGGCAAGAGAACAACAGCGACAGGAAGACATGGACGACACGCGCAAAGTGCTTCAAGACATGGTCGCAACATTGGCTCAAAATCACAACACCCGTTTGACAGAATTGGAAAACACCCTACTCCGTCCCAGAGCAGGTCCACTAAAGAAGCCGTACTCGCGTCCCGACAAAGATGGCTGCGAGTAATCCAGAACGTGTTACCTACTGCATTTGGCAGTGGAACTGCCGGGGCTTCCGGCGAAAGCGAGCACATTTAGAGCAATACATTACGTCTCTCGCACCACATACTTCCCCTGATGTTATCGCATTACAAGAGACCGGAGAAGCGGCTAAGCTGTCGGGATACGCGGCATACACCGCAGTTTGCAATGATAACCGCAGGCCCCAAGTAACCACACTAGTTAAGCGAAACATTCCGGTTATACAGCATCACACAGGCATTGATACAGCAGCCCACATTTTTCTGGAGATCATCCCGTCTGCAAGGCGCAAGCAACAGAGCCTCTTCATCCTAAATGTGTACAGCAGCCCCAGAGAACAACATAGGTTTCTACGACTTTTCACCAAAGCAGATCAACTAGCTAGGGGAGCCCCCCTGCTCATCGTAGGGGACCTAAACGCCCCTGCGGTGGCATGGGGATACCCAATGGACCGCCGAAAGGGAAGACAACTATGGCTTGACGGACAGAATCTAGGTCTTACTCTTGTCACGGATCCAACTTCTCCCACTCGTATGGGAAACAGCGTTAGCAGAGATACTACTCCGGACTTGACATTCGCAAAACGAATTCCACAAGCAGACTGGATCAACACACAAGACAACTTGGGCAGTGACCACTATTTAATCCAAACAACAGTTCGAGCCGGCCCGCGAAAGCCTAAGGGTCGTGAACTCCACATAACGAACTGGGACGCTTTCCCGCAGGCCAGAGCCCTCACCTCTTTCTCGGGTACCCAACCCCCTTACGAAGATTGGGTCGCATCCTTGCTGCAAGACGCGAGCAAAGCCACTAAATTGGTTCCTGAGGAAGCCAATCTGCAGGAGGCAGATAGCAAGTTACTGCATATGTGGGAAGCCCTCGCCAGTCTGCAACGCAGATACAAACGCAACAAGCTCAACCGAACGCTCAGGAAACGTATTAGCACTCTCACCCTTGAAATCGAAGACTACGCACAACAACTTACTCGTCAAAATTGGCACAGCACATGCGACAGCATGGAGGGGCAACCAAACCTGCCCAAAAGGTGGAATATCCTCCGTTGCCTCCTCGATCCGGCTAACAGCAAGAACACACAACAGCACAACTTGCAAAAAATTATTCACACCCATTCTGGCACGGACGCACAAGTTCTTCAAGAATTGATAGACCGATACATAGGACCTCAACCTACTACACCCGCTCCACCATACACAGGCACCGATAACGACCACCTGGACGTGCCCATAGAAGCAGCAGAAGTACGTGAAGCCATCCTCGCACTCCGCCCTAACTCAGCCCCGGGACCTGATGGCATTACTAATAAAATGCTTCGCAACCTAGATGAGGATTCTATACTAGCCCTCACAGCTTATTTTAACGAATACTGGGAAACTGGAAACCTCCCCTCACAATGGAAAGAAGCCAAAATTATTATGATTCCCAAACCCGGGAAGCGCCTCCTACTCGAAAACCTCCGCCCTATCTCCCTGACTTCATGTGTCGGAAAAGTCCTCGAGCACGTCATCCTCACACGCTTACACAGACATATGAACGACAACGACCTCTTCCCCAATACCATGATTGGCTTCCGCCCGAAACTTTCTGCTCAAGATATCATGATTCAGCTCAAGCACCAAATTATCGATGGCGACAAAACCTCCAGGCTGGACACCAGAGCCATCTTGGTGCTAGACCTAACCAAGGCCTTCGATAACGTCACGCATGAGGCCATACTGAACCAACTGGCCCAACTCCAGGTTGGCCATCGAACCTATAACTACGTAAAGAATTTTCTTACAGGTCGCACGGCCACCATTACCATTGGAGGGTTGCAGTCGCCAATTATTCACTTCGGCAGTAAAGGCACGCCGCAAGGTTCGGTTCTATCCCCTTTTCTGTTTAACGTGGCCTTGCTCGGACTACCGCCTGCATTAGCTAGCATCCCCAACCTCAAGCATAGCCTCTACGCAGACGATATCACCCTGTGGGTCACCGGGGGCAGCGACGGGGACATCCAAGACACGCTGCAGCAAGCCATCAACGAGGTCGTTGCATACGTAGAACCGCGCGGCCTGGCGTGTTCCCCACAGAAATCGGAGCTCCTTCTGTACAAGCCTAATTGGGGAGGTCGACGTCCAGACCCTCACCCACCCGAGATAGAACTCCACGTGCACCAGCAACGCATACCTACAGTACCTAGCATTCGTATCCTTGGCTTACGCATCCAACAAAACGGCAGAAACACGGAGATACTCAAGCAATTAGATAATCATGTACACCAAACCACTCGCCTCATTGCACGCATCGGAAATCGACATCATGGCATGAAGGAAAGCAACCTTATACGCCTGGTAACCGCCTACGCCTTGAGCAGGATCACCTATGTCGCCCCGTACCTTAGCCTCAATGCAACTGACAAGTCCAAACTCAATACCATGATCAAGAGGGCCTATAAACAAGCCCTACATCTTCCCTTCACCACCTCTAACGAGAAACTGGACGCCCTAGGCATTCATAACACCATAGACGAGCTTATTGAAGCGCACCGTATTAGCCAATACGAACGACTTGCCAATTCCACCACGGGCAGGCACATTCTAGGCACCCTAGGCATAACCTACACCACCCAATTCGGACCAAAAGTACCCATCCCTCCAAACATTCGTGATCAGCTAGTTATCCCGCCCATACCTCGTAATATGCACCCTGAACACAATCCGGAGCGACGTGCAGAAAGAGCTAAACAACTACAAAAGCGCTACGACCAAGCCGCTGACGTAACCTACGTGGACGCAGCAGACTACCCCTACCAAAACGCCATGGCGGTAGTCGCAGTCGCGGGTTCGCAGTACCACCTCTCCGCGGCCGCATCAATATTCGCCACGCAACCCGAAGTAGGCGAAGAAACGGCCATCGCTTTAGCCTACGCGGCTACCAATGCACACTGCATCATCAGCGACTCAAAAACGGCTATTCGTAACTACGCAAGAGGACTGATAGCACCCCAAGCGCAAAAGATTCTCTCTGGCACTCCTCTCTCAAGGCAACGCCGCGTGCAGATCATCTGGGCCCCTGGTCACTCGGGTCTGGCTGGAAACGAAGCCGCCCACGATGCCGCCCGAGCTCTCGCACACCGGGCGCATCATCCTTCTCCTGCGTCTTCCGATCCCGACCAGCCCTCTGTTCTGCATCGCGGTCACGCGCGGGACCGAATGGTCACGTTCAGAGAAATTCTACTGCACTACCGCAGAGAGCGGTTACGCTACCCCCCAGCACACAAAACACTGACTAAGTCTCAATCCACCACTTGGCGACTCCTTCAGACACGAACTTTTCCGAACCCCGTGCTTTACAACCACATGTACCCCGATGCATACTCACCACTCTGCAAAGCGTGCAAAGCCCGCGCCGACCTCAATCATATTATTTGGCAATGCCCCAAAGCCTCACCCACCAACAACTCCCGCACTAACACACGCATCATTAGTACGGCCGAGCAGTGGGAGACATTGCTGCTCAGCTTGGACCCAGAGGAGCAGCTCTGGGCCGTCCGGATGGCCGAAGACGCCGCCAGGAAGCAAGAACTGGCCGCCGTCTGAGGAAGGGGGGGATTGGGGGTTAGCCTCCCGACCCCCGCCACCCCTTAACCCCATCAAGGACACAATAAAGTTTTATCTCTCTCTTATCGTTTCATTTGTGTTTTCCGTCTTCTAACGAACTTCATAGCACGATCGCAAGTTTCACTACCTGTTCTTGGTCTCTTTAATGACCCTATCGCGGCGACGCAATCGATTCCGTGTTCGCAAGCAGACTGAATGTTTTTTTTTTCCTGGGAGTCATCTTACACAGCAGTACAAACGCGCCACTACAACCTATTTATATTTCAGACGTAATTGAGTTCTACATGCATTTATTTGTCTGCACTACTGCTGAATAGAACAGACTGCCCGTATCATGTACGATGGAGTTGGAATGCGGAAGCGAGGCCGCGTGAACGAATCGCAATGAGAAAACCAATCAACAGGACTGTTTCATCGGCATTTAGCGAAACGTCAAACCCCGGAAGCCCGGCAAAGTTGGTTGGCTCGAACGCGGTCACCCACTCGCAGGAAATGAAAACGAACGAAGAGCGAGAATTTTTTTTTCGGCGTTTCGAAGGCGCTTTACACACCAGAATTACCATTGCAGGAACTGTACAGCTACTTCGTGCACTGGAAACAGTTACTGCGCAAGACGCGATAAGGAGGCGATGCCTTCGCAATGTGTCTCTGTGTGTGTGTGTGTGTGTGTACGCGGGCCTATTAATTACCCCTTCGCAAGCGTCGTTCATTATAGGTACCGCTAGCATAGCCTGTCGCGAAGTGTCGTGTCAAGCCGATAAGATGACTGCTAGCTAACAGTAGGGGCGTTGCTGTATTTTGCTGCTGTTGATGTATTTTTTTCACCGTAGTTTTTACTTTTGGTGCTCGGGGTTCATTTATTTTTTCTTTTCTTTAATTTAATGGTTCCAGCCCATTACTTAAGGGGAATATGAGTAAACGTGTTTCTTCTTTGCCCTAGAGAGCACAGTGCAAATTAGAAAAAAAAACGCAGTTGGCTGTTAACGATAGCACAAAAGCGCTAGTCTGGGCAAAGTTAATAAAATGAACAGGCAAACTCAGGGTGTCTCTCAGAACTCGGGTATGATGATTAGCAATGTATCAACAAAATAACAGTGATTATATTATACAATATACATTGTTTCTAATAGACCAAGTACGGCGACATATTTGGCTAAAAATTATTTTGATCCACTTGTGTCGCGGGTTCTTTTTCTTTTTTTCTTTTTTTTTTCGCCACGTGATTCCGTTGAGTCTTCCTTTATTGCGTGCGGCCGGAACCATTCGGTGTAGGTGGTGCTGGATGAAAAAGCACAACAGGAAAAACAGGGGAGATGTCCCGTGGTGCGTTTCACCAAGCCTTGTGTCAATGAGCCTTGTGAGCTATGCACAAACTTGCCCAACGTCGTGCTTTGCAGAGCTGCATTACCCTTGTTTGTCTGCCTGCCCAAAAGGGGGTGCACGTAGGAAGCTCGAGTTACAAAGGTCTCGAATTTTTTCGCCCATTTCACCATTATTTTACTAGTTTAGGGTGTGGAATGCAAGAAATATATTATTTCCGCGGATCAGCGTGTCCTGAATGCGCCCGCATCTTTGGCATTTCACCACTATGCCTTAATATCTACTAAGTATTCACGTTGCCGACCACTATAATAATATTTACTGGACCTTACTATGAAGTTACCTTTCGTGCCAGTCTTCAGAAGCCCGGAGTCTGTGCAAGTACTGTGGTGATCCTCTGGTTCTCAGCTAATATTTGCTGAACTGCTTTTCATCTCTGTATTATAGGCTGATTAGCTCATTCGAGACGTTCTAGTTGTCAACTTTCAGGCTACGTTTTCAGTTTGGAAGGCGGCAATTCTGGCCATTCTCTTGCCCAATGTTCGGTGAAGAGTGCACTTGAAACTATCGATTTGCTGTTTTCGAATGGTGAGGATGCGCTTGATATCAGGGTACATCGATAAACCGGCATCCAGCCTCAATTCTGTTGCTAAACTAAACTATACTGCGTCCTACAAGATATATCACACATAACTTGGGTGTCATTGTATTCAGCGGTTACAAGAAGAATAACTAAGCAGTGCAGGGGAATAGTAGCTAGAGCACGCATTTCCCTAAACTTCGTCCTTCTTGCTTCAAAAGGCTTTGGTACTGTGCGAAATGGTGATAATCAGCAAAGAGTGGATGTACAAACGCAATCATTTGCAGTATTTAGGCAGGCACGCATAGATTTTTTCTTGCTATTGTTACAGCTTTATTTCTTGGAAAGAAAGAAATTAGGTAAAGCCTAATAATTAACTGCCACAAAAACGTCTCCATCAAGAAATAAGATCTTTCAGCAATTTAAATACTCCTGACCAGACCCATTGTATATTATTGATCGCAGTGCATGATATTTCTCTGGAAATTTCTGTAGCAAACTGCGTCGATTCTGCTGTCAATGGATTGGAAGAAGACAGAGCGCCGAAACTAGGATACAACAAAGGAAATGGAAAATGAGTTGGAAGATGTATCGTCACGTACAATGACGACAAACTGTCGAAACAACTGAAGCCTCGCGTTTGTAACAGGGCAAAGTCTAACGCTGTGCCTTTGAGAGTAGCAATAAGCTGCTGAAGCCGATCTGGCTCTTTTACTATAGGGTATGCTGCTATTAAGGAGGCTGTCGCTCACAAGATCATCGTCCGCAACATTGTGATTACAAAGACATTCGTGCTCCAAAGTTGTTATACGAGCTGTGTATATAAGACCTTGCTAATCCTGCCGACACCTGGTTAGGTGACACTACACTTGCTGCGAAACTGTTAGTCATGATCCCTTCGCACTGCTATCCAAGATGCGGCAGCATTGACTTTCCCAAACGTTGCTATGGTTTCTTTCATTTAGAAAGATTCAGTATCATGTCCATATCACGCCCATAAATGAGGGAAGTCAAAACATTGGCCGAGCTAAGTGGTCTGGTTAAATTTGCATCCTGCTTGCGAAAAGCAAGTGTCCAATGAAACTACTTTTCTCCCAGCCACTCTCCAAAAGAAGGTAGCAAGATTACCGAACGGGAAAGTCAGACCACGGTAATAAAGTAGCCGCTCCGCTACTCACTAAGGTCAAATTTATTTCTCCATTTCTTCCTTCTTTCTAACACTGTTCACACTCACGGAATGCACAAATCATTACTTCAGAGCCTTCAGAGTTATAAGAAACTTAACAAACATCAGCCGCGGTAGCCACATAACTCAATTTCAAAGCACAAGAGCCACTCAGCAAGCCACAATAGTTTCTTCGCGATCGTCGTCTTATCTGATTAACTGAAAACGTCTCAAGCGATGGTGCTCCTCTATTCAAATTGGAGTTGCTCCAACACGTCTACGAGCTTTTAAGGCTTAAACGGATTAAGGCGTCCAAAGGGGCGCAGAGAGCTGAGCAAAGACGGGCGTGCTAGTTCCAATAGTATTTAGAATTGCAAATTCGGTATAATCAATCACTAAGAATTTCGTCTACCAATATGGAAGACTACGGGAAACGGCTTATTCCGTGGAATAAGTGCTAAACGAAACAAAAAAACAATTATCTGTTCGGCGAATCGGTGTAGCCGAGCCCAGTTAGAATGAATTCTCGACTATTACGAATGAATGTAGAATGCAGGTCGCAATTCTTATTGGTATGTGGTATTCGTGCACAACAACGGGTGATGTCATGAAATGTTTTAATTTATCTATCAGAAAGGTCCCAGATTTATTGTCACGTGATATTCATATTTGTTTACTGTACCGTTCACAACCAATGCTGACATTCGAATTCTAAATCAAACGAGCGCACAGAGCCAGACACATGCGTAGCGATGTCACATTGACGAAGACCGCGCGTGAACGTTGGGGAAATAAGAATGGTGCTGGCAGGTGCATGCATGGAGAAGTACAACCCTTACAACACGAAAGCAACATTTTGGGATGTTGTACTTCGTGCGCCACAGTGGGACACATCCAATCTCGAAGATTCGCCAAGAACGAGCAAAACCCCAGTGGTACGCAAACAAACAAATAAATAAATACATGAATAAATACATAAAGTAATATAAAGTAAGTGATTGAATCTGTGAAATATATGTCCACGTTCCACTAACCCTTGACACACGAGTAACAACCGGACGTATTTTTGTTTTATGCGTTGCATATTGCAATCACTCAGTTCAGCCCTTGCGCGCGGCCGGGCAGCCACCATTGAGGGTATGAG
This sequence comes from Dermacentor albipictus, assembly GCF_038994185.2. Lineage (NCBI taxonomy): Eukaryota > Metazoa > Arthropoda > Arachnida > Ixodida > Ixodidae > Dermacentor > Dermacentor albipictus. The sequence continues at coordinate 84,729,354 of NC_091828.1, forward strand.
CCATTGTTCATTGCTGCGCGTCTCATATGTGGGTCTATTCTCTTTTAAGCTTGCTATGTTTGTTATTAGGTTCCTTCTGTTTTTATGCGTTGCATATTGCAATCACTAAGTTCAGCCTTTGGGCGCGGCCGGGCAGCCACCATTGACCTTTAGCGCAACCACGCGACGTGACGTCACGACAGCCGGAGGAAAAGCTGGGCCCCAACTCGCGCAATATGCAGCGCATTCTTGGCTTAACCAAGGTAAGCCTGGCCATTTTTCACATCATGGGCACTCTTGCTTTGGTACAATCAAATGAATTAGACTGGTCGCAGTTTGTCGCGTCCGTCGCATTTTGTTACCGCCACTATCTAGGCTGTGTGTTTCTCGCCCTGCAGTGAACTCTGGAAAGCTTAACTACAAGCAGCCTAAATGGAGAACGTGAATTGACGCCATACTGCGCGTACGCGTGCCGGCGCGCGAATGCTCGCGCCCATGGTTCCTCACATTTGCCGCACCTCGTGAGTAATCTCAGCCTCAACCTACACGACGCGCGCGTGCGCCTATTTGGCTGATTATTTTCGCCTTGGAAACTTGGAACTTGAAATTTGAACGTGGGCCAGCTGAAATTTGGGGTGGGCAACCTTAAGTTAGGTGGTAGGCGAAATTTAAATTAGAGGGCGGCCCAAATTAAATTTGGGAAGGAACCAAGGTAAATTTGGTGCTGGGCCTACTGAAAGTTGAAGGGGTGCCAACTTGAAATATCGGGGGGTGGGGGATGACCTAAATTTTGGGGTAGGCCAACTTGAAATCTGGGGGTAGGTTAAGTTAACTTTTTAGGGTGGGCCAACTTGAAATTTGAAGGGGCGCCAACATGGAATTTGTGGGCGGGACAACATAAATTTGGGGGCGGGTCATGCAAAATTTGCGGGTCGGCCAAGTTCAAATCTGAGGCACCGCGAACTTAATTCGGGGATGGGCCAACTTCCAATATGGGGGCGGGCCAACATCAAATTTGCATGTGAGCCAACATAAATTTAGGGATGCATCAGCTTAAGGTTTCGGGGTGGGCCAACATACGTTTGTGGGTGGGCGAACTGCAGTTTCGTTGTTAGCGACCCCAGCGATGAAAATGACTTCGCGTACGTTTATTTCAATCCGTATAGGGAAATTCAGTGAGGGAGCCGATTTAACAAAGATGGGGAGGTGTGGCATTGAGAAGGACGAGTGTTCTTTGCGACTAGTCCACCACACATCGGTAACGTTGTGTCCAACTACACGAGTTACCATCATGCTGCTGGTGTTGAGATGAACGCTTCCGATTACGTAAAGTGCTCTGGGAACCTGGCTCCTCATTCAAAGAGGACTTTTCAACTCGAATTGTTCACAGCAGGTGCCAGCGAATACTCATTATGCTCCTATTGTTAGCGAAAGACGCCGGCCAATGCTACAGGTAATTTGTTAGAGAAGAAAAAAATTCAGCATTCCCCCTCATATTTCGTAATATACTATTCCAAGGTGACGACACAGAGACCGCACATAAGTCAAACGTCGTCTATATTTTCAGAGGTGTTAACGCAGATCTCTGCAAAGGCATAGGCGTCCTAAGCGTCAAAATAACGCTTTGCCATTTTTCAAAAGAAACTTGCTTTGAGGGCGAAGCTTTAAATCTATGTTTCCACGTCGAGTTGTGAGGTGCAGAAAACATAACATGACCCAAGGAAAGTCAGAATTGAACGAAATCATGGGCAGCCGTGCATAAGAGAAGATTAATGATTAACATAGGTAATTCATGATTGATCAGTGATTGGATTAAGGAATATTAGGGTGGATTTGGGTGAAGTGAGGGCGATTATGACGGATTAAAGAGGATTAAAGTCAATTAGTGTAGATTACGGTTGATTAGGATGGATTAAGGTGGGCTGACGAGGATTAATGTGATTTACAGTAGGCTTTACAAGGCTTCCGCCTTCGCGTCTCTTAGGCAGTCGCTAAGGACAACTGGGAACTTTCTCTTTTAGGGTTGTTAGGTTGTTTAATAATAAGACAGCGAAGAATAAGAAGAGATAATGTTAGCGCGCGTACTTCTGTGGCAGGAACGATGTTTCCCATTTCTTTCTTTTCTTGCGAACACTTTCAGCTCAAGTACGTACCATCCACTGCTGTTATAAACAGTGCCAAATGCAGCTGAGCCCAAAAGGACGCGTCTAGGGAAGTTGGTCGGTCAGTGACCTCCCTGCGACTTGCAGGAGGCTCCCATTACTTTGCTAGGTACAGTCACGCTTAGTGTAACGAGGACAAAGACAAGAGAGAGAAATAGAGTAGAACGATTGCATGCTGCGAACACGAGTGGGCAAGATGACCACTGCTATAGGTAGGCAAATAGACACCGGGAACTATCTATACACAAGAACAGACGTGGCAAAAGGAATAGAGCATATTTTTTTCATAGGCATTAGTGTTCTGCATACGCGAGAGCGCCTGCCTGCTTGATGGCGGAGGCTGACTACTCAGAGTAGGAACAGGTACTCATTTATTCAGGAAAACAAACATCCCCGAGCACACGACGCAATGCGTCTCTGCGGCTGTGCTTGAGACGGGTGCGAGTCTCACTCCTTTATCATATGCACTCACACAAAACCCGCAGTACTGTGGCGGCAACTGGTGTTATGCGGTGAATTCTGCACGCAGAGAATTTGATTAGGAGCGCAAATATGTACCGACAGGAAACAAGAGTATTCTGGAGGCTCAACAATGGTCGCCCACATGGTAATAACTGTGTAAAGGCGGAACGTAGAAATATCCAACGGGCGTGTTTCTTTTTTTTATCACAATGCCCAAAATATACCGTGAGTAGGAATAGTGAATGATAAAGAAAAGGACCTTTCGCGGAATGTTTTACCCGTTTGGGTGCCCAACACAAAGCAGAACAATGGGAACCATCTTTCTTGAGGCGTTTCTGTGGAACACACAGTTCTCGTTGGATGTGAAACAGACGTGTACCTTTCGTTTGCACTGTATTACTCGTATGAAACCAAAACGGCCAGTGACCTTGCACCGGCCTCTTTTGTGACCGCGCTTAGAAAAAACGCCAGTGGCTCGCCATACTATTTTTTCGTCGTCTTTTACTACTGCTTTCTAATCCAATTATTGACGCATGTTATCGGTGAATGAGCCTTGGATGAGTATGTTTAATGGAAATCTTATACTCAAAACGAAACCTCTGCAACTTGAAATATTTTTCCGGGATGTTGCCTGCGGACAAGTTTCCTCCATAAACGGTTAAGAGGGAGGTTTACCACCGCGCCAAACTTGATGTTCTTTCTCTCGGAATATTAAACTTTTTTGAGATATTTTATTCCTCGTTCTTTTCCCTACCATATCAAGTAGCGCATTTGATCACTCAGCCTCACACGCCTATTCAGCGTTGATTCTGCATATGCCTTAGCCAAATCAAGGACATTCTAGACCAGCCAGTTGAGTACACTGAACAACAATAAAATTCAAACAAGAAACGCGACCTATTTGTCAAGGCGTTTACCGTGTGTCTGCCTTGCACCGACCAGGCCAAATTTTACGTCGGTGAATTGTTTTCGACAAAGGAACAAAAGCGGTGTGTCCACATGACCGTGTAGGGGAGGGGAGTGTTGAAATTGAAAGCATGGAGTGTGTCTTTGGTTCCATGAACCCTAGAAATAGGACGTCGGAATTCCTTAAAGGAATGGATTTGCACGTTTTTCCATCGTCCTTTTCTTATGCCTAAACGTGATCCTCGAAAAAAAATATTACGATTTTAGTGAAATTTTGTTGATTTTCCCGCCCCAAGGAACCTACATCAGACAAAAGCTCAAAGCCCTGTGTGGTACAGGTACTGTAGCAATGAGTTTTCACATTTGTCGTTTAACGTGGGTGGTATAGACCATGAGAAAGTTGGCGACAGCAAACACCGGGAAACTTCAGCACTACATGATGGCAACCAAGTGATGAATATCTGTGCAACCAAAAATGTCTAGAAAAAGAAAGAGAGAGATAGATGAGATAGTGTGACATGTGCACCTCGGCATCCGCCTTTGGTACCGCAGCAAGGAGCTCGATCTCCCGCCTGGTAATGACCTGAAATTCCAGCGTGTCAAGACAGCGCTCCAGGGATGGCATTCGCTATAAATGAGCAACTCGGTACGGCGTCTGCAGGTGTTTCTCGTTCCCGACTGTATCTCCCACCCACGTTAAGCGCGCAAACTGCCATTCATATGGTCCCTTGCATAGCCGACCCGTACAAAAAAATTATTTAAAGGTAATTGCAATGTTATTGTTCAACGTCAACAAATGACCTTGAAAGATGATTGGGGAATTGTTGAAACATTATTGAGGACGTTGTTGACAAGTGTTGATAATTGGCCCGCGACATTTTGCCGAAACACTATTGAGGCTTTTCAATTTGAAAGATCAGTGGTATATTGTTGAATATATAATGCATTTCAGTGTTGAAATCCCATTGAAGGATTGTTGTAGATGGGTTGAGTCTCGAAATTAAAAGCCGGTTGAAAATTTTTTGCAGATTTGTTGAGTCTCAACATTGAAAGTCCGTTGAAATATTGTTGCAGCTGTGTTGAACGCCAACACTCCAATTATGTTGAAAGCCCTTTATGCCCCTTTGTGCATTTGGCAGTGTCTAAAACTGCACTTTACCTAAAGTACTGTTCAGGTATGTCGCGTTGCAAATACTTATCTTTGAACACGTTGTTTTGTTTGCTGCAAGAGGATAGGGGTAAATTTAAATAGAGTCACTTTTGTATTGGAGGCCTCGGTCACCTCGGCTCAAAAGTATGCTCCTAGATTGTCTGTAATAAACCATATTGTATAGCTGCTAGCAGTACTGTTGTGCCACTTTTTCAATTGTCACATTGAACGGTCCTTCACGAAATCAAGAGTGCTGAACTGATGCAGACAAAAACAATTCTTTTAGGTGAAGTGTTTATTTGTAACCAAACATCTGTGTAAATATGCAACCATTTGTAGTTTGAGAACATCATAAACTTCTTAAAGACTATCGTAAAGTACAAACTTCCTGCAGCTTGACACCATAACAAAATTGAATACTGACAGATGTAGTCCCTACGGCCCTCAAGTAAACACACTTTCAAAAAGAAATAAATCTTTAAAAAAATACCTAAATTATAAATGTACAAGCAGACTGACTTGACTGTATATAAGAACACACAAGAAAGGTACTTGATTTCTCTATTAGGTAGCCAGTGGTACAACCATGGCACCATTCCCTTGAGCCCACAGCACTCACTAGGACGCTGATATGTAGGGTGGTTATCTTTAAGTTTCATAAAATATATTAAAGAGTGGCTGTTGCAGCTAACATAATTCTAGATACAGGTTGCCAAACATTACTAGCATGAGAAATCAACACGCCCCCATATTCAGCTAACAAAAACTTACTTCCTAATAATCTTTTTACTAATTGTAGCGGTATTTTTACAAAGTATATGCACTTAGAACGAATTTCCAGAATACCAGTAACGAGACAGATGCCATCAAACTGACTGTTGAAATGCACTGTTGTTGCACTTAGTCTTTTTAACAAAACACACTGTTATGCACTGAAGCACGAAAGTACCTGGAACGCCCATGTATTTTGTCTCACATTTATGCAAGAATCTCTAGACTGGTTGGTCATCCTGGAAATTATTTTCAAGTGAAAACGTTTTTCAAGCTCACTGGCCACAATTTGTAAACTGCAATATGTGCCGGAATATTATAAGTGAATTAGTAAATTTGTGAGAATCAGTTGAATGTGTTTATCTTGTGGTAGTAATACCTTTGAATATTCTAGCTCAAGAACAAGAGGTATGCTACCTGGCACAGGCAACCTTAAAAAAATCTGTAACACTGAAAAAAGGATAACTCTGCACAATCTTTATTTGTTGGTTGAATGGTGTGTGGCAATTTCAGTAAACCTTACCTACTTTGCAACATGGCAATCGCAATTGGTGATGCTATGGGAGGAGTTTATTATGCAGCATTGCTGTTGCACGATCCAGTTGTTATTTGCCATAACGTTCCTGCGCAAGTCATTCCACATCAAGCGACTTATTCTTATTGACTGCTTCAGATTTTTATACGAAAGAACAGCTATTAGTGACGTGCTGAAATACTACAAAAGTATTCCTTGTGTGAGTTCATTTCACTTTTGTTCACTGCCTCAAAAAATAACGTAAGAATTCTAAAAAAAATCTGGTTTCATGCAAACATGAAAGGCACATCATTGCCATTACTGTAGAGCATTTGTTGCCCTTTAAATTTAAGCCAACTTATACCTATTATTCTTACTCCTGTATTTTAGATAGCAAAATGAACCATTTTGATGAAGTTATATAAAATGCAGTTTTTACTGAACAACTTTGAAAATGGCACAGATGCACTTGCAGGTGCGTCATTCCATGCCGAATCGACCAGCGTTTTTTCAACACCACAGAGAAAGCAGAAAACATCGCCACATGTTTACTGGAGTTCGAAACTCCTTCCACACTTTTATTTAATATTGTCAAAAATGTTGTAGCATTTTGGCGACAGTATAGCTTTCCTGCTCAGCTGAGCTTGGGGACATCAATCAACATTCTTTTCAAACTCACATTGCATTGGTCGAGGCCTTCAAATGCTCTGCATGGAAGTACGGTGAAGTGGTGCGACTGTCAAAAATGCAAACTCTTAAAATATTTGAAAACTGCGAGTGCTTTTGGCAGTGGCAAAAGTGAGTAAAATTGCAATGCGTTAATTTTTTTGTAATGAAAAATTAGAAGACAGAAAAAATACAGATTGGTAGCACATATTACATAGTATAGCAGAAAAATATTTGAACGTCTGAAGGTTTTGCTGATCGTCTGTAATGAAACTGTAAAATTCTAATCTTTTGCAACAAGCTTCATGTTCATGAGAAAAACTGCTTTGGTGGTTGGCCAAAAAATATTTGATATATTATTAGATAGCTCTAGATGTCTCTTATACATGTGTGAAGTTAAAAAAGAAGGCATTATTTTTAAATGTGAAAAATTCTTTTTTGAATTTTTGTCAGCACTGCCTTTTTTCGGATGGGCGCACAAGCTTGCCGGCTGGGAATGCAGACGACAAAGCTGGCTTTGTGTGCAACACAGATAGATGATAGAGGAGCGGTGTCGGGGTCTGCATGTTATTGCCAAGAGACGCATGCTCTAATGCAACGAGGCTTGTGCTTGGATAAACCATACAGTCATTGCACATAAAATATTTATACGTGTTGAATTTGTGAGGGAGTGCTGCAGTGCTAAAAGATATGTTTCATGCAGTTAAAAAAAAGAAATATCTGCTATTACCTACACAGTAAATCCAGAAGGAGCACTGATATTGTACATACAAAGCTTTTTAAAGGATATGTTGCACTGAAATGCAACATACAGGGAGCAGGACACTGTGCCCTGCTGCCTGGAACCCAATGACGATGCAAGTAGGAAACATCTTCATAATTACAACTGAAAACCAACACGAGTACGAACAAATTCTTGTGGTATTGCATGTTACCACTGTTTTAGGGCCGGAACATGCTCATCTATAAGTCATATGTGCCATGTTCAGTCAGATGTGGTCAGATGTCATTGGCAACCACTTTTCGCGTTCATGTAAAAAAAAATACGAGTAGAGACTGCGGCGCTTGACGTCACCTGCCTTTATAATGATAAAGAAGGCAGTGACACTTCTTTATTAGTTCTTTTGGCTAATTATATTACCAAACTTTCCTTGCTAGATTGCAAGGCTACATATATTTATGCTGTATGTGTGATCCACAATTGAACATTGTAAAAATAATTTATCCCACCTTTTCATTACTTGTTACATGCATAGTAGACGTGAAGAGCTATGTACACGTCCGAATAAACAGTTTCTATCTTTCTATCTATCCAGCCCCATCTATCAACTTTTCAAATACCTTGCGGCAGCTATAGATGGCTCTGTCCTGAAGGCATATATATATATATATATATATATATATATATATATATATATATATATATATATATATATATATATATATATATATATATATATATATATATATATATACGTGCAGGGCGTTTCACGTAACCTAAACCACAGACGTATCTACTGGGTGGGCAGGGGTCACTATCCCCCTGCCCACTCAGTAGAGAGGTCTATGGTTCAAGTAGCTTGAAACAACACCCTGTATATACGCAATGGTAATCAAGTGATCACTGCAGCAACATATATGTGCAAAAGGCGCGCACATACATATGCGCGTGCCTTTTTTACATATACTTCGAAACTCACTATTGCTCGAGACTCAATGGTATTCAACAATAGGTTAACAGCATTTAGTGAAGGACTTTATTCTTGGAAGCTACTCAGCAATGGCTCAATAATACTCAGTACTGTTCAACAATGTATCAAGGCAATTTAGTCAACGACTTTATTGTTGGAAATTACTCAATAATGGCTCAATAATACTCAATACTATTCAACAATATATCAACAGAATTTAGTCCACGACTTTTTTTGTTCTGAACTACCAAACAACTTTACTCTTGAATTATTGCTCTGTGGTTTCAATAATTGTTGAGGTATTGTTCAAAGGCTATTGAGTCAACAATTCATCAACAATATTCCAACAAGATTTCAACAGTCATTTTCACAAGGGGCATGCCTTCAGCGTGGTTCCTTTCGCACTTTGACAATTTTCTGCATTTGTTCTCATTTATCTCTTCAATCGTCTCTTCATACAGGTCAATCAAGACACCGTGAGAAGGGGGAAATGATTCGTTATTTGTGTGACAGAGATCTGTTTCTGAGTGATGTTCCAAACTGCTTCCTGCTTAGAAGCCTATTAAACGCGCAAATTAACCGCCATGCTGGCGTAGCACCCATGTCTTTGCACTGCTAATTCCGAGGGCGGGGATGAAATCACGGCCGTGGCAGCCGCATTTCCACGGCGACGAATTGCAAGAACTGCCTTGTAACGTGTGCTGCCTGCACGCTACAAAAATCCCAGGTGGTCAAAATTATAGTGGAGTTCCCCACTAATGCGGCACGCGTTATAATCATATCGTGGTTCTGGCGAGTACAGGCACAAAAATTGAATTTGTGGTCCTACGCGCAATTTATACCCTGTAGCACTACTGCTTTGTGCACTTTAGCTTTAGAATTTTTACTTGCTATAACAAGTATGTGTAACTATATATGAATACATCTTTGTATGTATCTATCTAGTATATCTATAAATGCATTGATCAGTCATCATCCTGCCTTCAGCATTCCCCCGAATCCCGGCTTCCTTTTTTCCATCTTTCACAATAGCAACTAAACGTAACAACGCTTGGAACTTTATTTAGGCGTACCTTTTGAAGAATGAAACAAGTTGTTACACAGCCACGGTGGCTGATGCGCCATCGCGTGTCTAAATATGTAAAAAAAATAACATTGTCGAGATGCACGCACTCATTCAAACGCGCGTGCTCAGAAAGCAAGACTCCAGACCAGCCCGCGCCAATGCATGGCTGATCTCGAATAGCATCTCATGCCATGGATATTTGATCAGCGTGGCAGACGTGTAGCAAACAAGAAGACCGTCGTCTGGTTAAGTGATGAGCACGACGGACGAGGAGCAAACAAGAACACAGCCGTCTGCTTAGACGATGAGCACGACAGACGTTGAGCAAACAATAAGACCATTGGCTGCTGAACCAATACAGACGAAAGCGTACTGTCAGCAGCCGCTGTCTGGCGCTGGCATAAAGCAATGCGCACTGAAGACAACGTTCTCGCCACATAGTTTTTACAAGTAGTATGCCTTCATTTGGTCCACAGTAATGAAATAAATGGCGCCGAGAAGGGAAGTATCTGAAGTCTTATTAAATCAATGCCGGCGCCATTTTTTGTAGATCGATTCCAGCGTCTGATCTGCGCCATCACATAGTACCGCTGTACTATGGTATGATGAACTTTGTTAGCGCCCTGAAGATCAACCCTTACGTTGACGCAGGTGGCTCCCACGTCGCTACAGTAAGGTTTAACCTAGTGTTGGGAAAGAAAATGGACTGAGTGCCAAAGTTGAATCAGTGAATCGCCCAAATCATGATTTATTCATCGCAGCGAATAAAGACAGGGCTTTACGTCTGGATAAACTTAGCCTTCCAAGGTGAATATACACACGAAACACGTACAAGTACTCTAATTTGATAGCTACTCAATTGATATGAAGAAGGTATATATTGCTTTAAGATCGACAACTATGTTCAAGCGACAGTAGCACTGGGCACCTTAACATGCTGCTTTGTAGTGTCACGAATATTGGCGCAAAAATTGAAACAGTAATCCCCATCTTCCCAAAATTGAAGCAAATCTGGGAAGTGCACCTGTTTGCAAATCTAGAGTAGCCAGCCTTGATACAAATGCTTCGAATGTGCGTGCAACTGCTACGAGGATTATGTTCGTCTGAATCCGCAATAGCAAATATATATATATATATATATATATATATATACACAGGGTGCCCCAGTTAACTAGGACCAAGATTTTCAATATCAAATCATAACATCAGAAGCCATGGTGAATTCCGATACGACACGTAGCGGCAGGTATTTCCCACGCGAAACTTCTTGGATCAGTGTGACGTTGCACCATTGGGCGCGACGTTATGTAATGTCGCGGAGCATGTCCATCTCATTTGATAGTGGGGCAGCCTTTCCTACACGCCAACGTGTTCGCCTTCCATATCGAATGAACTTGGCGTTTGATTTGGTCATAATTAGGAGGAACTTGAGCTGGTATCAATATTTAACATAACGTATGGTATGTCAAATCTTCATTATGTTTCTTCGGAACGCGCTTCAGCACGTAGCGGGCTGCTCCCACGTCGGTACAGAAAGGCCAAGCCTCTCCGCTGCGTTGCGGGCCCGATGGACAGCCCCTAGCTGCGCTTCAAGATCGGGGCTGCTTAGCGCAGCCTCCCCTTTGCAGGACGCGACGCCATCACGCTACGCGAGGCACCGCCAGAGCATGTGTTCTAAGTTAGCTACGTCTGAGCATAGCTCGCAAATACTGGTCGAGTGTATTTCTGGATGGATTCTTTGTAACAGTGCGGGGTTAGGGTATGCCCCGACATGGAGTAACCTGAGTGCTAAAGCCTGTGGTCTGCCTAGTTTTCGATGCCGTGGAGAATAACGTCTGCGTACTATGTAAAAAATGTCTGGTAAGTTCGTTATATGAGGAGCGAGGGTCCCCATTTTTCATAACCCGAGCGCCGCGCTACACGGTAGCTATGCAGTCGAGGACTCCTCACGCGGCTGTGTGGGCCGACTCATTGAGGTATGGCCCATGCCACGTTGAGGTATGGCCACGATCTGGCCCGTGCGTGCGGGGAACCAGATAATTGTGCGTGGCTTGATGTCCTTGTCCCGTGCAATCTGCAAGACCTCCTCCGAACCGTCGCCCTTCGCGAAAGCTCGGACAGCCATCGTCGAGTTGTTGTCCATTGGTCCTTCGGTCGTTCAGCAGGGTCAGGGCAATCGCCACCTGCTCCGCCAACTTCGTTTGAACCGTCGTAGAGTACGTGATTTTTCCAGCGTGATCGATGCCCACCGCTACGAATGCCCTGTCGTCGGGGCACCGGGCGGCATCTACGAAACAGCAGTCCCGAGCCCGTTTGTGAGCCCCGACCAGGAGAGCTTTGGCGCCAGGACGTCTCCGACCCAAGTTATGTTCGGGACGAACGTTGCGTGGAATTGGAGCGGTGACGATGCGTTTCCGCTGTTCCCGGGGGAGACTGCAAAAGCGATAGCAGATTTCCGCCAGAGGAAACCCCAGATCCCGCACGATGCTCCTACCCGCTTGGGCGGTGAACAGCCTAGCGTATTGGGCGGCCCTCTCCTGTGCTTCCGCAATCTCTTCCAGCGTGTTGTACACGCCGGGACGCATTAGTCTCTCCAAGCTTGTGTACATGGACAGCCCGAGAGGTCTATCTATAGTCTCCACGATCAATGGGTCGAGCTTGTCCCTGTCCGACCTTTGCAAATTGTGCATAGCCGCCATGTAGTTAAATGACACATCACAGAGGCGTGCACCAATCTCACCAGATTGTCCTCTCCGAGACCGTGCTGCTGGTTACCAACTATTAATATGAAGCCGATGGCGTTATACGTTTTCTTGGCAAGATTACACACCATCAATTTATTGGAGCCGTTGGATTCAATCGTCCTACCGAGGACCCGGATGGAGTCCACTCTGGAAATAACACCGCCCTTACTTGTCCATTGACTGATGTGGACGTCTTCTACTGGCTTCCAGCCCTTCGGTTCGGGGCCCCTTTTTCTGGGTCCGTAAAGGAGCAATTCTGATTTCTGTGCTGAACACTGGAAACCTGTCTGCTTGAAATATTATTCAGGGATTTAAAATAGGGTGATGTAATAAAATGCGGCTGCCTCCAAATATCCTGCGCAAAGAACTGCCCGCAAGGTTATATATTAAAAAATCAAATCAAGAAATCTTTCCAAAATAATCTGCTGAAACATGCGTTATTAGCAGCAAAGTAGGTCTCCTTCACCTATAAGGACTACACTGAGAATACGTCACCCTCGCTGCGCTCTTAGCGTTCTTATATATAAAAACACACATACACTCTAACAAATACGGTATATGTCTTTTAACATGATCAAGGAAGTGAAAGGAAGTTTGTGTTGACGTACACTGATAATCATCTGTCGATAGGGCACGGTATTGTTATTTAATTGGTGAGTCAAACATCTTGAGGACGTGGGAGCGCTGAGCTTAACTTAGCGCCTACGAAATCTAGAAGAAATGACTAATCGACCCAATGCTGTAGCTTAATGGTTATGGCACCCCGCTACTAAGACGAGGTCATGGGTTCGTTGCCGTCCGCGGTGACGGCAGTTCAAAGGGAAGTGGGGAGGGAGCAAACCGCGATAACCCTCGTGTACCGTGCAATAGGTGCATGTTAGGTGTAATAGGTGCATTATTCGGGAGTCCTCCACTACGATGTGCCCTCCTAATAAGCTCATATTGCTTTGGCGCGTAACACACCGGCATTTATTTTATTTCAGACATGAATAAGTTTTATTTATTCTTTTGATTCATTCATTCATCGAGGAGGGGGTTTAAAGATGCAAAGCAATAGGGCTAAACCAGATCCCTTACATGGCCGTGAGAGACTCCGCGCAGGGTGCTTCGGATTATTTTGACCACCTGAATATTTTCTAACACTGAACCTAAACAAACGTAAGCACTTGATCGTCTTTTCATTTGCCTCCACAAAAATGCCGTCTGCGCGGCAGGCAATAGACCTCGGGCTTTCTACTTACCAGCAATATGTTGTAGCCATTATCTTAGCTACCACTGCGGATAGCGAATATTCGCCAATACTACGATCGGTTTTATAGTCACGTGGGCTTGAGGAATGGAAGAAAAAGAAGCGTTGAGTGCAGTGTCCCTTAGCGACATGAGTGGCAGGAAGAAAGAAACACGTGAGAGCAGGATGAAGCCAGCAGTTCCTCAGGGATGCACAACTGCAGACGTTGCCCCGAGCCCTGCACAACGCGACCCTAAATGTGTTTTTCAAAAATGCATCACTGCTATCTTTCATTTTTATCACTTCCATAATGTGCCTGACCTCGAAACAAAGATCTAAAAACGCCCTGAGAGAGTAGGCGATGATAACTATCTGCATGAGAGAAGGTAGGAAGAAAAAGTGTTACCGTGAAAAGCTGGGCAACAAAAAGTAAATGAATAAGCAGGTTTGCCAAGCGAGGGGCCAGAAAGAGAGTGGAGAAGAGTAAATGCACGGAACAGTGCCTAAAAGAGATTATTTTTCATTTCCTACGCCTATGTGATCACATTTATAACGTTTATGCTCAACGCATTTCTTTGCAGTTTCTGATTTTCAAGACATTCGCAGCGAATGATTCTTTTCTTTTAAAATATCGTCCGAGCGCTAAAAATGGGGCAAATGTCACCGCGGGCGTTAAAGCAATTTAGCGTTCTTTTATGCTTCGCGTTCCCCATTTAGCTTTCTTTATAAGAATTTCATTGGAGGTCCCAGTGTAGATTTCCCAAGGCACTGGATCTTTTCAGCCAAAGGAGTAAAGAAGAAGAGGTTACTAAGGTAGCGAAAAAAAGCGAGCACACCGCCACGAAATACGGTGCAGCGGCTAAGCCAGTACGTGCACAAGATTCACTAATCTGGCGTGAATACTTGTCTTATTAAATATGAATATGTGAAGACAATGATGACAATCACCAGCATGCTTAAATTGCACAGAAGAGCACTAAGATCTAGTAACTGGGCCGCTGGTTCACTCCGGTCACGAGTATATTAAAGCGAATCTCGCAGAGCTCCCGTTCCTGGGTTGAGCGTGGGTGTCCCTCGTCGTAACCGCACGAACGCGCTCGTACCACTGCTTGCGCGTTCGTCGTCGTCTTCTTCCACAAGTGACTTCGATGCAGCTCATCATGTCAGCGTTCCCATAATGTCCCTCCCTCTGCGAAGGCGCTGACGGCACTGGCCCACTACTGCCAGTCGGTGCGCTGATTTCGGTGTCGAATTCTTTGCCGAACGATAGGTCGCGAAACAAAAGTGCATGTCGATCTGCGCTCAAATTTCGCATTAGAGAGTATCGTAATTGTCGGACACTTTTTTATTTCTTGCATTCACCCGCGTTTGAAGTTGATGGTCTCCTCCTATGTACCTATTCAGGAATGACCTTCTTAGGATAGATATACAGGTAGGTAGAATATTCCTTAGCTGAGTTCTCGCTCTAGTTTTTAGGGCAGAAACGTAACATGATGACAATATGTACAAAGCAAATTGAGAAAAAAAAACATAGGTAGGCTTACCCCAGGCAAACCGCCATAAATATCGAAACGTGTTCGTGCCCCAGCGCGAATACTGCGTAGCGGCTGGCAAAACTGCCTGCATTAAGCGACTTGCACGAGTGATAACTTCTAACTATGCATATATTAGTCTGGGCTACCAATACGCATACAATAGGATCCAGTAGAAATCAACAGGGAGTGCTGAACTCCCCGAAACAATAAGAGCAAACGCACAAAACATAGAAGCGTCACCAAAAAATGTCATCACGCACCTTCGGGTTAAAAAAAAAAGCTGATAATGAAAAAGAACATCACTCTCTGAACCCTCTTGTAAGCGTGGGCATTGTCCATCTATTCGAGTTTCTAGAAAACATAAACTGGTGTCTGAGCCATGCTCTATTCAGGTTTTGTTGCTATAGCCAATATAGCGCACTAAGCTAATTCACGCCGTCATCGTCGGCGGCGCCGTGGACTTCATCATATATTTACGTATATCTTTGCTACATGTTTACCTACGACGCCCATACAAGTTATATTGTTGCGCTATGCATTCCCTTAGGTTACCCGAGGAGGTCTTATGTTCTTGACTAAATCATTCCACGCAATTTTGAGAATGTCATCCCCGAAGCCCATGTGAATAAAAATAGTACTCACAGCGCATGCTCTCTATCCTTAATCTTCTTGGGCTATAAATATTAAACTTTCAGTAGAATATCAGTAGTCAAACAAGGAAGTGATGTCATTTTACTATCGTGGCACTTTACGGGCATTGCAGTGGCGCATATGCCGTTCGTTAAGGCCACTACGTGCTGTGTGAAAAGTTTGGAAGGTGGCAGATATAATGGTGCACGCTGGTACGTGACGTCTATGTTCGGGGGGCCCACGTATAATTCACCGCTCGGAGAGTTCACGCACAATGCTAAACCTTGCTATCGCAGACAGTGCTTTGACCTTCGGTGCGAAACTGGCATTTCCTCTTATTTTTTTGTGTGTTTCGCTGTAAATGTAAAAAGCCTGCTATACTCTGATCCCTCAGAATGGGAGAGGAAGAAAAAGCTAAGTTATGAGAGCACGACTTTACTTTGATTCGTTGTACGGGGCCTCCCTACTGTGCCATGAAAGCCACGAATCTGAACACGCGTTCCTCGATATTTGTAGGACTTGACTGATGCAGTTGTGACCAGCTCAATATAAGAGCAATCGCACGCCTTGTATGACGCATGAAGGTTGGTGAAAGCGAGTAACGAGCAAATGGTCTCAAAGCGTTAAGTTGTCTAACGTACCTTAAATTTTGCTATAGGTCACCAACAGTGTCGCCTCCATTTTTTTTTTCAAGTACATAAAATCGCTGCCGTATTTTGTCCGCCCGCAACAGCAGCAGTGGGAAAATCATTTCGCATAACGTCTATAAATAGGACGAGAGTGATGATGTTGCAGTGTCCATTTAGCCCCAAAATATTCCCCATAATTATTAATTTGCCTGCACATCACGGAATTTTCGCTGCGTTTGCTCAAAATAGCATTTTCGTTAGCGATGTAATTTATTCGTTTCTTCATAAAACTGTGAAAATAGGCAATAATGTTTGCTAGCGCTTAAATTCCCAATAATACGTCCGTTGTTAAAGCCACTTTAAAGGTCAACGTGGGCTTCCACGCTATAGGCCTTCTGAAGCTTATTCAGCAAGGCGGAAGCTACTTGCATGGGGCGTTACATCAATTCAAAAAATAATGACGAGGACGAAATGTGTTAATGCGCTTGCATAGAATAATTATGCTTTGAGCGATGAAAGTCTGCGCGTGAGATAAATATTTCTATCTAAGTTGGGGGAAAACGTGATTGATAGTTGCGATGGTCATGGAAGTGAAGGTCTCATTAGGAGCAGAATGTCGAAGAAATTTCACGAATTTGTATTTCCTGTCAACAAATGCTACTAACACGTACACACGTAATATTGACACCTTTCAAAAACAGAGGCCCTTCGCTCTCTCCGACGCGACTATTTTCGCACTGGTGGCCTTAGCCAAACTAAAGTAAATCCCATCCTGTGTAAGCACTCACTGCACCGAAAATTTCACGTCTTTGTGTTTTCCGTGAAGTTTGTCGAGTTAAACCAAGCCTATGTCATTGCGTTGTTCACCTTCACCGTAAATTTTTACCTCGCGGCTTCCAGCAGTTCCATCGTAAATTCAATTGCTTTGTTCCAAAAGGAAGCACAGACTGCCAACACCCCGCATACTCTGTCGCCTCTGCAACCAATTACAATGTGGTCAAGACTGCATTTTCTAATGATTTTATGCAATAACGTTTCGTTTGTTATCACCGTGTAGCTTGCGCAGTTTTCTGTTTCATTTTAGATTTATTTACTTTTTCAAATGCCTCTCCTCTCTGTAATGCTTAGGCGCGTCTAGTAATTAAATGAACCTAAATGAAGTGTTAACGAGAGCCTTTTGGGAAAGGATTTATGAGGAAAGATAGAAAGTGCGGGCAAGTGAAAGTAATGAAAGGTGGAAATATGAGAAAAACGTTGCCACAAATACAATGCATTTGAAGTAAGCTTGCAAGGAAATAAAGAACAGAAAAGGGACAAGAATAGACGCAAAAGTAATGCAAAAGAATAAAAGAGCTGGAGCTTAGATATTTAAACCAGCAGTTGTTCCAGACTTGTAGAATATTCTGTTTGGACGTCTTCCGCCGCGAAGGGAAGAAACGTATGATTGAGCTATAGATCCTGCGAATCAGTTGGATCGGAATGCCGCAACATCGGCTAGGAATCGAACCTGCCACCTCGTGCGCAACAGCTGAACTTTGCAGCCACTGAGTCAGTGTAGGTGGTGACTGCGTGACAGCATATTCTTTGTTACCATTTTCGATTTGAATAGAACATTTTTCCGTACCATGTGCCACTACAATGTTCCACAAACGCTCATATCTAAGGAATAGGACACATATGTAGAGCATGATAAAACCACATAAAAACAAAGAAACTGCCATGTTTCCTTACCTCAACCGGAAACAAGGAAACTTGGTTTCAGCTGATATCGGGGAAGCTTTATTGATTCTCTAGGGATTTGTTTTTTCTTTTCCCAGTTTACAAAGCGAGTTTGTGTCGCTTTATTTTATGCTCAATGTAGTCTTAACTCCTCTTTGAAAAACGAAAGTATAACTTCCCCCTTACACAAAAAATTCATGTCGGAGCCCTTGGGGGTATCTGCATTAATAAATTAAAAAGAAACGCCATTTCACAAAGTAAAGTTGCAAGACAAAGAGTTGCATGTAATAACTCCGAGTGTTGGCTGTTATGTCCGTATCGTTCCGAGTTTTCTTTTGTACGGGTGAAATATAGCGCGCACGCATCACTTCGTGAACGCATAAAAAGTGCAAACAGTTAAGCAGCCTCCTCGAGGTATTCTTTACATACAATGATGCCGGTCACGGCCCTGAATTGCAGAGCCCCTATTTCTCATTCTTGAAAATATTGTCGAGACAAATAAAGGGACGCACTCGCATTAAGAAATAACGTCATCTGTGATAAATTGTCGCAGAGTTGCTTTGTGGGCTTTGGTGGGACCAGGACAGAGATAGATACGGCAGGGTTGAGACGGCTAGAATAAGCTGGTTGTAGTGGTTATCGTTAATGTTGAGTAACGCTCCAGTTTGTGAACGTGCAATGAGTGCTGCTGCTCGTTCGCGAAGAGGAAAACCAAAATAACGCAAAGTACAAACGCAAGTGATGCTTTGAAGCAACTGCCTGATAATATATCATCCAAATGCATAGGCCAGATAAGTTAAAATGATAAACAAGTGCGCAATGACTAAGATGCGACAAAACTAAAACGGCCAATGCAAACACTTCGTACGATCCCAGAAATTGAATGCAATGAGTGCTCGCAGCTATTCGGGAAAAGAGTTGTACAAATCACATCTCAGCCCGTCTGCTGATTTTAGCGCAAAACGTAAATGGCACGCTTTCGTTCTACATTACTCGTACACAAGCTCCAGCAATACCCTTTCCTAATTGCGTGTGGTTCCGCCTCTCTCACTCTTTATCACGACAGCAGTTAAACGTGGCTGTTTGAGCGCATTGGTAAGGCTTAACTGAAATATTTAAGTGCACAGCCAGGTGACGAAGTTGGAAGAACACGGCAGGCACACGAACGCTCGTGTGCCTCCCGTCTTCTTTCACTGTCCTCGTCTCGTTGCGCGCTTAAAGTTTTTTAACGGTTAAACGTTCGTCACGTGGTTTACCGTGTTCTAGTCATCACCGGGTCGTTGCCGCACGACATCCTTAACGTATGCTTAACTCTTGCCATGGGACAAATACAAAACTTCGCTACTCACCTCTAATGGAGTTCGCAGTCGCGCCCATGTACAAGAGTACATCTTAAAGTCCTGCCCATTAGCTACTGAGCTGTCGCAAAACTTGGATGCCTAAAAATATTCGCGGTGTTCCTTTTACCACGGAAGCAGCGAGAGTGACAATGCCCGTCTCTGCATTTCGCAGACCACAGCAGGCAATGCAATAGCAGAGGCAGGTGACGTTGCTCGTTTAATTGGAAGCAGGACACGTGACTGATCACATACCTTCTTACAGTGCTGACAAGAAAATTAGTGAGAACGAAAAGACAACTACCACGCAAAGAAACGACAAAACAAGTCTTCCTTCTTTGCCTTTCTTCCCGTGTGTTCTCGTTTTGCTTGCGCCAAAGTTTCCCTGTCAGCAATTCAAGACGCGCATAGGCCAACGAATTATTCTTCGTAAATCTTCGAGCCATTTGATGTCCCGCTGAAATAGCGCATTCCATCGTTTCCATGTCGATTCTTGTCTGCAGTACGCTCTTCCAGGTTTTATTACAAATGCCCCATCTGCCTCTCAGACCGCACTTTCTTTGTTTTGTTTCTCTGTATTTTTTCTCTGTATCGACAGTGCGACATCGCTTCGCAATGTCGCACTGTCGATGACACCCAGTCGGTTCCCTCACCGACTGTGTGACAGCTCCAAAAGAAACGGTTTTGCATCGTTCGTCCTTCCCGTATCCTAGCCTCTTGTTTTGTACGTCTTTCCAGATTTCTTAGTAGAGGGTATCCAACCGGACATCTCCCTTAGCTTGGCACCCTATCTTTTCTTTGGTTATGCAGGGTGTCCCAAGGCCAGTCTTGCGGCAATTCTGCGTGTATTCGCGGGCATGTATCACGTTCGGAAGAAAGCACTTTTATATAGCACGTACTGTGGAACAGAAAGCTGTGTAAGAAGTATTCCATTTTGCTTTAAAGCTCAGTGAGGTAGTTGTCGTTCTATTTTCACCGGCGAAGAGCCATAAATGATTCCTCTTCTGTTCATTTTTTCAACATTTATATTTGGCCCACTAAGTGCCTTTTTACTTTCATTGAATTCCTTCCGGCTGAGTTTATATGGTCATGATTAACAAAAGTTGGGTCCCTCTGTTTCATTCTCCTTATATATATATATATATATATATATATAGCTAAGGCGAAGTGATTCTCATTTGCAAGGCACAACCACCGCAATCCAACCTCGTACGTAATACATACCATAGTTGAACTTACAACTTCGTGTAAGTACCATGGTGTTCACTTAGTTTGATCCAACGTGGCATCAGCTAACCGCTCATTAGGCCTGCTCAAAAGCAACCTTAAGCATGCTCCAGCTAAACTATGCAGGCTAGCATACATCGCATAAATACGCCCCAAAGTCGAGTACGCATCAGCTATCTGGCATCCTTGTCAAACATATATCACCCGAGAAATGGAATCAATGCAAAACCGCGTGGTCCTTTTCATTGTTTTCTGATTATTTGCTCTATACCAGCATTTCAGCACTAGAAGCTCACGCTCAGATTGAAGACTTATCTCATCGCCGCGGAATTACCCGCCTTTCGCTGCTGCACAAACTTTATCATCATCCGTAGCTTCACCGTGTGTTCGTACCAGCGACAGCCTTCTTTCCTCGCACAGACCATATCTTCATGATAAAGCGTATAAGTTGTCACTCAGCTAACTTTGCTAACGCCTTCGTTCCCCGCAAAATTGTTGCATGGAAATACCTGCATTTCTTAAATGGTATTGAACGACAAAAAACGACATGCACCAGAGAGAAGACGACACACCAAGCGCATGCTTTCAACTAAGTTTATTGTGCCACTCCGTCGATTTTATACATGAGAGGTAGTGTAGACCGTGCATGCGCTTACAAGAAAATAAAGTGTGAATTCGTGTAACATAGTTACGAGTCATGTGATGCCGCGTCCAAGAAACTTAATTCTTTTTCTGTGAGAGCCAGAGGCGGGAAGCTAACACACTTATCACCCAATTTCGCGATCATCTGCGCTTCAGATATTTCATGGATGAGCGGCGTGCTGCCACGGGAAACAATCGCTCATTGATCCTCAAGAGGTTTGCATCCATGATCGCGACAGTGGATCGCCAAGAAACCACCAGAGCCGTTTTTTACATTATTGCGGTGTTCGCGGAGCTGATCATTAAGGCAACGCCCAGTTTTCCGATATATTTCTTCGCACATGAAAGCGCGAGGTTGTACACCACCCGGTGGACACACTCGGCATACTGTCTGCGGTGATGCTTTCTGCACTTATCGGAAGGGACGGCATTTGGATTCGTCCACCTGCAAAGCCTGCCGAGCTTCTTGGGAGCAGAAAAAACAACTCTTATGTTCGCCCTTTGGGCCATCTTTTTCAAGTTATGGGATATCCCGTGCATGTAAGGCATGACACTGACTTTAGGGCACATGCCGGGAGGGGCATCGGCAACTGACTTCTGCGTACTGGTTCGCGCTTCTCTTAAAATGCGTTCCGCGACAGACACTAGCACCACCCTAGGATATCCAGCCAAGGACAAACGTAGCCTTTGCTTTTCAAAGCTTGTGCTTCAAGAATGCCCTTAGCAAGTCTTGCTGTCATGTAGTGGATGGAAGCTTTGAAAAGCGAACCCTACATTTGTCCTTGGCTGGATATCCCAGGGTGTCTATCTATCTATCTATCTATCTATCTATCTATCTATCTATCTATCTATCTATCTATCTATCTATCTATCTATCTATCTATCTATCTATCTATATATATATATATATATATATATATATATATATATATATATATATATATATATATATATATATATATATATATATTTGAACGCCTCCATTATCTCAGCATTTCTTCTAATCACAAATGGCCCATTAATGTCCTACTTTCTCCCGATATATATATATATATATATATATATTATATATATATATATATATATATATATATATATATATATATATATATATATCGGTAGCAAGTAGGACATTAATGGGCCAGTTGTTCTTGGAAGACATGCTGAGATAGTGGAGGCGTTCCCGCAAACGAAAAGCTAAAATTTATTACAACCGTTTCAAAAGCGTAACTACGTTTGTGGAGGCGATTTCAAACTTTGAAACTGCACTGACGATGGAAGTTGATGGTGATGGTTGCTCTCTTGCGCATGTCAGTAATTCAGTAATAAATTGAATCAATATGAAATAACATAGGAGGTTTAACTTCCGTAAGCAAAAGAACTTTTACAAATGCTGTAGTCGCAGCACCGCCATAGTCAGGCTCTCTTCATCACGCCGCGATCTTTGTTCCAACGTCCTCCCCCTTCTCCTCCCCCCGTGTAGAGTAGCAAACTGGACTCAGTCTGGTTAACCTCCCTGCCTTTCCTTCTTCCCCCTCTCTCTCTCTCTCTCATCGTTCCCACGTTATCATGAACGGGATCCCCGTTTTCGAGCAGTACCGTTCGCTCTGTCTTTGGCATCAACATAAACTTTGCAATAAAGTTCTCACCATTCGGGATGAATAAGCAAACATGGCATCATGGTAGTCATTGCACCTGATGACAGTAAACCACAAATGAAGGCTGCACTATTAGTTGTAAATCATTTACATACGCGGGTGACCAAGTCTTCGCTTCTCGTAAACTCTGACACGTTGGCTGGACCTGCGTCATAATTTCGGCGGATTCGAATAAATCAGTTACCGAAGTAGTCTCACCAACACGCTCGCTTCGCATCTACGCAATCGTTCACCTTGACATACGCATCCCGACAAATGGCAATTACTTGGATAATACCAGCCGATATCGTATAGACAGGCACTTACGAACAGCTTGGGAATAACATCGGTTCCTATTGCCCGTTAGATCTGTACAAAGAGGTTGTCACTTTCGGCACAGCTGTCAAGCAAATAGGTATTTGATTTACCGAACGGTGTGACTCCGCATGTGCGGTGTTGCTGAGACATTTGAATCGGAGCAAAGCAGCAGCAAGCGGTATGGAATTTTTGAAAACACAAAGCGCAACTCAAGGTCCGTTACCGAAGTTGCTGTCACAGGCAGTGCAGGGTGGCCACATTGCAAGAGGCTGGTTTGGGACTTTTTTACGATGACCTAAAGAATATCACTTCCAGCACACCAAAGGAAGCAATAAACAGCCTTCGGAAGCCTTAATATCATCTAATTAGCTTACTCGTTTCGGACTTGGACAAGGTGCCTCGCACTAAATTTTTGATGCGGACGTATCTTTTTCATAAAGGAACACCTTTATAGTAGATTTCAGTTCAGTATAGGGATAACGTTTCTTAAATCACAGCTTTCTTATTTTTCTGTCTGCCTTTCATTATCAACTTGCCTTCCCCCCTCTATAACATCGTGTTAAGCTGAACAAATTGTTTTGAACACTTGTTACGGCTAGCGGCGCTGCGCAGATATGCTGGATATATGCTGGTTAACCCGGCTGTCATTTATGCTTCATACCTTTGTTCGTCCCTTTTCCACCTGCATACAGTGCAAACTAAATTGCCTTGAAACCTTTAGTCAGAGAATCGTAACAGTGGTGATTCTTGCCTTGTGAATCGCCCATTGAATACCTAATGATGTCTGTGCGCCAACCGGATCACACACAAGTAAATATTTCACGTGTCACGCACTGAATCACAGCTCACCTCATCAGTATTCCGCTATTGGCCTTCCGAAACCCATTCGTATTGCTGGGGTGCGTACGCCAGGCGAAACATGATGACGGTTGCCGATTGCCGAGCCGCCCCGGCGGCGATGGCTTACTGTCAAAGTCGAATTCTAAACAATTTCCAAATTTTCAACTTTATCAGAACTCGAACTACGCTGGTTTGGTGCGAAGCTAAACTCTCTGAACACATTTTGACTCTCTGATGACTGTAATTCTATCAGGCAGCAATAATGCAACAATATCCGGGAGTGCCATGAAAGCGAGCATGGCACTGCTTGTAGTATGAGGTAGAAATTCCTCAAGGTTATAGCAACAAAATATTTCGGAAAGCATTAATCTAGAAGGTCGAGTTGAATGAAACCAGCTGAAAAGCCGAGTCACGCAGCACGATCGATAATCGACTTTTCACTACTCAGTATCGCAACATAAAATCAAAAAGATAACGCTGCAACAGAACGCATATAATGCCAGGACTGCAGCAATAGTAAATAGAAAATAGAAAAAAAAAACTCAGGATAACTGAAGGAAAGCACGGCACCAGAAAAAGGTAAGCAAAATATGTCACAAAATGACAAGTGGTAAATGTATCATTAGTAAATCTTTTACAGTCTCTACCAAAGTTAGTTACGCAGGTTTCGAGGTTTGCTTTAGTTGAGGCCTTTAGCTCAAGCAAGCCCCGAACGACAATTGATCCTGGAGTTTACAGGAAGTCTTTAAGTGCTTTATTTAGCACTGTAATCTATTTCATCTCACGCTGCAGGTGGAGGTGATGTCACAACTCTACTTTCCTCCTGTATTTGAGCGAAGTAAACACCTAAACATGTTTTGAGACTGTAGACGTGAACGCGTATACAGTTTACTACACTACTAAAATACACAACTACAATGAGCATACTACTGTATTACGGATTCTTTTAAATGGTTTCAGTAAAATTGAAAATAAAAAAAAAATATCACGCAGGTCCTGTTGTGCTCGAGTAACTTTGTAGTCGTGGCGTTATGAGACAGTTCAAACAGCAGGCTAAGCAAGGTGGTAGCGTTTCATTCCACTCCAAAAGCTGGCGTCCTAAGCACACATAGACACAGAAAGCAATAACGAGAAGGAACGCACAAAAGCTGTTTTTGTTCCACTTGTGTCCGTGCTTCCTAGGCCCGCGTTTCTATAACACTAACTTTGGGCGTTTAACTACGCTGCCAACGTTTACTTTGAAAGCCATCGGAACGTTCTGTTGTCTACGGCTGCTGATGCAGCCTACTGCTGTTTTTTTGTATTCGAGGTCGACGTTGAAACGGAGAAACTGTTTCAGTTTATTACCTTGAAGTATTGTTGCAGGCGCAGCAATTTTCGGTGGGTGTAATGTTTTGCTGTTGAAGGATATACTTTTGCTCGATAAGTGTGCCAGAAGTTTGTGGGCCACATCGCAGAGATCTAGTGTCGTCATGCACTCGTTGTGACATTTTCAATCGTTTGATACTCAATAGATTTGAAGCAAATCGCAGCAGATCCAACGCATGGCAATGAGTGGAGCAGGAGTCATCGTGGTTTCAGAGTGGGTGCCAAGGGAAGGAGAAGAACTCTGAGGCTGGCCAAGGACTAAGTGGTAGAGTTGGGACACCCGAGCAATGCCAGAACCAGTGAACAGGGGGTCGCTCAAAGGTGCCGTCGTCGTCCAAGTGGTCACCATAAGAGTGATGGTGAAATTCATCAACGATTATTATGATGATACCGCAGGTGCCAGGATGCAGATTTCATAAAAAAACGGCCAATTATATTCGACTTCGAAGAACTACAAGCAAAACCACGCAATGGTGTCGTCGGCGCAGTGTAAATGAACACACCTGTTCTTGGCAAACTTCTTATTATGCACCCGTTAAGTGCGTACATATAGGCACTTGTTAGTAGTAGTTATTAGCATCTTATGTAACTACTACCAAATAACACTGTCATCACGGACTTTGCCAGCCACTTTCACGCGGAAACACGCGAGAAGGCACCATGCCCCACTTTTTTTTTTTGAAAGTGTGGACCTCCTTAACGCCTCAACAAGAGTCGTTTAGTGGCCGCTAACCCGTCCACCCATAGTGAAGTGTAGCTTCCTGTCTTCTAACCACTCGTTACGAGAAGTTCCCGAGCTTAACATGAACCCAACTACCAATGCTTGCCTTTCAATGGGTCGCATCTTGGTTGGTCTAACCGTACAGCACACGCCTTTTCACACATCTTGCCGCCTGCAATATGACACGTTGCCTTGGCCGAAGCGCTACAGTGCTTGTCGTCATCAATTTTCGTTTTGTTTTGAAGCAAAATTATAAGATACGACGTCGCTCTTCTCGACACCCGATCCTGCCACGCATCCCCTGTTTTCAGCCAATTTGCAACATGGCGTTCGACACGAAAATAGCTGAATAAAGGTAGAAAAGAAGAAATGAAACAGAAGATGAAGAGAAAATGAAATAAAACAAAGGATTAAAAAAATGCAGCAAGGGAAGCAGGAAGGGAAGCAAGAAGGGAGGAAAGAAAAGATGTGTAAAGAACGAAAGCAGAAATTAAAGAAAATCAAGAAACACGGAAGGTAACAGGGAAGTCTTAGGTCAAGAGAAGGAACGAAAGCAAGAGTAGGAAGGAAAAGGAAGGGGTAATGAATAAATTAGAGAGTCCCGCTCATGACAAGTTTACTGGAAAACAGATTCACTAGTGTGGCAGTCTCTAAACTAAGAAAGAAAGCGTGCCTGGGGACTGAAGGCGAGTGAAGCGCTGAATAGAAGATACATGCCCTGGGCGGTAAGCGAATGGTTGTGCTGTCGGCGACATGGGTCGAAGGAACATCTAGGCCAAGGCCTCAATGCGCACTCATCGTGACGGCACAGTACACGCATATCCGGCAGGTCATAAATTAAGAGGAACTCCCAGATTAAGAGGGCCATTCGGACGACACGGCCGTGCTCTGCGGCATCCTTTGTTCCGCATTCAGGACAACCGCGGGCAGGCCATTCATGCTTACTCGGTCGCTTCCATAACATCAAGTAGTTTTCCACCAGACTTGCACCGGAAGTTTGCTGTGTCTTTCGCTGCCTTGAGGAGTCGTGTTCTTGGCAATACTTTGTTCGGCATTCCTTTTAAATAAATTCACGGACTACTCGCCACGCTAGTGTCGCTGCTTCGTTTTCTTGCAGAAGCACTGCACTATTCAGTCAAAGGGCAGCTGAAAGCGTTTTCACATTTAAACTCTGAAGAGAGGTCTACGGCTGATAGTTTTCTTGAAATGTGTTAAGAACTCGACAAGTCATTTGCAGTATCAAGTCCACTGTTGTTTGCATCAAACACCCGGAGTAGCTATGCATGACTATGCGGAGTAGCTATGCATGACTTTGCAATGCTCGCGCCAGTAAACATAGGATTACAATCTTGTTCTACACAATATTCGACAAGTTATTCACTGCTAGAGAGTACAATACTATAAAGAAAGAAACGATTACCTCTTTTAGTGCACTTATATACATGACAAATTATGCTAACATGAATAGCTAAACATCTTCTTTGTAAATGGCAAGTAGCTGCATTTATGAAGGATCAGTATTGGCATCACAGCTTCTTTTTAAATCTTTATTATGGAAGTTTTCTTGCATTTAATTATTATTATTTCTTTGTATATACCAAAGACATCAATATGTTTAAAAACCTTCATAGTTCTCATCAATGTAGCATCCTGCAGTCTTACCTGTTTTCTTTTTCTAAATGATGCAAATACAGTAAGCTCAACTTGAATGAAGCCAAAATGAAATTCTTCATTTATTCATTTCATTCACAAGACAGCATGCATAATTTTTCTCTTTTTTGTTCCATGGTTTCTGCACCGTTGTGTAAGGTCTGTGAGATCACCGACCTCGGTGCATCCTTTAATACAACCTTGCACCTTTCTGCTCTCAGTAAAAAGCGTTGCAATGCGAGGTGTGTGCTCTCTATACTGTCTTCCATGCTATCGAGGGAAACCCTTTCCTCAAGCAATTAATATCTAGTGAGGAGCTGCGGGAGGCTGCCTTGCGTAGCTGCAGGCCCGATCTTCAGTAGGCCATCCTGGAGTGGGCTGAGGGGATAGAGGAGGCCTACTTCAAGTAGTTCCTCCCCCCACCCTCTATTCCATCACCCCCCTTCCCTTTAAAGAGGGATAAATAAAGTTTGTCATAATCCCATGCTCCTGCACCTTTCCTTAATTTGTACGCAACAATTCGAATACGTATCGGTCCTCCAGAATGACATCTCTAGAACGAACATTGACAATATACCTCGAGCCCAGAAAAAGTTTTTCAGTGTTTTAAAAAGTTCCTAAGCATACCAACTCGCCTATGACACAGCGGGTCACAAGCGGGTATGTAAGACCTATGACACAAGCGGGTCAAAATTAATTTCGTAGTAAGTAAATATGTCGCTGTACACGGTCTATCGAAAAAGATACACCGTATGTATTGTATAATATTGTTACGCGAAGGATGAGTCAGTAAGACGAGCAACTATTTACAGGTTATATTTACAACAGCGATTGCAGCACTGACCGGTTAGATTCACAGCGCGAGCACAGTTCGTTCTTTCTCCTCTTTTCTCGAGTGATGGAGCCCACGCGCCTCGTTCAGACAATCACATATCACACGCGTGTAGCATAATCCCCATGCGGCAGAAGCGATGTCCCGGAGCGTCTAAATGTCATCACTGGGAAAGTGATACTGCTTCAGGCGTGTAACGTGCATGATATATGATCACTGTTATTTTTTTAATCATCGCTAATCATCATACCCGAGATCTGACAGGCAGCCTGAGTTTCTCTGTTCATCTTTTTAACTTTGCCCTGAATAGTCCTCTTCTGCTATCGTTGACAGCCAACTACCTTTTTTTTCTAATTTGCACTGTGCTCTCTAGGGCAAAGAAAGAAATGTTTAGTCATATTTCCCCTTAGGTAATGGGCTTGAACATTTAAAGTAAAAGAAGATGAATGCACCACGAGCACCAAAAAGAACTACGGGGAAATAAACACATCAGCAAGGCCTCTTTTGTTCGCCAGCAGTATTCTTATTGGCTTCACGCAATACTTGGCGACAGGCGATGCTGGCGGGACCTAAACTGAACGACGCATGCAAAGGAGTAATTAGGAGACCCGCGGGCACACACAGACAAACACATTGCGAAGGCATCGCTTCCTTATCGCGTCTTGCGCAGTAACCGTTTCCGGCACCATGGAGAGGTAGGTGTACAGTTACTTCAAAGCTCATGCCGGTGTGTAAAGAGCCTTTCAAACACCGGAAAAAAAAAAGAAAAGGCTCGCTCTTCGTGCCGTTTTCATTTCCTGCAAATGGACGACCGCGTTCGAGTCAACTAGTTTTGCCGGGCTTCCGGGGTTTTAATTTTCCCCAAATGCTGATGAAAGTCCTGTAGATTGATTTTCTCAT
The DNA here is from genome assembly GCF_038994185.2 of Dermacentor albipictus. NCBI lineage: Eukaryota > Metazoa > Arthropoda > Arachnida > Ixodida > Ixodidae > Dermacentor > Dermacentor albipictus. Next base: position 84,758,678 of record NC_091828.1, read on the forward strand.
CGCTTCTCGGTTACGAGCCCTCGTTTCCGTATTCCAACTCCATCGTACATAATAGGGCCGGTCTTTTCTATTCAGCAGTAACGAAGATAAAGAAATACGTATAAAGCTCAGTTAAGTCTGAAATATAAATAGGTTGGAGTGGTGCGTTTGTGCTGCTGTGTAAGACGACGTGCATGGGAAGAATTGTTCAGTCTGCTTGCGAAAGTCTAATCGATTGCGTTGCTGTGATGGGTCATTAGAGAGATCAAAAACAGGTAGCAAAATTTGATATCATCCCATGAGGTTCATTAGAAGATGGAAAAGTACGAATGAAAAGATAAGAAGCTGTGATGGCTCAATATAGGCCACTGCTACAAATATGGAAGTCAATATGTGTTTGTGTCCCATTACCCTACGAATTTCCGAACAACCTTTTTTTCGGCATGACTACCCATACACATATTTCGGCTGCCCGTGGATCAGTCATGCATTCACAAATGCCTGTTGTAGTGTCGGGCGCCTTATGCAGGCAGCTGCTGTGACAGACTTGGTTGTGCTGCCCATGCGTCACCGCTCACAGACACTTCAAACAGTGATACTCCTACGTTTAGTAAAATGCATTCTTTCTTTTCACCTTTATGCTGTGAGTGCAATAAATAAACATGCGTGTCACGAGAAGAACTTGCCTGCTCATTCGCTGGTGAAGCCACCGCGACGAACAACCACAACTGGCAGCGAGGATGGGACTTGGGTTGGCCCGCAAGCGACTGTTCTGGCTTGAACGTGTCTTCATGGTTCACATTTGATGAAACATGGTGACGCAGAAGTAGCTACCCGAGGAAGCCGTGGCAGCATGACTAAATGCGCTGGTCGGCTGGGTTATTTGGAGCCGTTCGACGGTTCCGACAGTGATTAAATTCTTATGCAGAAAGGCTCAGTTATTTCGTAGTTCTCAGCCAAGTCCGTGAAACTGGCAAGTCCGATGGCTGACTGAGCATCATCGGTCCGAAGGTGTGCGCCCTGCTCAAGTCGGTGACGCTTCCGGAGTCGCCTTTCACGGAGAGCTTCGGCGTCTTGAAGCAAATGCTCGGCGAACACCTGTCCACAATGCCATCGTTCATCGACGAAAGGGCGAAGACTCGCCGGAGGCACCAGCGAGAAGGTGAGTCCGTATCTCACGACGTCGCCGAGCTTCGACACCTCTAGATGATCGTGGGACCTTGGAAGCGCCCTGGATGAGTTCCTCCGAGATCGCTTCTTCTGTAACCTGCTGAGAGAACACATTCAATGCGTCCATTTTACAGAGGATAGCAAGCTCGCTTTTTCGGGAGCTATCGACCGGGCCTCGGTATTTGAAGCAGCTGCGAAGAGCACTGCGGAAGTGCCGTGCCCCGACCCGCTGACAACAGCCTTGAGTAACATTCACAGACTTCAGGCGACGTCAGATAGGAAGGCAGAAATTGTCTTCGCTGCGGTTCAACGAAGCACGCGAGTCAAAGTTGCCGTTATCAAAGCGATAACGCTACGAATGCGACAAGCAAGTGCTCATACAACAAGTTTGCTGTAGCAGTGGCGGCAGGTTTCAGTAGAACCAACCATTGTTCATTAGCGACCTTTCGTCACAAACACCAGTAAAGACGGAACCCGGAGATATTAAAGCCTGTTTCGAAAGCATAAGCAACCATCAACGACAAAGGCTTTAGCAGTATTAGTCACAGCCACCTATTTTCACGTGATGGTCAAGATAAGGGTCAACTGTGTTACACCTGATATGAAATTGGACACTGGCGCGGCAGTCTCTGTTACGTCTCGCAAGCAGTTCGGTCCACGGTTTCCTTTGGCTCATTTCCTTCGGCCACAGTTTCACTCTAGTCGTCATACTGTGCATTTATAGAGAAACCTGGGCATCGCCACAGGCGTAACAAACAGTGGAAGTGCAGCACGGCAAAAGTTCAGTGCGCCTACTCCTGCAGGTAGTCGATCAATGGGCATGCGCACTTACGTTCGAGCACGCGGGTGGCCAGACAGAACATAAGCTGGACACATGTGCCTCAAGATGAACCGCGAATAGGCTAACGCGAATTTAAAACTTGCCCTTCTAAAAACTGTGTTCCTTGGCCGCCAAGCTTCGTCTTACAAAGCTGGTGGCACGCGATGTTTGAGATCTCGTTGCCAAAAAACCTCATCTTGAAGTCCCCTCTTCTGTTCGCTCTTCTTTGTTCCCCTTATTGCTTGTAATTTCTTTTCTTTACCGCTCCTTAGCTTACTTAGAGTTCTCACCAACTTGATCTAGTTTCCGTTTTTGTACACATCCTAGGTGTTCTACGAGAACTAGTAAGTGCTATCGTGGTACTTAGAAAATGAATGTCTTCTCATCGTCAGCAACGGGGGACGGGGGGAAACCAAAGACCGGCACGGAGTGCCTCGAGCCACCGCATAAATGTGGAGGCAACGGACGAAGCAGACGACAAGAGAATAGGCCGTAATAAAGCCAAAAGAAGGAAAGTCGGAACAAGTCGCGAAGAGAAATTTTCTGCCTCGCAGAGCCCCCTTCCCTTGCGAGCTAGGATAGAGTCAGCCTTGACCCACCGCAACCCGATAACCTTCACCGGGATATAACCATCGTCGCATCGAAGCCTTCTCGCGATTACGTCCATAAATCTCCGGTGGCTGCGTTAGCGATTCCACGGAAAGGGCGTGCCACGAGTCATCTATTCTGCGTTGGTCCCAACTCGGATTGCTGCCGCCTCCTTTGTCAGGTAGATGGTTAGGTTAGTTGAAGCTCACATGCCATTGAGCTCTCCGTGATGATTATTGTAGTCTTGCTTTTGGCACAGAAGTGTCATCTTCTTTCCGCGCAATGAGCGGCATTTGAAATATGACAGCGCAGCGATGCCAACCGAGCCGGGGACCCGGGTACAGTTTTCTCGATGCTCTGAGATCCGAGGCACTTCTACACTATTGCTTTTTTTAAAGCACGCATTCAAAATTATCAAGAGACGTTCTAAGAAAGATGGCTTCTATTGGGATATGGTAAATATAGGATGTTTCATAACGTGCCTATAAGCACAATTCTTGTAATTGTAATTTGAAGCCAGCCCAACCTAATTTAGGTTTGCTTTAATTTTTCTCAGTGTTTCAAACCTCAAGGCGTGTGAGTAGGTTTCATCGTTTTACTGCTGTTGGTTCCTCAATCTCCGTCCTCAGCGCTTTTTTTTTTCTCACCGCAGTCTGTTTGGTATACTAGGATTATTGCTTTGACAATTCAGTGCTGATTAGGCAATCCTAGTGGACTAATTCGTATCCTCCATTTTTTCTTCCCTTTCCTTGTCCCAAAATTTTTTTGCCTTGTTTTCAATGCCATTCTCATCTCATCCTTGTTCAAGCAATCTAGGTTTTTTTAAGAAGAAAGTTGCAAGACTTGAAGATAATAACGAGTCTGATGCTCTGTTTCGTGATATTGAAATGGCAGTTGAGAATGGCATTGACCCGCGGAGCACCGGTACTGTATGCGAGGACCAAGTTCGGATCTGATTGTGTATTGGTATTGCTTACCCTTTAATTAACATTTTAAGAATATTTTACATGCCTGTATTGTCGTAATACAGGAAAAGGTGACGGCGTGGTAGCGTGGCGTGACGCTACATTGTGAAGCGGTTGGTATTCAGAAGCGTCTTCCATACGAAATTGCTGAACTGAGACCAATATTTACTACCACAGCCGCTGCATTAAAAAAATACTTTTTTTTTATCCAGTGGCCGTGTTACAACATAAAACGCGCGATTCAGTCGCAATAAAACTGCTGCGACAGTCATCTGATGACGCTTACAAAAAAAGCTTGAAAGACGCCGATCTTCTGTTATTTTTTCGCACCTTTAATATATTAGTCCGAGAATATTTAACCTAAAATGCATGCCCTGCCAGTATTTTTTTCATGACATCTGTTTCTGGACTGTCATTCTCAAGGCTTCGAAGAATAACTTTGTAAAGAATGCAAGACAAGGTATGAGCAACTGTATTGATTGAAGAACTTTAGTGTCGTATAGGATATACAGGGCAATTTTCGCTCACGGGACACCGAGGCAGGACGCCTACATTGGATCTTCTGCGACACGGGATCATTAACGCTTTCGCGCTGAAATTGAAAGCATCAGAAATGAATGGAACAAAAAAAACCGTGCGCTTAAGTAATGCACATAAATGCCCGGTAAATAATTTACATTCTACGGAGCAGTTCATAACTAAAAAGAACAATTTTCAGTTCTTAAATAAACGTCTAACTACAGCAGCGTAAGTGTGAGCGCATGGGCTAGCCAATATCGGCTCTTGAACACTTGAACAGTACATGCTGGACTCAACATTACCGACCACTTTAGCGGACAATCTAAAAATCGGACTATAGTTAGGGCAGAGCATGGAAAAACGACGCGCTCTAGTTGATTGCCCAGACAGTGTCTCCTCCACATGATGCGCACCTTTTCTGTACAGTCCATCTACTCTACATAACAAGCGATAATTTTCGAATACAAAAAAAAGAACGCTTTCTGCGCGCTCACGCAAAGCTAAAAGTAACATTGTGGATTATGTGTTTTTCTTGCCACGCGATTCTGCAATGATTGTTTTAGATCAAGCAAAATGGGACAGTAGGCACAATATTGTAACATTTAGAGACAAGGCTTCTAATTAGCGACGGACCTTCTACGATAGCAGCACACAGTAACCGATGACACGGCAAGAGAAAAATGGGACAGTTGCTGCTGACAACTAAAATGTAAAGGAAACAGAACATAAAACTTAAGAAACGTGGTTTTCGTCACGAAACGTAGGAAAAAAATATTCGAGGCGTCAAATAGACAGCGCCTGTCTGGTATCTTTCTTTCCGTGTCGTTTATTGTTCGCTGCTGTGACAAATAAGTTACAACTCATCTAGTCCACCTTTCCTTGCACCGCACGGGAACATTCTAGTTCTAATTCTACACGAAAAAAAATAATAGTAACTGAATGTAGATATAAAACGCTTTAAATTGATCACTTCATGGATCGTATTGCATTTGTATGTCAAACTGGTAGTCAAACCGCGATCTTTCTTGTATACACACAATATGTTGCTACCAGCTTCGAGAAAATACGAAGTCAAAAATTGGCAGTGAAATTACTGAATTGCGGAGTTCCACGTCTAGAAACTGTTGAACGCGTTGTAAGGGAAGCGGCGTCGTAGAGGAACGCTGCGGACTATTTTAGACCGCGTGTGGTTCTGGGTCATTTTTTTGTTTTTTTTTTTCGCATTCGACACCCATCGCAAATCACACCTTCGACCATGCGCTCAGCAGGAGAAACTATATTATAGCCACTGAGCAACAGCGGTGGGTTACCGTGAAACGTAACGCTACTTCCGCGAACAGTACACAGGCAATCGAATCCCAACAATTTCGTGGCGTAGTGTTCTGAGGGTAGGCTTCCTTGACTGACTAATTTGTATGGACGCGAGAACTGGATTGCCCTTATTAGTATTGCAAACTGGGCTAGTGGCCAACGATTCATCTGCAGTTTAACCCCCTGCTGGAACATGTGGCATGCTGTTTCCTTGTAATAAACTCACTTAGTAGTCAGCACGTGTCATTACTTCTATTGCATGTACGTGTCATAACTGGCGCTGTCAAAGATTACTATAATTTTCGATGTTTTAAGGCGGTGATATTGCCACAAAGTAATATGAAAGATGTTCCGTCATTGAGGCTTGTTCGAGCAATGTGTTTGAAAAGGAAATAAACAAACTGCGAAAACACTTAAGCGTTCTACGCTTTCTGCAATTAGGCACTAATCAATCCATCCGGTCACTGAATAACACAAAAGAAGTAAAGATGCATAGAGGGATTTCGATCTCACTTCTAGTGTACGAAGGCATAATAAGCGTAGGAATGAGACGATTCGAACTCAGTTGGAGCAGCTCTGCTGAAACTCAACCGACCACGGTCGAGACCTACCGGTGCTATAGCAAATCTGTTGTTCTTTTGAAGCCGGAGGCAGCGAACTACAGTGCAGTTTTCTGTCTATAAAAGGAAATATCTGACCGTATCCGAGATCCCACCAACTGTGTTGAGAGCAGAGCCGACAGCACTGGTTCTCAATCAGATTATCTCACGGATCATTGATTGCCAGAAATGCACGGGGATTCTCGAGGGAACACAGCGGAAGTAATGCTCTAGATCGGAAAGAACCTCCTCGCATTCCCTAGCTGGATCAAAGACGTTACGTGCTGGTCATTACATGATCGGTCCTAAATTTTGCTGGAAAAGCCATTAGCCACAAATGAAACGAGTTCACGGCTTTAGCGTAAGCGGAAATAGGGACTCACAGATAGTTAGACTGACCGTATAGATCTTGCCAAGAGAACAGCCCGGCAAGATAGTCTTCAATGGAATTTGTTTGCTTGTTTTATGCGCTTCCGGAAGTTTCTTGGCTGCAGATATCCAGCGGTAGTATATCTTGTGTTTTGAATGATAACCAGCAGGGGGAGCAGCTGCTGGTACTAGGTTCCAGAGTGAGACGCCCTTTAAGCGCATTACCACCACTACTAGTTTCCTAGCCTAATATTACATAACTAGGGGTTCGTATCTTTTATTTGCTATTGCTTTGCTGCTAAGGGGCTGTTTAGTCAGAACAATGCGCCAAATGACACCATGAGAAGCCGATTTAGTCAGGGAAGTTTTCTAGCAACTAAAGTAAGGCTTCTAATACTTACCATAATGTCCTGGACAGACCACGCAGATTGATAGCTTAAATAGATTAGTAAATAATAAAAGGGGGTATAACATGCAGCAAAGAAACAGACAGTGCTTATCGGCTCCCGCCCATGTTTTCTGACAATCAGAAGGAACACAAGCTTTCGCTTACTTACTAATTTTAGCATAGTTGCAATAATATTGATTTCTCACTGCGAAAAGAGCTCTTCCAAAAAATAGAAAAGTGAGATTGGGCATAAGCCGTAAACGTTATAAAATTTTAGAGAACAGAAAAAGCTCTCCAGAAAGCTTGTACTGCTTCCGTACATGTTTTGTTCTACATCGCTCAGTACTTTCTTCTAGCGCGCCCTACCAGCTTCCGAATAAACACTTTTGTCGAGCCTTCACTGAGTCCTGTTCAAGATGCGCATAGGGTGCACTGCAAGAGAAAGCAGTTTCCTTGTGAGTGGAACCTTCAGCAATAACTTAACGCACGAAGCTGAGCGTAAAATCCTCTCTGGCACAGCAACAGCACCAGCGAGTTTCCACTGACAACGAAGAGTAAAAACAGTAACTAAAATGAGCTGAGAAAGTTGCGACAGTTCAACTAAATAAGCCGGCCTTTGGAGCTTATTTTATTTCAGAGCGACAGGCTTATGTTGAAGAAAAAGATTTCCCTCTTTTCGTAGTAAAATATAGCAGGAGTGCCTGTCGCGTTCATTATGGCGCAAGCAGCTAATTACTCATGCTTCAGGCACTACCTACTTCACCTTGATGTGCACACTTTCTTTAATCCTGTCAAAACCTTTCATGTGGAAAGTTCAACAGACATTATTGGTATGGTTATTATTATTGTGATACAACGTTGTTTTTTATCGCACAAGTTTCTGACGTCATGGTTTTGTCAACACGTCCGAACAAGGGCTTACATCAACGACGAGGCGCGTTTCTGGGTTAATATATGATCGCGGCTTGTAAAAGAAAGAACCCTGGCCTCACATTTATCACCTCGTAGTAAGTTGAAAATGTCTGGGGCTCGAAACAAAAATTCTTCCACAAACTCAAGAAGATGCGTCGATGTGCGAATGTCCTTGTTTTCTTCACAGGTGCCACTTTTCTTTATTTACGCGCCGCTGAAATGCGTCCTTCGCGGCAAATTCACGTAACAGTTGTTGCTTTTCTGGTTAGCGATCTCTTTCGCATTTGTCGATCTTGCGAGTGGGTCAGCCATGAGGCAGTAGTGATTTGGGGTGCAGGTGTGCCAGGCAAAGCCAATGGTTGAAACGCATTTCTGATTAGAACATAGCGGTGGAACACGGCTTCGGTGAACTTCTCTTAGAAGCACCCAGCTTACGGCCGCATTACAAATCTTTATTTGAACATTCAATTACGGAGTGTTACGTGCCAAAACCCCTTTCTGATTATGAGGCACGTCGTAGTGGAGGACTCCGGAAATTTTGACCACCTGAGGTTCTTTAGCGTGCACCTAAATCTAAGTACACGGGTGTTTTCGCACTTCGCCCCCATCGAAATGCGGCCGCCGTGCCGGGATTCGATCCCGTGACCTCGTGCTAAGCAGCCCAACACCATATCCACTGAGAAACCACGCGGGTTACAAATGCTTACCTAGATACACTTATTGCTACTTACTTCAGTTAACAGCGAGTAATGACGTTTAGCGGCACCTCGTAATCCACCAGTCGCTTGACTGCACAAGGGGGAGTGGAAGCACCCAGCCATTCCGCCATTTTGCCGCTTAGGTTATCCCTCTTACAAGTGTGAAGAATAAATCACATGCTAAAGCCGCTTCAAAAACCACCGTCAACATGACAAAAAATAACAATTTCAACAACGAAACTTTCAATATTTAATACAGAGCGGTCACCACACCAAGGTTACGCCGGTGAATGAGTTCAAGGATACTTCACTTGGACGCTCGATCAGGACTCAGTATGATGTAGATGATGATGACATTATTAATAATAATGTTTGAGATTAGATTTGTGCTTAAAATATGCTGGCAGCAAATGTGAACTAGCATTGACATAACAAGCAAGTCCTTGTAAATATTACCGAGAAACGCTACTTAAGTGTAGCATCTTATTTTAAGAGGTGGGCTTCGCTCTTCTTTATGGAGTGAGAGCCTGGTTGTGAATGCCGAGTTAATTATTCATGTTCAAGTATTGTGCTCATATAAGTACGGCGGCAGCAATCATCACCGTTGCGATGCGATTAATTTTCTTTTTAGACTCCTGGTGGGTGCTGCTCGTTTCAATTGGCACTTCAGGTGGTTTTGGAAGCATTAGAGTGATTCCGGCCTTTCCCAGACTACCGAGAGCCTTATTTGGGTAACCAGGGCTCTCTTATTGTACGATCGACATTGAAAAATCAGGTCCAACATCGGTTATCAACGTGACAAATGACATAGTTGGTCTTCTTGAATGGCTTGCGCTAAGTTTTACGGTGTTTCCCGCTTGTGTTCTCGTAAACGCAACAAAAAGAGGCTCAACGGCGATAAGTTCTCTTTGCTGTGGCAATAAATAAAGAGAACATTTTGATGCTTTTCATATATGCATGAATAATGAACGAGCACTACGCGGTGTCGCTTGGAAACAGCCGTAGACTGCTTTTTGCTGGGACAGTCTTCGGGTATTTCACTTGTCTCCGCAGTTACTCCGCCACCGAAGCCCGATGCTTTAGTATATGGGGCAGGAAAGCAACCTGCGAATGCAAAGGCGCCGTCTTTCGTTGTTTGGCAGCGTTAGGTGCCCCCTCCCTTCCCCTTCAGCCTTAGTTCAGACTGTGAGGTAATGGTGGGGTTGGTGGCCTTTTGTGGACTCGTCTAGAGTTGGTGTCCACGCTGCGTTGACCTCTGGATAGGCGCTGATGGATGGGTGTCCGCTTGCTTTGCGTCCCCAACGTTTAATTAATCGCGAAGCCCAGGTTGCCATCGTTCTATGGTAGGATTGAATGGGGCTTGGCCTTTCATACTTAGTTAGGCTGTCAGGTAATAGTAGGATTGGGGGCCTTTTGTGGACCCGTCTCTTGTCGGTGTCCACACTGCGTTGACCTCTGTATAGGGGCTGATGGATGGGTGGTGGTATGCCTCATCGCAAAAGTGTAATTAACAGGGAATCCCTGGTAGCCGTCATTGTTTGGTGGCATTAGATGGGGGTCCCCCTTTCTTCATTTGCTCAGGCTGTCAGGTAATGGCGATGGTGGTGCCAATTCTCGTGTTGAGACGTAAAAGCACACACATACATACATACATACATACATACATACATACATACAGACAGACAGACACACACACACACTTACACACACACACACACACACACATATGTAGATAGATATATATATATATATATACAGACAGCTGGCGTCAAACATTTTAGTTGCGCGGATTCCACGTACAAGCCTAATTTCAACTCTTTTCAGATGCCACCTGTACAATCTAGCAGGAATTCAGCATGAACATTTACACTGTAATACAGGTAGCTAATCTCAATTTTGGGCAGCGTGCCCAGGCTAAGAAAAAAGTGAGCTTTTCATCAGATGCTAGATCTTGTAAACTTCTAACGCGAACTATACAAACATACCTACGCATCGTTTGCCAAGTAGTTCAGAACAAAGGAGAGCTAAGGGGCAACTGTGATGGTCAGCAGTGGCGATGGAGGATGGATGCCCCCTTAAATAGGTCTTGTACCTTTTCCAGGTTAATTGGCTTTTACCTGTTCTACCTCGACTTTCCTCCTCTGTCACTACGGTTGTAACCAGGTTGCTTAGTGTTTCCGTTCACCGTGGTCCTTGAAATTTCTCTGTACCCCTGGCGTGCGTGATTTATGTCCACTTCAAAGGGTCCCTTCAAAGACGTCCCGTTCTTTCAACGAGTCCCTTCCGACTGACAGCCGTCTCATAATGTACTCCAGATTGGAGTACTCCGCTGTATTTGTGATTAACGCGGTTTGCCCTATTCAGCATATGAAGAGAATTAAAATGCCAAAGGCAAGGGTAGTAGGTAGGCAGGCAAGAGATTCGGAACTTTCATTATATTGACAGATGTACCTTTCAGACAGGATACACTTGCGGGCTTGCCGTAACAAGTTGAACTAAATAATTTAACTAGATAGATGACACGCAAAAAGACATAACTAGCCTAGTGAAATCGAGCGATTCAGAGGCATCCCTAATGTTCCTCGAATAATGCAGCAGGACCTTTGACCGTGAGCTACACAGATTTCTACTGTCGGGTAATGAAGACCTCCTAACAACGCTAAATGACGTGGCGGGGAATTCATTAACCTCTCAGAATTCACACTAAATGAGGTCTGAGCACTGCACAGCCTGTTCGCAACTGAATACTCCCAATCGCTCTACGGTTTCAACAGCAGTCCGAACGAGATATGCGGCTCCCAAAGCGAGATGCTCTTAGAGCACCAAAAGTGTAGTTGGTCAATCAGTGAAAATCTGACACCACAAGACCAACATGCAGCGCCTTGAATAGTTCATGCTGGATGATTATTGCTTCACGTGGAAAGCCAACAGTAGCGTAGTCAACAAAAGAGGGAGGGAGCGTGCAGTTATTGTTCGTTACACAGTGGACACAGTGCTACTGCTACATTGCTTTAGTAGTCTGTACTCCTCAGTGTTTTCGTGGATCGAGCGAATGCTTCTGGCTTGGAAAATATCATTTAAAGCCGTCGTTTGATGCTGTGCAGCTGCATGCTGCATGCTGTCGGCAGGAAGAAAAGTGAGGAACCCAAATGTTGTTTTCTTCGCAAAGAGGGCTTTTTTTGTAAATTAGGCGTTAAATTTTGGCGTTTTAGGTGCCGGAACAACAAATTGCCTTCTACTATGTCACAATGAAATAGATTTCTCCACTTCACCTGGGTAATTCTGAATACCTAGGATTCGGGAACGAAAAACCATTGCACGATACGTGAGCATTACTGCATACCGCTCCGCGAAAAAGCGGCTGCTGCGGCCAGGATGTGTCTCACATCCTGGCCGCAGTCACACACTGTCACACTGGCCATAGTGTGTCACACTGTGGGACACAGTGTCACACAGTTACACTTTGTGATACTGTCCCACAGTGTCACAGCATGCTACAAATGGAAGTGTGGCTGGTGAATTCGACAAACTGCAAAACGAAATGCGCTGCCCAAAACATTGCCACTTAAAAATTAAATTGTGGGGTTTACTTGCCGAAACCACGATCTAATTATGTGACACGCCCTAGTGGGGTACAACGGAAATTTGAACCACTTGAAGTTCTTTAACGTGCAGTTAAATCTAAGTGCCCGGGTGCTTTTGCATTTCGCCCCCATTTAAATGCAGCCGCCGTGGCCGGGATGCGATGCCGCAGTTTCGCGCTTAGGAGCCTAATACCATGGCAACTAAGCAACCGCGACTGGTAACATTGCCGTTTCCTTACAATAAAACCTAATTCTACACATAAAGCAAAAAAAATACAGACAAAAATGTATATACACTACAGAAACTGGATTGGCTACATTAAGAACTTTGCGACAAGAAGCAATATGAAATTATCAGTCAACCATGACTGAGACTATTTGCAGTAATTATCTCGAATTGCAGAAGGAAACGCAGTACTAGAGTTCTCACAGAATCACGCGAAAACATCTGGCAGTATATAGTTAAGCACTGTGACGTTAGACATAGGACATACACATTAAATAGGCACTGCAATTACAAATTCATGGTTGAGTGTTCGAAAGTTTGGTATATTGGTTCATTGATTAGGAAGAACACAAGCAATACCTTGTTCAGTGATTAAAGGGGGTGATATTATATAGGCGATATAAAAAAATCACCCCAAATAAAATAAATTTCGCAGAACAGGGAGGTAACGGAAGCAAATGATATGTAGGGAGTTAAAGACGACTGTCCGGTTTGCTACCATACACTGGGGGTTAAGGAAAGGCGGAAGAGAAGAAGAGAAGGGGGAATCGAGTCAGCACAGCGGGGAAATAGCAGGACGTTCTGCAGGACTACACAATCCGTCATTGAGGCGGGTGTTCCTCAAGAACGGAAATAATGCAGCTATGTGTTCCTGCGCCATCAACGGATGTGGTCAGGGTACACGAATTTTGGTTACATAAAATGTTATATAGTCCACTCGGCTTAGTGTGGCAACTAAAGGGATTCGCTGAATGCTTAATTAAGGGCAAGTAGACACGGCGTCTCACAAGTGCTGCCTGTTCACAAGTGACTCACAAGTGCCGCATGTTCACAAACGGGCCTAAGTACTTGTACGAAAGAAATACCAAGAAATGAGCGCATTTTCCTATTTTTGTTTTACGAAACACAGGTCAATCAATTATGTCATCGAATAATTAAAAATCTCTCAACAAGCATGCAAGTGCGTGACCTCTTCTAACTTCATGCCGAAGAATGAGAACCCTGGTAAGGGGCTGACCTCCAACTCAACCCGAAGGAATTCTTCGGTTTCTGGAGTGAAAACCGTCCATGCCATCTTGTGCTAGTACGCCGGCTCTTCCTCTGTATATGGTGGCAGCGAACCAGCTCGCTACCTTGTACCTATAAAAATTAAACGTCTAAGCATATGCCAGTTTCCGCCAACTGTGTCCAAGGACAGGCAATAGGAGTTATTCTCAATCAGATTACATAGCAGGTCACTGATTGTGAGCTGAGCGCACCGATCCTCGAGGGAACGCAGCGGAAGTAACCATCGAGACCGGAAAGATACTCATTGCATCGGCGAGCTTTGTGCAAGACGCACAGGCTGGCGGTGTCTCGACGTCCCATAAATTTTCCTCAGAAAGCCATCAGCCTAAGTGGAAACAAATCCACCGCTGCTGGAAAAGCGGAAATTGGTGTCCGCCGAAGTAAGACTAATAGGATAGCTCTCTTACCAAGGGAAGAGTCTGGCAGTGTCTTTTCCAACGAAATTTCATCGCATATTTTTTATTTGCCTTGCCAAGTATCTTCACCGGATATCTGCAGTAGTACTACATTTTGTGTTTTGGATGGCAGCGGTCAGGTGGAGCAACTGTCGGGCCTCAGTTTCAGAGTGATGCTGTCCGTAGCAACATTACCATTACTGTATTTGTTCTCTAGCCAAACATCGCTTAAGAATAGGTTCGTCACTTTACTTTTGTAGTCATATTTTACTAACAGGCATTTTATTCGTGGGCATGCTAAAGTTGCAGCCTAGAGGAGCAAATGATAAGGTCGCTTATTATGAGAAGCTATTGTGAATTTCGTAACAAATGTTGTATTGCTTTAGAAATTCGGCATCATGTCCGACAAATATTTAACAGCGGCAAAGCTGCAGTACGTCCTTTATGCGTGTTTACCGGAATTCGACAACAGGATATCCCATTTCCTAACACCTCGCGGTAGCTGAAACGGTAAAACTATGTGACGGAGTTTACATGTGGTGCATCTTTAGCTCGTCTTAAAGAAGCCAGAGCCTGTTTCCACTCATTGTTCCCTGAATAAGTGTGGACGAGGCGCTCTGTTCCGGCGGTCTGTTTTCCTCTTTTTCTGACTGTGATAGCGAAGCGTTCGCGTGCATCTCGTAAGATGACGTGCCTGTTTCAATCTAGCCTCCTCTGGCGCATTAGCAGGATTCGTCTTCCCAGTGCACTGTCACCGTTTGCATGGACGCGAAACGCTGGAAATGCTATTCATTGCGCTACTCTCGCATTCAAGTAGACGCGGTTCTTAAAAAAAAAAATAGGTCACAACTATATTTGGAAGACGCAGATGCTGTTCATCGCATTCAATAAAGTTTTCTTGCAATAAGAATCAATACAAGCATCCACATATGCACTATCTTTAACCCAATAAAGACCAGCGTGACCATATGGTCACGTTAGTCTGCACAGTGGATTTCAATTAATTAAGTTTACCAAACCGGCACCAAAGTCGCCTTTGAGATGCCCTTTGACAGATTAGAGGTCCCTTTATGGATACCAAGCTCCAGCAGCTGTCAGTCGTTTTGTGGGAGCCCCTCACCAATGCGGGAATAAGTGTTGCTCTGCGAGTAGCGTCGCCTTGCATCACTACAAGGGGCAAGTGTGTTTTTTTTTTCACTACTTCTTTAAGCAATAATCGGATTTTCTTGCCTCCGTATTGCTCTTTGAATATGTAATCTTCAATCAGCATTTGTGAAAAATTACTGCTTCATTTATCCATGAACGAGCGTGTTATCTTGCGCGTTGCTATATGGTCACGCTGGGCCTTTGGGCTACCTAACTTTCGTTTTTTTTTTAAACTGCATTCTCATCTCTTGAATGGCTGTTGGCGCGTTCCTGCAATGGTTATTTCTTATTTTATTGTCTGAATAGGTTGATGTTGGAAGAAATAGCGTTGATACGAGAAGAGCAAGATGACGACTTTGTTGGTGGCGCATTGGTGGATGCGACTCGGACGATGTGACATTGCCCCGGCGCGCAATGTGGCGGAACATCAGAGGTTTCTTCTGGTGTAGTCGATGCGGCCATTCCTGCGAAATTATCCACTGCTTCTAAGTGAATGAAGGGTGATCTCGAGAAGAGCCTTGGCATATTTCCTGACCCAAACTTTTCTGCTTACAGGAACTTTTCACCTGTTGAGCTGTTCGAACTCTTTTTCGACGAAGCCGTCATGGAGCTGCTAGTCAAACAAAGAAGAAAGTATGCGTTATTTTTGAATACGCCCGAACCGGAGGTTACCAAAGAAGAATTGAGATAAGTTTTCTTGGAGTGCTCGTTTTGTCTGGCTATAACCGCTTGCCAGGGAAAAAGTGCTATTGGGACAGCGGCGCGTATATGCGCAACACGATGGCCTACAATGCTATACGATGAAATCGCTTCGTACAGATAATGCGATTCCTGCACTGTGCGAAATATAAGCCTAACACTTAGTGACAAGTTGGCAAAGTTGCCTCCATTGATGGCACTATTGAAAGCAAAGTTTCTGGAGCACTTTCAACCTGTGCGTCACCTGAGCTATGACGAAAGTATGATTGAGTATTATGGTCGTCATGGCTGTAAACAATTTATACACGGAAAGCCTATCCGCTTTGGGTATAAAATATGATGCCGAAATGTCAACAAGGGATACCTTCCAAACATCAAAGTGTACTGTTTTTTGTATGACTTCTTTTTGTCTAACCCACTCCTGCAAAAGCCCCCTAAAAGGGGCGGCAGTATGTATAGATAAAATAAATAAATCAGGCAAGCATTGGATCCCCGAACATCTGAAAATATAAAAAGGATTTCGGAAAAGCAGTGGCGCCACTTCTTCAAATGGTCGATGAACTCGCAGCAGAGACGAACCACATTCCTTTTTTTCTGTTTTCATAATTTATTCACAAGCACGCAGTTACTCAAGCACCTCAAGGCACAGGGCTACGAAGGCATGGGCACAGTGAAGCAGAACCGTGTTCCCAAAGAGTGCCCTATCACTCGACCAGAATTCGTCAAGCGCCAACCTTGTGGGTACGAAGAGCCCGTGCTGTGCGACAATGGGATGGTTTTTGTCCGCTGGATGGACAGTTATGTAGTACCGATCGTTAGCATCATTCAAGGCGTAGAGCCAATATCATCTGCCGACAGGTACTCTCGTGTTCAGAAGAAGCGAATCAAGACGGCCCGTCCAAACACTGCTGCTCAGTACAAGTTTTATGGGAGGTACGGATCAAATCAATGCAATTGTAGGTGCCTACAGGATTGCAATCCGTAGCAAAAAGTGGTGGTGGCGGATTTTCACTTCACTTTGTAATGTATCTATCAGAAACGTTGGGCGCTAATACGTAGCACAGGGTTCAACGTCACGTATGTGGAATTACGCAGGCGAATTGCCCAAAGCTACCTGATGCGATGGGACAATCAGCCTAGAGGACCTGGTCAATGCAGAATCCCAAAGACTGGTGGTGCCCAGACTGGTACACAGTATGACCAAGTGGCCCACTTTGTTGCAGCAATACCTAATGGCAAGAGGTGGAGGTGTGCATGAGATAATTGCAACAGCGCGGTGCACACACATTGCAAAAAGCATGACGTCGGCATGTGTATTCGATGATTTAAACCATATCACACTAAAAAGTGCTTGACTATTCGCTATGTATGTTTCTCTGGTGTTTGATGGCTTGAAATAAATGTTTTGCACTTTGCGCATTTTGCTGTAGTGTAAGGGCCCAGTGTGACCATATGGTCACGGGCTATATTTAAAAAACTAATTAGGCAAGAATAATAAATTTTTGGATGTGAATTATTAGTATAAAGGGAAGGTAATATATAAGATTTATTTCAATATAGCAAGAAAAAAAGAAACCGGTCCCTAATGGGTTAACTTCGTTGCTTCACAATAGTCGGTAGCACCAAAGAAAAGTTGCGTCCTTCAGAATGAACAAGCCAAAAAGTGCGCACCAGCATCAGCCCTGAAGAATATAAAAAATTAGAATAAAAAAACTAGTTTTTGAGGCATGTTGTATTACAGCTACGAATTTTGTTAACATTCTGCCTTAATTAGTTCCACCGCGTCGTGTCAGCTTCAGAAAAACGAGCGTTTTCTTGAGTCTTAACTGTGCGCAACCCAAGATGCGCCGTGAGCCGGCTACAAAAACAGAGTTTCCTGATGAGAGGAAATGCGAGTAATAGTGTCACAAACGAAGTTGAGTGGGCGAGCGCAAGAGCATGTCTTCCGCAGCGATACCGCCTGCCATTTTCAACCAGCAACAAAAGAAGAAGAAAAAATTGGAGGACGCTTAGGCTTCGCCTTCAAGAGTGGAACGCGACAGCGTTCCTGTCGACCCTCCAAGGGGTGTAAGACAATGGGCCACAGGGCAGCCATCACTTACGAGGCGCCCTGCATCGGACGCGGTGAGCATCGAGCCATATGGTCGAGCAACGCGGCGTGCGGCGCAGCAACGAAACGTGCGCCTGAGCAAGCGGAACGAACCAAAGAACTCGGTATCTCGGAGGGGGAAATGATGCACGCCAGCCAAACGTTGTGATCGGCACGGGCAGAGAGATAAACAGATAGTGATCTAAAGAAAGAAAGGGAGCAAGGCGAAGCGTTGTCAGGAGAGAGAGAGTTCGGGAGCGACCCGCCTCGCACAGCTCCAATGCGCGCGTGGCGCGCCGTCTGTCGGGGCAGCGCCGTACATGGAGAGGAGGGGGTCTTCTGTGTTTGCCGTAAGATGGCTCTGCGTGTGCGGAAAGCGCAGAAGAAATGCAGCGGAAACGCACTTCGCTACTCGTGTAATTGCGACTTCTGTAAGTTACATGCTCATAATTACCGATATACACCTCAGTATAACCTTCCACGGCTCGTTTCGAAGGCAACACCGCATTCACTAGAGGCGCGTTTGTACTGCTTTGAAGCATCGAACTCGTGGCTGAGTCGTAGCGTCTCCGTCTCACACTCCGGAGACCCTGGTTCGATTCCCACCCAGCCCATCTTGGAAGTTGCTGTTTATTTATGAAGTGCCTGCCATGATTTATCGCTCACGGTCAACGCCGCGGACGCCGACGCCGACGACACCGGCTTTTCTGCGACACGAGCTCCTTAACGCTATCGCGTTAAAATTGACAGAGGGGGGTATGCCATGGTCGTGACAGTTTAAGAGCAAAACGCGGCTTTGATTTTTTTATTGTATTTAGTGGCGATAAGCTTACCATGAAGAAAAGTGCCCCTCCTGTCTTCAAAATATAGCACAAGCATTTGACGCGTTTCTGTGGGACCCAAGCAACTAATTACTAACCCTTGAGAGAAAAAAGCTGCTTCATCTTGATGCGAGCACTTTCTCCAACCTTGTCAGAATTTTTCTGCAGAGAATAGAACGCTTAAATAAATAATTTTTCATGGTACATTCCTTTATTGGCAAAGTTTTTAACATAACTTTGTTTCCACTTCCAAATGAGGGTTTATATCTTGTATTATGCGTGTTTCTGTGTGAGATTACAGAGGACTATAGTGTTCGCGAATAAAAAAAGCCAAGAATCTCTGGTTTAGAGATGTAAGTAAGTAGAAGATTATCTCAGTTGTGTGATATGTTGATAGCTTGTTTGCGTTTATTTCAACGCCATAAATTAATATTTATGCAACGCTGAAATGCAGGATCTGTAGGGAAACTGACGAGTTGCTTGTCACTTGTCAGGTTAGAACTCTCTTTCACAATTGTTTCTCTTGGCAGTGCCTCCCTCTTCAGACAATGGTGATTCTGGGTGCGAGTTTGCCTGGAAGTGCCTCGGCTTGAAATATATTACCGATTATTAGGCCGGCATAAAGCTCAAGTTTGCTGAACTTGTTTGAACTGCACTTTGCTTACGAAAACGATATATATCTTCGCTTAAAAGAAGTAGTACAACATAATTTAGGCATTTGCAAGTGGAAATGTTAGCAGTTCTTCATACACCACCAGTCCATTCATACTGTAATACTGGACCTTGTCGAACGAAAGCATCCAATATTTGCTCGTTCCGGCCACTTTGGTTATACCTCTTAGTAAATGAGTATATTTAGCTGCTCAGAAATTAAAATGATATGGTTAGCTTCAGCAATTAGGCGGCGTATTTTTACGAGGCTTTATACACCCGTCGTTATCAGCTTTTAATCTCTGGTGCTATTACGACAAAATGGGCCCCTGAGTGTCCATTCGCAGCCCGCCCTAAGGCTCTAAACGCTTTGTGAATACCGGCAATGTAGCATTTTAATTACTGAAGTTGTCCCATTTCATTGTCATGGCTGTCATCATGACAGAACTTCGAATTCTAACACCAAACTTTCGGTATTACATTTATAACTGTCATTACACCAATCTTATACCGGAATTGCAAAGCTTTCATTTAAGCACACATTACATCTAAGCTCAATGATTAGGATGATGAAATGAGATTCATCTTGTAGGTGGCCTGGCGCCACAGGTCACAAAACTCGCTCAGATAACGTTCCGAAAGTGCGTAAATTTTTCACTATCTTCATGCAGTAATAGGCAAACATTCGCTATTTTGAATATTGATCTAATAGTCTTGGTTAGAGGATTCGTATAAGATGCGAGAATTTCTTTTTTGAAATTGTAAACGTAACCGATCGGTACCTATTACAGCGGATGCAAGAGTCAACTTCTGTATAATTCGGCTGAAGTAGAGCATTGGCTCATGCAAAGAGCCAGCAAATCCTGAGTGAACTCAGGAGGAACATACCACTGCTAAATTATTTCTGTAGTCATCACATAAGAATTCCTTGAATTTACGCAGGCAACAATTTAGTTGTCTATATTTAGGTAGCGCAAACTATTACTTTCCAGCGTCATCATATTTGCATTCCTTAAAGTAATATGCAAAAGTGTAGTAATATGCCAATATCTCCCAACGAAAGAGCACAATGCTTGCATCGGATCGGGTGGTCTTGTTCCTGCGTTTGATGCAGTGCAAAGCACAGATATGTGCCGAAGTTTCATTATTCCATGTCTATAATGTGATGGTGCACCAGATAACTGAAATGAATTTTTTGGTGCTTAAGAAGCTCTCCCCCTAACCACCCTTACAACTGTCAACAGCATTAGAAGCATATGTCACAATGCGTATATACGCTATTCTTTTAACAAATAGACGCCATTCGTCTTTCATAACCTACCTGGCCCATAATAAAAAATTTCAGTACTTCATTTTATGTTGTATGGTCATTCTTCTCAAAAATTTGTAATGAACTTGGAATTTTCCCAATTCTAACACTCCTGTTTTTCGCACTTTTTAAACCTTCATTGAATTTCATGCATTCCCCTCCACCAGGCCACCTATTTTCGAGTTTTTTCTTGCTAGTCGCCGCCGCCCATTAGACTACTTTCCTTGCTCAATTTCAGCATGGCATTCGACGGCAATTAAGGAAGGCAAAATTTTCTGAAGAACTTCATTTGGTGGCTGCACAAATGCACTAGACATAAAGGTTCGTTCGTCAAGCAACTCCTTGTTCTAAAACATGCTGAAAGGTGCTGCTTAACCGTGATCTTTCTTGTGATAATAGGTGGTGATTGACGCCGCTTGGCGGCTCTGTATTGTGTATACG
Organism: Dermacentor albipictus; assembly: GCF_038994185.2. Lineage (NCBI taxonomy): Eukaryota > Metazoa > Arthropoda > Arachnida > Ixodida > Ixodidae > Dermacentor > Dermacentor albipictus. The sequence continues at coordinate 84,779,425 of NC_091828.1, forward strand.
TAACTGTTTTGGACATCACAGGAGTGTATAACAGCGTTAGCTGGGACATGTTGTGAGATGTCCTGAAAAGAAAAGGAATAGGCTACTACTTGAGACTGCTTTTCAGGGACAGTTTCCTAGAAAATGCACTTTGGATTGGACGGGAAGAGATGGTAGATGAGTAGAAAGTTGATATCTCCGAAGAACTAAGCCAAGGGTGCTTTTATCCCCGCTATTGTTTGTGATTTACATAATATGGACAGAATAGCTGCTAGGAGGGATCCATATCGGGTTTAATCTCTCCTACAAATGGGCAGGCACAATTGTACATTATCAACTTCTAGGTTTGTTTTATGTTGACGACATTGTCTTGTTTGCTGAATGGAAATTTTATATGCAACGCCAGGCTAATATTTGCGAGAGGAAGGTGGAAAATTACCGTTGAAATTTAGTGTTAAAAATCCGGTCTTACAGTATTCAATAGCAGAGAACAGATAGTGTCTGTAAAGGCCAGTGAATAAGTCGGAACAGAGAATATAAATACCTCAACGCATCGATAACGAGGGCAGTATATATATATATATATATATATATATATATATATATATATATATATATATATTGAAACACAAGAGTAAGAAATCATAGCTGAAGAGAAGAGAAATGAGGCCATAATGATACACAAAGCGCTGTGGGGATACAACACGTACGTGGTGTCCCGGGGTATGTGTAAAGGTGTAATGGCTTCAGGACTTCATTTGGGCGGGCAGTTGTTTTGTTCGAGTCCGGGGTACAATCAAGAAGCGATGGAAAGCATAAGACAGTGGGATGCATCGCACTGGCGCTCCCAGACAGGCTATAAATGAAGCCATACAAAGCGATATTGTCACGTGGTAGTGACTGTGAAGAAAGCAGCTAAACTGTGATTGACGAAACTAGCGTTTTATTGGGCGAACTAGTGGCCCTCAAAAGCAGGCTACACTCAAAGAACAACGATAGTGGCGCACACAGTCGGCGATCGTCGTAAATCTGATCAGCTGGTCAAGTGCGTCGGCTTTTATACATCAGCCGTCGAATGTTCCAGAGTAGTCACTTAGATCCGCGTGTCTTCCACGAAGCTCTACACTATACACGTCGTGCATACATGCAATCAGATTACGCAAGGTTCGGTGACAGACAGCGGATGGAACCATAGATAACATTCAAGAAACTTCCGATACATGCGGGCGCGTCCTGCTTTGTGCAATAACATTTGTTAGGCGGTGAACCATGGTCGCCCGATAAAGATAAACAATTGCACGTGTCAATACCGACTGGCGCACATGTCTTGAACTGGTTAAAGCAAACCGTAGAATTGATTTCAAAGAGCGACAGAAGAATATGAAGAAAAGTTGACTGGTTGCGAGACTGTTCAAGTGTCTGTGCAGGAACAGCGTTGATTTACAGCATACGAAAAGAACTTAGCAAGCTTGCCAGCAAGCATGGAGGGCGGCCGGTATATTAGGCAACATTCAAACAAAGAACATCAAACACAAAGCCAGAAAGACAGACAAGTCGTGGCTTGCGACTATGGTAATGAAAGCGACCATGAGTAACTACCTAATAGGTAAAAATGGTATCAGGAAAGAAAAAAAAATTGTGACAACCCAAAGGAAAGCTCCTTGGCTTTCGAAGCAATCTCAGGATACCTTAGAACGCGAAGCTATAAAGCGCGGTACACAAAAAAGATAAAAGATGTGCTAAAGCTTGGGGAACGATGAGAGGTGTTCTAATAGAATGTGAGCATATCTACCATGCTTTCGTTTTAAACTCTGCTTTCTTCCTTGAAGACTTGAAGTTCACAGATAGCACGGACAAAGTACACATGCCCCCATTCAAGAATAGCAAAATGCTGTTGAAGATTTGGGGCAGAAACGCAGCAAAGATAATAACAGCGCAGAAGTAAAAACGAATTTCGCAATAATGACTCAGACAGTTTGATGCTGGCCAATACAGTGCCCGAGATAGGGATAAATAAGTGCAGTTGTCAATATTCCTTAATGATCTTTGCCTAAAAAAGAGCTTTTCTTTGCAGTAAATTCAACAGTTTTTCTTCTGAAGGGCCACTCAAATTTTGTCTAGCCGAATTCAAGATCTTACGATCCACATTTATATGAAAGCCTTCTGTTTCCAGGCTACAATTTGAGCTCGGCGTAAACTCACACCTACGAATGGTTGTCTAAGGGCACATTCACACCGGCGACTGACAGTGGTCGCGCGACCAAGTTGGTCGCAAAGCGACCAGTCGCAAATGGTCGCAAACGGTCGCAAACGGTCGCCTTTCTTGAAAAGCGACCATTTTGGGCCAGTCGCTCTCTGCGCGATTTTTCAGTTGCGCGACCGTGGTCGCAAAACTGATAAACCAATCAGCGGCGCACCGGAAGTGATCTTTCGTGTGTCTACATCCGGCCTCCTCCGGCGTCGCGTTCAAATTCCGGGTAGATTCCGAGAGTTCTCGCTGAGAACGATAATCTCCGGGATTGCGACTTGCGGGTCGCGCTCAGCCGGGCTTGCCGGTGTGAACATCCGCCGCCTTCGGTCGCTTTTTGATTGCGAGTCGCAAATGGTCACGCGACCTCCTCAAGTCGCCGGTGTGAATGAGCCCTAAGTTGGGTACGTGTTCCTGCACAGGTCAAGCGCATATGATGCTACGAGTTAAGGAGTCACGGTGGCTGCAAGAAACTAATACTCATGATGCTTGTGTTTCTCACATCCTATATACTAATTTGGGTGTTAATATATGCTACATTGTGGTTTTCGATAGTAGGGCGCATGGATAGCTCTTGAATGACCTGAAGCCCTTGAAAACAAAACTCCGTGCAGCGTACAATATATACAGTTAACACAATACACAAAGTATTAAAGCAAGAGCTTTAAGAACCCCGCTAAGCAGAAAGCACGGAGTAGCAGACGTTGACCATGCGTTTACCATGAGCAAAAATGTTCTACCGAACACAGCGCGGCGCGTGCCATGTGCAGCACCCGGTATCATGCAGCAGCACCAGGTGCCGTTCGCCTCCGCGACAGCGGTGGCGCCGGCCGCGAGGAAGAAAGGAAGAAGTAAAGGGCACTTAGCTATCCCTACGTGGAAGAATGCGAAAGCATTGTGACATCTTCCGGATGAAGACACGTTTTTCGAAATGTAATGGTATTAGACAATTTTAGAATAACGTTTGTCGCCTTACGTACGTTAAACGTGATCCCCTTTGCGGGCGTTACGGTGCGCGTTCTTTCAAGTTTTTTTGTAACGCAAACGTAAAGAAGACTTTATAAAATAGGGTGCCATCTGGTACCGCGTGTAAAGCGTATCCAAGCTAAGACGATCCGTTAGTCACCATCCTGCTGTTGCTATGAGGACGCGTCTCGTTAGGCCTACGAATAGCATAATTGCCGAACGATGTAAGAAAATAATAATAGCTAGTAATATTAAACACTAGCGCATAACTAACCTTTCAGGCGAGCTTAGAGAAAGCGAATGCTCATTACAATAGTTATTGGCAATCAACGCGAGCTAGAGCGTAGCTGTCACGAGAGTTCACGCTGAAGTGGGAGCAATGGGTGCCGCCATTTTCGACAACGCTATTTCTTAGCGTCCGTAAACATTACGAACGTTAAACTCGCAAAATATCGCACGTTATCATAGCGCACGTAAACCACAGAAACCCAATACCGTCCGGAGCATACACAGTCAGGACGACGCTGTTTCTTTACGTATCTAATGCGTTTACGTTCGCTTGGAAACGCTACTCTAAAGCTATCTATTGTTTTCACGTGGCTTTGTATCATTTCTGCAACCGCGTGCCTCGGCCTCGTTGGCGTACGTGCGTGGACGTCCAAAGGAGCAGGGCGATGCTACTGACTGAGATGTCGAAGCTTAAGGTTCGTTCAGTGGAGCCCATGACCCAAGTCGCCGAAATCAGCATACCGACTGGCAGCTAGGCGACGCGCGGCGTTACATATATACCAGCCACCGACGCGGTCTGTCTCTGCGATCACGTGACTTTGTGTACCAACTCACTCGAAGGTTAGAGCATCGGAGCGCACGACAGAGCTCAGCGAAGTTATCGTACCGACTGGCAGTGGGCCAGGGCCGTCAGTGCCTTCGGCGAGGGAGGGCCAGTATCGGATGGCTGGTATGACGAGCGGCAGTGGAGCCAGCTGTGGAAGAAGACGACGACGAAAACGCGAGCAGTGGCACGTGCGCATCTCTGTGACCACGTGACTTTTTGCACCGTGTCAGGCCGCGAAGCCGGACTTTCCGCTTCGTGAGCCATACAACACTTTCGCATAAAAAAAAAAAACGCGAACCAGAAAGCACGCCTTCTTTCATAGCGTTCACCGCAAATGTTTCCTGATAAAGGCTACTGCATAAGCTGCAGCTAGCTGCCTGGGAGCGTGAGAAGCAGTCGGAGACCCTTTAATGGTATGGAATTCTACCTTTAAGGCGTCTCCCAAGTTTAAGGCGTCTCGCAAGTTTTTACATGCCAATGTGCAATAGTTGGCTAGATTTACGGTAAAAATCCGACGCTTCTCGAGTACTTTGAAAGAGAATGAAATTACGTAGTTGCGATAAGGTTAACCAGTCAATCTTTCATTTTAGAAGTTGCCTGAAAGCGGATGGATACCCATTAAAAGCCACTGTAACAGGGGTCGTATGGTACGTGATGCGCGTGAAGTAAATGTCGCAGTTTCACAGTTCTTTGAATTATGAAGGAATACTAGAGTTTACGGAACAAGCTATTCGGACACCGTGGGCAGATGAAACCGCGAGCTATTCATGCCAATGCTATAACATTACGATCAGCTGAATGGCAAAGTTAGTACAAGCACGTCTAGTGAATCGCTGCAAAGGCACCGGAGGGTGGTGAACGAGGAAGACGACGTGTGGCTGGCTGGCTGAATCTCGCCAGGCGCTCAGCTGATCCAGGCCATCGCTGCTAACTCTACCCGGCTTCAAAGTAACGCCTATTGTGGGCGCAACGATATGCATATACATATATACAAAGCAAGCACAACGGGGACAATTCAAAATTGCCCGGAACATCAAACGTGAATTGTGGCGATTAAGAGTAAACAAATCAGCTCAAACCTAAATGAAATTCGTTTGGTGCATACAGGTACGTAGCTCACACTGCAATCGGCACATTTGTCGAAGCAGATACAATTCTCAGTAATCGCAACTTAAGTCATGGCCTCGCATAGGTAAGTCCGTTTCAATCGAAACCTGCGGATATTTGTGAGCCATGTTCCCCCTTTACGGGAAGTGAATCCTGTTGTAAATATTTTCTAATCTTATGTCACCTCAGTAGTAAAGTTTGGCCGATATTGTGCCGCTCTCATTTAGATCGGTTCTCGAAACTAGAAAGAAAGGTAATGGTAATATACAGGCAGTTCTCCGCATCACAATGTGCCTTGGATTGGCAAGTCTTGAGGCAGCATACCCTCTTGTACTGGTTGTACTAGTACCATAGTCTTGTACTAGTGCCCTAGTCTTGTACTAGGCCACTAGTTCGTACCCCTAAATGACTGATATATTCATTGACCTACATTGATGCACGAATGCGTCAACTCTATGTATTTTGAAGGAAATAGTGGAAATTGTTTTTATTGCCTTCCGCGTGACATCAAACGTGCAAACTGGGTATATTATTTTGTTGGATTTTCATTGAGCTCTTACATCGACTACATGCAGTGCAGTGGTCGCAGTGGTCGTACATGCATTGTTTAGTTGAAGTAATTGTTTCAAATGATCTTTTTGTTTCGATAGAAGAATTATTTGTAGCATAAACTCGCTTTACGGTTTTTTTTACTCTGATAACTTACAGACAGCATGCCGATTTTCTGTCTATTTGATTTTTAGTAATTCAATACTGCGAAAGCCCGCTAGATGGAGAAAGGTTCGCGAAAGAACAACAATTATCATCCAGCCAGACTGTAGTAAGAAGCTAAAATCTCTTGCAGCCCCATGATATAATCTGGGTGGAAGAGAAGTTGTCCATTACATTTGCTTTTTTTTAGTATTGAAGGAAGGGCAGGCTTTACTAATCATTCAGTTATATCTTCTCGTGGGAAACGACACACTTTTTGCTGGTACTCTCCCTTAATCAAGCAGGTGATACGATGTCCGCTGCTCGCCGATGGTTCTTCCCGATTACACATCTTTTGTAGTTTCGTCAATTCCTCGTCTTTCTGTGAGTCGTTTTTGGGCACGCTGAACACAATAGTAGCAGTGTAATTGCATGCCTGGAAAAGAGCGCGAAACATATTAGGTATTTCTTTTCTATTCGAGTACAAAAGAGCAAATAACTTATACAAGAAAGATGTTATCGATTAGAGACAGCAGGCACTGCGCAATTGTACAATTGTGCAAAACGCAAGCAGCTTTGAAATTGAAGTAATTGAACCATTTCTGATGCTTCAATAACTGTCACCTTCGATCCCTCGTTTCTTCGTAGCTGCATTTAAAAACACAACTTTATGTGAAATTGTCAAGTCATAGCGACCACGAACAACAACATGTATAATGGAACAACGCAAGTCAGAAAACTGTTTATTGGGTGAAATTGTGCCTAGTGAAACTAGTAGCATTCATAAGAATGATAGCGGCGAGCAGACCTGTTGATCGTCCAAATCTGAACTGCGTATGAGCTGCGTTAGGTATTTATACATGACACAACGAACCTTTTGGTGTTGCCGAAGTTCTAGCATGTACGTGCACCAATCCTCATCGAAAATTCAATCTGATTGCGCAGGGCTTAGTGATAACATAGGCAACAGATAGAACGAGTGACAACATTCTCCAAACTTCCGATGCCGAAAGGCGCGTCTTGCACTGGGCGATAACTTTGAACATTTGTTAGCTGGTGAAAGACAGTCGTGGGGATATAAATATGAGTACACGTGGGAATATCGACCAACTAGCTCGAATCATCGTGTTGCTGCTAGACAGCAAAGTACTAACATAGCTTGCGATGATGAAATTAGGCCTATATTCCTCGCGTCATGTATCCACGCACCTAACCAAAGCTTCGCATCAATTAGCGAATGTGCATCACATTACAACTCTGGCATAGTCTGCTGTGCCATATGCATAGTAAGAGCGCGCTCTATAGGGAACGTGCGAGTCTAGTCACAGCACGTGTTACAGAAACCGTCAATGTCTGTTCAGTCAGTAAAGGAACAACAAATCTAAGAAGAACTTTGCCCACAGCAGTGAATGAGCACATGACTGCAAATATTAAATCAACTAAATCAAAACAGGGCCTAAGCAAATACCTTCAAATATGGCGAAATTATTCTTTTACACTCTTCAATGACGCGCATCAGAAAGAAAAGATAAAGAAAATGCGCCGAACTTACTTTTGTAACGTATCTCAAATATCCCTCTTCTAGGCTGTCCTCGTCCCACCGCACCTTTGCTTCTTGCCACCCTGCTACTGTTAAATTTAGCTCCACTTTAACGGTTCTCCTCGCATACCGTTTTCGAATCATAGGCACAGTTACATTATACAGAAGCACAGCGGGACTGCACCAGCCATTTGGGATATGCCAACGGAACACTTCGGTGCAGTTGTGTGAGTGGACTTCCTCCACTTTTAACTTGGCAATGGTAAGAGGACTACAGGCTACCGACATTACTGTTCCTGTGATAGCGGCCCTAAAGCGGCAAGAAAGAAAAAAGAATGTCAGAGCTCCCACATGCTCCTTGTTAATGTAACAAGAGAACATCTTCGTTTCCATTATGAAAGTGTCAACAACCGTAACAAATTCTTCACAACACTTCAAATACACATGAAAAGCAGACACTGCCTACACTCTTGATATTCTGAGGTTTTTTTTTTCGCCAAAAAGAATGAAAACAAAAACGATATATAAATCAAGGTGACCTCTAGGGTAAAAATTAGGTGTCGGCGGTTAATTTATTAGCATGTATTCACAGTGAAACACAACTTCAGACAAGGCAAAATATGTTTTAAAAAACAATTGCAATTAGCGTACTGTATGAGTAATCATATATATGTTAGTCGTCTTTAGCTGAAGCAGAAAATGAGGCAGTACCCAAACAGAGCCCGTAGAATCTTAGAAAGGAAGCTGTTGATAGTTCTCGTGAGCGCGAAAGAGGCTAAACACAGGCCTTAAATCAAAAGTGATGTATTTGATCCTAACTGACGTAGGAGCAGGCTTCTCGATGCAGCAGGCAAGCCAGCGAAGAAGCTAGATGTGCACATACGTAGAGACAAGTTTTAAAAGAATTCACCGACGGCTGTGATGCTCCCAGATACGAACTTCGAGCGCAGCTGTCCTGGCGTTTTGAATCCTCGATATATCGTGGCAAAGAATTTGATTCTGAACGACAGGGTCGCCTCGGCGGCAGCACTGAGCCTCTGCTCGGGCAGCTCGTTTAGCAGCAGCGGCAGACGAAGTATTCCCGCTGGTTGCGTCGCTCATTGTTCGTAATAAAATAACACGGGAGCGCGGGGCTCGCGCGGAGCGCTGTCCCTAGCAGCAGCGGCGCAGACGACGATGCACATGCGCAGTTCGTGCGAAGCCCACGCCAGCGCTTTGTCTCCATATATGGTATCGGCATTCGCGCTCGTCGCATGCCTTGTGGTCACTGTGGAGCACGCTCTCGTGCGGAAGTCCGCTTTCGCCGTACTCCCCTCATCCAGTTTCCGCGCGCTCCCTTCGCTCGCGCCGTCTTTCATCCCCCACTGCGCTCCGCGTTCGCTCTTCCATCCTTCGCTGTGCTCGTTCACTCGGTTACGCCCAGGGACGACGAGAGACGCTGACGCTCGACGCAGGAACCAGCGCTTAAGAGCTGCGCTCTAAATGCTCTCAAATACGCTAGGTAAGTAACGTAAAAAAACTGTGCAGATCCTACGAACTGAGCAAATTGGCGTTATACAAAGCATCTGGAAAGTAGCTGGCAATTCAGCATACTTTGCAGAACAGTGAAACGCTAGCAGATGGAGACTAACGTATTTTTGTTGGGCGAGCAGTTTAGTGAGTGATGCCTGCGCGTGTGTGATGACAGCAGCGAGAAAACGACAACGAATGTAGCAATACTGCAGTGGCAATGAGATGAATTTATACTTTTTTTTGTTCGGCGAAGAAACGCGACATGTTTGGCTATGATTCGGACCGATCCGGTGACCTGTCACACAGTTGGCACGTGTAGGGCTAGTTGCTACGAACAGAGCACCAGTAAGGGCTGGTTGATTCTAAAGGAGGTGCAGTCTAACACAACGTCTCAAATCATTAGCTGCCACATGGAAAGAATGGGAGAAAACGGAACGCTTTCGCTTTAAGAAGCATTTGATGCTTTGCAAAGCAACGCATGCGAATGACAGTGGCAAACTCCCTTCTGTATGCTCACATGTCCATGTATATGAACACGTTTCATAAATGAACAATTGATTGAGGGAAACAAATCACTGTATTTAGGTGTTTCATTCATCATCATCATAAGCCTGGTTACGACCACTGCAGGGAAACGGCCTCTCCGATACTTCTCCAACAACCCCGCTCATGTACTAATTGTGGCCATGTCGCCCTGCAAAATTCTTAATCTCATCCGCAAACCTAACTTTCTGTTGCCCCCTGCTACGTTTCCTTTCCCTTGGAATCTAGTCCGTAATCCTTAATGACCATCGGTTATCTTCCCTCCTCATTACATGTCCTGCCCATGCCAATTTCTATTTCTTGGTTTCAACTAAGATGTCATTAACTCGCGTTTCTTCCCTCACCCAATCTGGTCTTTTCTTGCCCCTTAACGTTACACCCATCATTCTTCTTTCCATAGCTCGTTGCGTACTCCTCAATTTGATTAGAACCCTTTTCGTAAGCCTCCAGGTTTCTGCCCCGTAGGTGAGTACTGGTAAGACACAGCTAATATACACTTTTCTCTTGAGGGATAATGGCAACCTGCTGTTCATGATCTGAGAATGACTGCCGAACGCACCCCAGCCCATTCTTATTCTTCTGATTATTTCCGACTCATGATCCGGATCCGACGTCATTACCTGCCCTAAGTAGATGTATTCCCTTACCACTTCCAGTGCCTCGCTACCTATCGTAAGCTGTTGTTCTCTTCCGAGACTGTTAAACAGTACTTTAGTTCTCTGAAGATTTATTTTAGACCCACTATTCTGTTTTGCCTCTCCAGGACAGTGAGCATGCATTGCAATTGGTCCCCTGAGTTACTAAGCAAGGCAATACCATCAGCGAATCGCAAGCTACAAAGGTATTCTCCATTAACTTTTATCCCCAATTCTTCCCACTCCAGGTCTCTGAATGCCTCCTGTTAACACGATGTGAATAGCATTGAGAGATCGTATCTCCCTGCCTGACGCCTTTCTTTATTAGGATTTTGTTGCTTTCTTCTTGGGGGACTATGGTGGCTATGGAGCCGCTATAGATATCTTTTATTATTTTTACACACGGCTCGTCTACACCCTGATTCCGTAATGCCTCCATGACTGCTGAGGTTTCGACAGAATCAAACGCTTTCTCGTAAATAATGAAAGCTATATAGAAGCATTGGTTGTATTCCGCACATTTCTCCACGACCTGATTGATAGTGTGAATATGGTCTATTCTTGAGTAGCCTTTACGGAATCCTGCCTGGCCCTTTGCTTGACAGAAGTTACGGTGTTCCTGATTCTATTTGCGATTACCTTGGTAAATACTTTGTAGGCAGCTGACAGTAAGCTGACTGGTATATAATTTTTCAAGTCTTTGGCAACCCCCTTCTTATGCATTAGGATTATGTTAGCGTTCTTTCAAGATTCCGGTACGCTCGAGGTCATGAGGCATTGCGTATACAGGGTGGCAGTTTCTCTAGAACAATCTGCCCACCATCCTTCAACAAATTTGCTGTTACCTTATCTTCCCCAACTGCCTTCCCCCTTTGCATAGCTCCCATGGCTGTCTTTACTTCTTCTGGCGTTACCTGTGGGATTTCGAATTCCTCTAGACTATTCTCTCTTCCGTTATCGTCGTGGGTGCCATTGGTACTGTATAAATCTCTATAGAACTCCTCAGCCACTTGAACTATCTCATCCACATGAGTAATGATATTGCCGGCTTTGTCCCTTAACGCATACATCTGATTCTCGCCAATTCCTTGTTTCTTCTTCACTGCTTCTAGGCTTCCTCCGTTACTGAGAGCATGATTAATTATATCCATATTATACTTCCTTATGTCAGCTGTCTTACGCTTGTTAACTTCGAAAGTTCTGCTAGTTCTTTTCTAGCTGTAAGGTTAGAGGCTTTTATACATTGGCGTTTTATGATCAGATCTTTCGTCTCCTGCGATAGCTTACTGGTATTCTGTCTAACGTAGTTACCGCCGACTTCTATTGCACACTCCTTAATGATGCCCACAAGATTGTCGTTCATTGCTTCAACACTAAGGTCGTCTTCCTGAGTTAAAGCGGAATACCTGTTCTGTAGTTTGATCTTGAATTCCTCTATTTTTCACTCTTACCGCTAACTCATTGATCGGCGTCTTACGTACCAGTTTCTTCCGTTCCCTCCTCAAGTCTAGGCTAATTCGAGTTCTTGCCATCGTATGGTCACTGCGGCGCACCTTGCCGAGCACGTCCACATCTTGTATGATGCCAGGGTTAGCGCCAAGTATGAAGTCTATTTCATATCTAGTCTCGCCGTTCGGGCTCATCCACGTCCACTTTCGGCTATCCCGCTTGCGGAAGAAAGTATTCATTATCCGCATATGATTCTGTTCTGCAAACTTTACTAATAACACTCCCCTGCTATTCCTAGTGCCTATGCCATATTACCCCACTGTCTTGTCTCCAGCCTACTTCTTGCCTACCTTGGCTTTGTAGTCGCCCATCAGTATAGTGTATTTTGTTTTCACTCTACCAATCGCCGATTCCACGTCTTCGTAGAAGCTTTCGACTTCCTGGTCATCATGACTGGATGTAGGGGCGTAGACCTGTAGAACCTTCATTTTGGACCTCTTATTAAGTTTCAGAACAAGACCTGCCAGCCTCTAGTTAATGCTATAGAATTCCTGTATGTTACCAGCTATATACTTATTAAGCAGGAATACGACTCCTAGTTCTCGTCCCTCCGTTAAGCCCCGGTAGCAGAGTACGTGTCCACTTTTTAGCACTGTATATCCTCCTGAGACCCGAGATGTATTTTGGTGCACGGATTTTTCCCAAACTTCCAGAGTAAGTCAGTAGGGTTGAGAAGGGGAAAAGTGTTAAATATTTTTTCAACAGCCCTGGTAGTTTCAGCTCAGCGCGATGTCCAATATATTGGACACTGGGATGCTACCCGGTCTTTTTTCACCCAGCGCGCACGTAATGACGTACCGCAGATATTGCGCTCAAACTCGTGTGCAAAAATATTTTAATAACTCGAAAGGCAAAGTAGTGAATAAAGTACATAAAAGGAGCATTCCTCTGCTCAAAGAAAATTTTGCTCTTGTGTTCACTTCCTGTGGGCAATTTCAAAACACCTTTGTGTCCTTGGTAAAGCAGAAGATGAGCCGGCATTTGGTGCAAAAAAACTTTGTTTTCATGTCGCAGCCCTGTAGTCTGCAACGGGCAGCGTTTGCCGTGTGCCAACATTGACTAGTGGGTATTGCTCTTTCCTTGGGATTCTCGCGGAGACAGTCGAGCCTGCTTTGATGGCGGATGCCATTCGGCTTCATTCTCACTCCCCGTTTTATCCTGCTTCTTCCCGTGAGCCACGAGAGTCTCAGCTACAGATTGGCTGAACTGCATATATTTGAGTATTTCTTTCCACTGTTTCTTTAGGGAGCGTATGTCCCGCGTGTACTGCACCCAGGAGTTGATGAGGGCAATGTCGAAGAGGTGAAAGATGACTCTGATAGTCCCTTTGTTGACGCGTGCTTTTATCCTGTAGTAACTTTTCATTTGGTCTGTCTTGTCAACACCGCCCATGTCGACGTTGTACATGCGCACAATATCTGTTAGAGGGATATCGATATGTTTTTCCCTCACGAGACCACCTGCCACAGGTGTCTTGTGGGTCCAAGCCACGGCTTGAAAAAAAAAGTATCGGCTTAATTCATCAGACACGTGAGGCCGGTCCCCTAAAGAAAAAAAGAGACGCAATTTTGTCCACAAGCCACTAAATGCCAACAGTACTCGTCTGCTGTTCATAACAAGGCCATCACAAAAACGCAGTACAAAAAACCGGGTTGAGTCCTCGTGTCCAACGTAATGGACACGCGAAATCAAAGGAAGCGTAAGATAAAGCAAGCGCGCGAACAGTTTAAATTCCGTATTCTGTGCGTACGGCGTTGTATTAACTTTAATATAAAATCAAAGATATGTCCTGAAAGCAGGTAGAAATACGAGAAACCCTGCTAGCTTCTCCGGCAGTTGCCGTAAACTGCCGCCCCGCAGAGTGCCGCCATTTTGTAACTGTTTCGGCGGGAATTTCAACAATGTATTTTCATTATTGCTGCATAGATGGCGCAAGCAGGTGTCCAATAAGTAGGACACCTTGGTTTTATGAGGATGAAAGCCTTGTCACAGGAATACTGTCTCATTTCTGAATGTCCAATATATTGGACAAATCCCCATAGCCGGGTCTCAGGAGGATATGCTTCTTTTGGCCTCCTAATTAACTTCAAGGAGCATTATTACATCCCATTTAGTGCCCCCTAATTCCTCCAATGCCACTGCTAGACTCGCCTCACTAGATAACGCTCTAGCGTTAAACGTTGCCAGGTTCGTATTCCAATGGCGGCCTGTCCGGAGCCAGGGATTCTTAGCACCCTCTGCTGCGTCGCAGGTCTGACGGCCGCCGTGGTCAGTTGCTTCGCCGCTGCTGGGGAATAAAGCCGGGGTTTGATTGTTGTATTGATATAGGAGGTTGTGGCCAAGTACTGCACCAGGGTGGCGAATCCTGCTCTGGTGAGGGAGTGCATTACCGGTTCTGGTCGGTGGGATCAGGCCACACTCCAGGCCTGTTTATGCAAATTTATCAACACGCGGATATCTTTTAATCCGGTGGAAAATTGCGCGGCACCGGAATTCGAACCACGGACCTCTAGCACGCGAGGGCGGGTGTTCTACCTCTACGCCACCACTGCACCTCTTTAATTAATGCATTCGTAATATAATGCAAATTCGAGAGCGCGCACGCGCTTTCACATGGACGTGAAGCACGCTCCAACTACCTCAAAATGCAAGGTACAGCAACCCCGGAAGTAGTATTTGGGCTATGGTGACCTTATGGTTAGAGAATCGGACTGATGTGCTGGGAGTGGTAGATGCGATCTCACTATCAGACACCTGCTTTGTTTTACTGAAAATGCCGCAATTAAGCCGATAATGAAATTTAGCGCAATGTGTATTATTGGGTCTGGAGGACAAACCCACCTCAGTCCCCCAATTATTGGATCTCGCCGTTGAGTGCGGGAGTTGTCCTACGTTGAGGAGGACATAGAGATGAAACGGAAGGTTCATTTACATTATATACAGTAAGAATACCAATAAATTAACAGTAATAAAGTCATAGACGGCTTTTTGCCCCTTCGGTGTCTCGGGGTCACGTCATTTGCGGCCAATCGTCGAGCCCGCTCAGATGTCGTCATTTTCGTCCAATGGTAGGTGCCCTTGCCAGTGCAGTCACATTCGGCTCAGGGGGTCATTCCATGGGCTTCACTGTCCGAGGGGCGACTTGCCATGGGGTTGCCTCTCCGGGTTTTCAAGTGCTCAGTGGGGGGACACGGGTTGTTTTCGAGCGAGCTTTCAGAGCTACAAAGCAGTTTTGCCCGGGACCAGGATCTATTACCTGGAACCGTGCCAGGCTCCCGTTGCAATTTCGGGAAGAGTCAAGTATAAGGACAATAGCTCCATGTGCGGTGCACGAGGTGGCGGTCGCGCACTTTTCTGACAGGTTCGGGAACGTGTTAGACGCGCTTCAGTGCACCTTAATTTGGTGCGACGGTGATTTGATGTGGTCTGGTGAACTCGAAGGATGCCAGGAAAAGGGTCCGTATCTAACAGAATAGAATGAGACCAAGAATGCTTTGCAAAGCAACAGATGTGGGTCGTTCCTCCGTTTACGAACTCGTTTACTGTGACAGTATAGCATTATCTACCGTCGACAGCCGCAGCGTTTGTGCGCTGACTCTTTCCTCAAATAGCTGCGCTCACTCGCTAAGAACTATAAGTTTTAAACTACCCGTTAAAAGTTTCTTGGCTCGGCATAGGTTGCGTTGTCGATAGCTACGTTGGAAATGAATGTAATTGGTGGTTGTTTTGCATTCTCTGAACGGCAACACGTCATCTTTCACAAGGCGCTGTGGTTGAACTTCTAAATTTTCGTCCTTGGTGAATCGTCATAAAAGCCTAGACTGGGAATACTTCCTTGAATTAATTGCAATTTGCCACAGTGGCAACATTTGCAACAATTTCAACAGTTTTTATTTTCCATGAGGCTTCTTCACTATGTGCTTACGAAAGCGCTCACTGGTCCCGTACACGTGTTTCACAATGATTTAGAGTAGATGTTTCCTGAACGCATAGACCATGAGGGCAGCCCCTTCATGGTCTACTCCGAACACCAGGTGAGGCGATGAAATTAGGGAATTTGCAGTCGTTGTTATCAGTTGGTGAAGGACATGGGTAACTGGAGATTGCAGGGGTGGCCTTCGCCCTGCAGTGGACAGATAGGGTGATGATGATGACGATGATGATGATGATGAATAAACAACTTTGTGCCTGTTTGTATATCTAGCCTCTTTACGTAGGTCTTCACAGTGACCTGAATTGTCCGCTAGTTCGGGCCACTAGGTATGTGCTATAATAACTTTATTGACCTCGTAGACAACTTAAGTTACTGGTTACGCGCCCTAATCGGTAACTTAGAATCCCAAATTACATTAGCGGAACCTAATCCTTCACATAACCACCACTGATGAATTTCCATTACAAAATAACACTTGCACCACCACCTTACTGCTAATCGCATTGATGCAGAGAATCATCCCTAAGGTATGCGCTCTGTTTGATTTTTATCTTTCTTGTTGCCGGACAAGTTGAGCGCCTACCCGTGAGTATCTTACTGGCTGTCGTCAGTCAACGCTGACTACGATTTCAAAGAGCGTTCTGCTACGGGGACTTCGTTTTGGCCTCACCCGGCAGGTTCATAGCAGCCGGTCGAAGTCGAGCTGTCGCTCCCCCCAGATGGTCTGGTAATGAGCTTTGCGTACAGTCCTGCATCCAAAAAAGAGCAAAATAAATGAAACAGTGTAGAGAAGCATAAAATTCAGTAATACTGAGCTGCGCAAATGCGTGACCATGGAGCAGTTCATTTTGAAGGATTATTCTCCTCCAATCATGTTCGTTACTTAATCACCCGTTATGGTGAGTGCCTTATGTCTGAGACAAGAGTGATCGCAGCTTCATGCAGCGAAGATAGGAAACGCGAAAAGATTGAAATACGGAAAGAAAAGTTCCCAAAGGAAACGGCTCCTAACTATCCGGCAAAGAAATTAATTGCGTTCCACCGAGGTACAGAAAAAGCAGGGCGTCGCAATCAAATTAAATTGATGTTAGCATATCTGTTCTCCAAGCCAAGAATTGACCATGAAGTTAAGAAATCTTTTTTAAGCTTTCTTGGCACTAAAGGTGGGGCCATAAAGTTACTCAAAGTTTTGATAAATAATCCACAATAAATGTTGAAGTCACCAGAACCCAGAATACCGGAGGCCCCAGACAACGCTTTGCCCCAGAAGAGCTTGCCAAAAGGTGATATTTTTTTTTCATCCGTGTGGAAAGCTTCGCTTTGTTTCATTGCGATTACCACTATACGGAGGTTCTAGAAGCAGTAATGCTGTCGCCCCCCCCCTCCACCGTCGCGCCTTCCCTCAGTTGACGGCGCATGTGCGACATGCACGAGGAGGCTTAGTGGGCATTCACAGACGCACAGTGCACTTATCTCTAAACATGACGGAGCGAGGTACACGTAGCGTCCTCGCAACACGCAATCGCCTCGGTGGCGGAGCCATAGCAGCGTTCTGGCTTTGGCTGCTACCACGAGCGATGTGCGCGTGGGCCCGAAATGTTGCGCGCTCAGGCTGAGCTCCTTTGCATATGCACTGGTCTGAGCGAAGCTGGTAGTGTGTGCGAAGATAGCGTTGTAGGATATCTCGCTAGTTTCCCAACAGTCAGAACGCATGCATCATTGAGGTGCGACGCCCACAACGCCTCTGGCAGTGCTCCGCATCACACCAACGTTGTGAGACACCTATAAGCGGTCAGGGCACTGTTCCTGCGGTGCAGCAGGAGTCACCTTGCACCTTTCGTCGTACCGAAATTGTCGCAACCCTGTATAGCTATAGCAAAGCCGGAGAAGTCTGAGAGCAACGTCGAAGCTTGCTGCCGTCTTGGGTCGGGCATCTTTTTTACAGTGAAGCTTTTAGAAGCTCGCTGGACTCGTCTCGGGGAGCGCAGCTTCGAGGAGCGCGGTGTGACCTCATCGCTCTCCCATAAAAACCAGCGCGCTCGCTTCGGCGGTCCTCTTTCACGCAGTGGGAGAAAAAAGAAATCGCAGAGCTAGGGAGAGCTCAGAGCGAGGGAAACCAGAGCATAAAATGGCGATGTGCAACATAACGACGCAGCAAGGGTGGGTGGCGCTTAGCAGGCAGAAGGAGTGGCCCGGCGGGGGCAGAGGTGGCGTGACGTCATTGCTATCCGATAAACACCTGTGTGCTGGCTTCGCAGAGAAAAAAATTATACGTGGCTTTGCTATCGCAAACACCAGACGCCAGAGCACCTAGGGGAAGCCCAGTAAAAGTTAGGCTAAGTGTGCGGTTTGGCATTACTTCACTGGCCTTTCCCCAGCGCCATATGTCTCTGGTGTTTGCGATAGCCGAACCACGCATATTTTTTATTATTATTGAATGAATT
Organism: Dermacentor albipictus; assembly: GCF_038994185.2. Classification (NCBI taxonomy): domain Eukaryota; kingdom Metazoa; phylum Arthropoda; class Arachnida; order Ixodida; family Ixodidae; genus Dermacentor; species Dermacentor albipictus. The sequence continues at coordinate 84,797,367 of NC_091828.1, forward strand.
TAAGGCTAGGTTGGCGCCTACGCGTGGCGCCAGCTACTGCTCTTATCTTACATGATGTTTATCGTCGGAAAGTTGTCAACAATCCCAAAACTGTACTAGTAAACAAATGATGGAAAATTCACGTACTAACTCTTTGTACTGCAATATAAATAAATGTTCGCGCAACAGCAAAGTTAAAATAGAAAAATACTCACAAAATTGAAATATTCACATGCCTTATGAGTTCACACAGCATCAATGTTCACAAAACCAACGTCATCACAAAGATCTGGGGCACCTGAATGCCGCACTCTAAATACAAGAAATACCACTGCCACATGAACACGTAGACAATATCAATATGCAATTAAGGATTCCTGTTAATAACAGGAATACGGGATATAAGTGTTGCATGACTTAGTATTTTTGTTGTATTTTTGATTCCTCGAAAAATTGTAGTAAGGCATGCACAACGATGTTTTGAAGTTTTCCATTGGCCATGGACGCAAAATTTTTCCTAAGAATAGCGGCCATCCATGCAAGCCATGTAGCTTTTCCTAAAGGTTCTTGTGGGGAACCTAATGATTTTTACAATGTAGAGAAAGGCGTTCTTTGTCTTTTTCGTTAATAAAGTTTCTTGTTGTAATAATAAAGTTTCTTCTTTTCTTTTTCGAGCACCTTCAATCGGAAATTGCTAAGGTAGGCAACCTTCAGTTTCCAGAGATTTACTGATGTTTACATAAATGTTTAGACCCGAGGTAAACTGAACAAACCAAAAAATAAATCCAGCAGATGAACCTTACCTGCGTGAAAAATTACCTGCAAAGATGAAAAGAGAAAGTAGAAAAACCGGTGTTTAAGAAGGGGAGGTGATCAAAGTTGCCGCGACAAATAGCATGTGAAATTGCAATGCATTGACCACTATATTTATTTTACAGTACGGGCTCTCCAGTGATTAATGCCAGCATCCATATGCGAAGCTTTTAAATTTATTTTTATTATTAACAAACACCCATCTAAAAATGCATATTAAAGTTAATGCGATCAGCATTGAGGCGCTGTAGCGCCATACCGTATTACAACCACCGAGACGTAGCTTGTGTGGTGCTTTTATGTCACCTGGCTACTTTTTTCGCACTTTCCTCTTGACGCGCTGCGCCATTTGGTGTCGTCGTCAGAACGTCTCCGCATGGTGCATGTGCATGTGGTGCATGCTATATATATATATATATATATATATATATATATATATATTTCGAGAACATTATCAAAACATATATGAGTGGAGTCCTATTTGACCATAGTACCGAAAAAAAAATCAAATGACTCTTTCGGGATTGAAGAGCGACGGCCGCGCAGCTGCTGATTCGCCTTGACAAGAACTGGCGTCAAGTAGATTAATTTGAGCGCGGCGCATATTTCAGCATACACAGGTTGGGTGGAAAACTTTCATTGAAGAAGGGCACATAGACACGGAAAACACGCAGTGATGCAATCTGGTTCTGGGATTCATGGTTCGGACTAGGACCATACCGGGGCGTCACACTAAGCTAAGTGGACCCACACCATCATTCGTCTTTATCGTCGAGGGTTGCTTGTTGGCGAGAGAATGACATCGGTAGTTTGAAGTAAACGTATCGGTTTATTTTACATAATTACAGCTCACAATTGACCCCATAGGCATAAGAGAATGCTACATGTCGGAGCATTTTACATGTTCGATAACGCTACATGTATGAGCGCACCATCACGCAGCATCTAAGACTCGCATTTCAAGCCGTCGTTATTCCTTGGAAACTGGACGAGGGATTGTGCTAACCTTGTCTGGACAATTGGAAGGTCGATCTGGTCGCCAAATCTCACCCGTGATGTCCTTCAGTTTCGCTGGACTCCAACTCTGATGTTGCACCTTCACTCCCGCATTCTACGCAACCACGCGAAAACTGAGAATCTACACTGTCGCTACATCGATTCTAGGCTAATCGCATTTCCATTCACATCCATCGTGAGATAGGTCTCGCCGGAATTTTTCATCTGAATGTTTTCTTCAATATTCTTACATATTCTGGCTTCCGCTTTTTTCTCGATTTCTTTCGGTATTTCTGTAGCTCCTTCAACTGAGTTTGAGAGTATTACACGTGTAATATGGCACTCGTGAAGGACATGGCATGCGCCTGCTGAAGACGTTCGTCTGTTTTGAACAATTAAAAAATGGGCGTTGTATTTTTTTTCGATTATGCTTCTTGGTATTGAGCAATTTGAGCACTTATGCAATCGCAAGAACAGCCTGCGCCAACTCCAAGTTCCAGCTTTTTCTGAGAGAAGGCTCAGTATATAAGAAAAAAGCAACAAGTGACTGTGTCCCGTGCTGGCTTGTTTGCTGCGTCAGCTAGTGCTTTTCGGCCTAACCGAAATACTGTCGTAATACGAATGTATTTCTTACTGCAACAGTGTTGAATGAACGCCACCGTTTTGTTAAATTGAGTGGAAAATTAAAAATTCTGAGACGCGTTCCTTACGAGAGCAAAAAGAAGGCCGTAGGCTGGCGTTCGCTGTGTCAGCATCTCCGAGGTGAACTGCAAATAAACAGAGAAACCGACGTCCTCATTTTTCCATATTAAGGGTGTCTCTTTAACGGTAAAACCATGATCCATATTCACAAAGAAGGCAAATGGGAAAGGCCGAAGGGAAGGTCACGGCGAAAGGCATAAAGCACTCCGAAATAACGTCTTTTTAAATTCATCCCCGCTGCGAAACAGAAGTATGAGATTTCTGGGCTGTTACAAAGCACCTGCTCAAGCTCACAATTCACTATATATATGTATAGATGAAGGACATACATAAGCGATATCCGAAGTGTCAGTGGGCTTGTGGTTGACGCTTACAATCTTTTCCCCATTGCATTTGGTGCGTGCTACTTTCTTTTTCTTTGACAGCGGAAAACGTAATTCTGATTATATTCTTTTTTTTTTGCGCTAAAGCTGAGTCCACAAGAATAAATGCACGAGTGTAGGTTTCGGCCAGGTTGGGTCGTCGCATGGATTGAATTCGCAGCGCTGGACTGACCCGTGCAAGAAAAATTACAGGACGTGCGCACGTCCTGTCGTCTTTCTTGTACGTGTCAATCCAGCGCTGTGAATTCAAATGATCCAAAGATTGTTGTTTGTAAGTGTGTCAATAACTTTCCGCATGGCTTTTCTACACGTACGTATATCGCTAGGCACACTTTATAGTCAGGCCAACCTGCGCCCATTGTTGTGCTGTCCTCCACGCAATCAGCCTAATAATGCTGTGTGCGCACCGGACCTAAGCATTTTTGTTTTGTTAACTGCCAATCGTCGTCAGTGAGCGGCCTGCCATTTGACGACGGCCACGTCAAATTGAAGCTCGTTCTTTTATGGCAGCCTGGGCCTTGTGTTTAGCGCAATAATAGTAGCAAAGCATACCACATCCATTCTGTTATTAGCCGAGCCGATTTATCAAAAGTCGGCCCCATTTTCTGATGATACGTCTAACATGAGGTCTTGCTGCCGGCTGCTCTTACCAACAGCTCTCGCAGGAAAACACTCCTTCAGTACACGGGTCCTGATGTCCTAAAAATATCACGCAAACATCCACAAAATTAAACCCTTATCGTTGTATTCTAACCATGATATGGCGGGTGCCTTCGCGCATGTTTAAATTCCAAGTAATGTTTAGCATTACTCGGTGCTAGCGTCATGAAAACATCTAACTGAACCTATATAAACACATAAATCTGATAGTGACCTGCTGCGCTGACAGCGCGTTCAATTGTTTCCTTTTTGCTTATTTTGTTCTGCTGACATGCAGAAGCGATCAAACCACCCTGTGCGATTGGAAAAAAGAATAGACGACAAAACATAATTTCGTGCCGCCACCCTTGTTGGATGGAGATCCAAAAAACGATTCTCCTGGAAATGGGATCCGATATTTGCATCTGCCAAAATAGTCAGCTTGCCCAGGTTAAAGGTCCAGATCTATCATGCGTGTACAGTACCCTGGCTCCTTCAGAATGGTACCATATTATTGCTATGCAAGAATGGATTGGACTCGTTCTAGGAGAACAAGTAAAAAATAAGTTCGATCAGCTGGTGTTTCGACGGAAAGCTTTACCTCAGTAGCATAAGTCTGACTACATAGAAATTAAAAAAAAAGTTGTTTACAACAGCGTCCATAACACTAAATTTCATCAGAATAGTTGCATTGAAAGGAAGAGTTTGCAATCTACCAACGCTAAGCAGAATTATTTTAATTAAGCCTATGAAATTTTTTTCACATGGAGTGTTGAAAAGTGTAAACCGAAATGAAAATTAAGCACGTATTCTACAACTTCGTACCTCAACACATTAAAAGGAACTCCGCATTCTCCGAACTGAAATATGCAGACTTAGCAACACAAAGCCAGATAAATAAAAATTAAAAGTTAACGAGGACTCATCTTGAATTACCATGCACTAGGGAAGAAGAAATGGCAGGAAAATATTAGGAGAAGAAAGAGAATTCCCTGTGTTGACGTGACCGAAGTCATATGTTGTTGACGTGACCGAAGTCATATGTTCTGTATTGCAGACGTTCGCTCAGACCGGTAGCCTCCAGAAATCGCCGGTGACCTTTTCTTGTCCTCTGCAGCTGTGGTATGTGAGGCCATGGTCCATAGATCTCGTCCAGTGAGAAAAGTATTTCATTGTGTGGATCTACAGTTGCGCAGTCTTCAAACATTTCATTGGGATAGGATGGAGCGTAGAACCCATGGTGTTTTCTAGTCTCCTCGAACACACAGGCACTCGGCGCTGTCGACCATTTCAGTCAAGAACTAGAATGCATTTGTGAATGCAACGCCCAGGCATAAGTGACACAGTATTGTTTCTTCTATTGCGGATGACCAAGAAACAGCCACGGTTCCTTGGAAGGGTAGAGGGAATGCGACACATAGAGAAGTCAGGTGCGTGCAATTTCGGCAACGTCATATCACATGCTAGCTTGTTCAGGCGTTAGGCTGCGTTAGTCCTCGATAAGCATAATCAAACAGAGCTTGTTCCTTCACGTGCTTTTCTAGCAGCTTGGCTGGTGAGGTCGTTGCCGGAGCAACAATAACCTGTAGCTACTGGAACACCATGTTTTTTTCCTTTGATGGTCACAAGGTGGTGCATTTCTTGTATCTACGGCACGAGTTGGTCGCAAGACCCACACGACTGCCGATTAACACTGCAGGGCGGCATTTGAGTAGAAGAATATCGGCCCTGAATTCGCCGTTTCTTGGTTAATTTAATCAATGGCGCCTCGCAGCGCAGTAAGCTCCGAATTCCTTGATGTTGTGACTTGAGAAATCTTTTCTCTCGTGCTGATTCATCGTCACATATTACTCACTGTACTGAAAGATGCCACATCATGAGTACGACTTTTGCGAAATCTTCGTCAGTGCTACAACAATCTCACGTCATGTGTTCACTCCTATATCTATTTTGTCGCCCTCAGTTTTCTAACAAATACAGGTAACTGAACTGTGATCTCGGTTGGTGCCGCACATTTCCGGACGGGAAAACTGCATATTTCAACATTATTTAAACATAACTGATTTGCAGAATATTTTTGTAAATGGTAAGGCCTTAAATCAGTAGAATGTTACCTACAGGGCTGGGCTGGGTACCTTGTGATTTTATCGCTACATTTTACAAGATAGTCGGGCAGCAAGTGTTTCAGATACAGAGAATGCTTGCTTGAAAATTTATTCACTCCGACCAACCTTGTTTAGTTTGAATGAAATGTCTGTTAGCATCTCAAAATTTCCCTATTTCTTGCGCATAGCATAAAATTTTCATTCTAAGAGAATCTGTTGTGGTTGCTTTAGCGACTTAACACGAAAGCTGTCTGTACGCTGCGGTGTCAGTGTTTCTTGTTTCGCGCTTTTTAGTTGTTGGGAGTCGCCGCACCACTTGCCGACCATAAGGTATAAGCAAGCGGTAGTACGTGCGAAATGTGCAGCTTTCACAGCTTATTAACATTTCGCGGAATTCTTATCATTTAAGTAGCCCTAGAAAACTGCTTGTTTTGTTTGCGGGAAGCGATCCCGTACACAAGATAGCCGCGTTATGCAATAGGCATCCGGAAGCAGAGCCATCCAAGCTTTGGTTCACAACAGCCAAATATACATCCACGAGATCCTTGAAATCGCTGATGTGTGAAAGACAGTAGAGACAAGGTAACCCCATTCTTGCATTCTTCAAACTTCGTAACAAGCATCACACAAGAGCGACTTCGATAACGACACTATACCGTCATCACAACTTGTGCAAAACACGCCACACGCAAAGGCTTACGCACGAAACTATTTTTGAGTGATCGGCACGCCGGCCAGTCTTACTGCATTCACGATCGTCAGCTGAATAAAATTTAAGTGCTGAAGAGTTACAGCATGCTGATGTTACCGCGGCCCTGCAGTGAGCCCTTAGTAATTTTCTGGCACTGCCTCCATGGTTTCCCAAAAGAGGTGGCCTAGCGTGTGATATGCATGCATAAACCATGTCTTTTTCGCAGCTGGTGATGTTAGCCTGGCCGCAGGTTTAATATGAGAAATTATTTGATAATTCCTAAAATGTATGTAGTTTTAAAGATTCTTTGCAACAGATAACATAATTATTTTGCTTGAGCTGTATCATGCAAAGAAGCCAACAATGCTAGCACAAGAAATCGAAACACATGTTCAACTACTTACCGAGAAATTACCAAGGAACCTATTAACTGGTTACTATACGCCACACATTCCAATTTACGACCTTAGGCCGGTCATTTTCAAAACTGTATCCACTTGAAATAAATTGCCTGGATGAAACCAGTTTCATCTTATTACTTCCAGCAGTGAGGGACGAAATACAGAGGCTTTGCTGTTACTTTTATGCTTCGATACATATACGAGCGTTCTGCTTGAAAATTAAGTGTAAGAACAGCGCATTTTTAAAGCGAGTTTGTCGGCTCATTGTGTCCAAACTGATGTCATTCTAGAAATCCGTTGCAAGCGGTTACGTCTTGCAATCTAACCGGCTACAATTAGTAAGTTGTAATATCTGGCGTAAATCAATTAATTAAGAAGTAATTAGTGAATTTGTTATAGTTGAATACGTGCTTCAACTTCTCAAGCATACGTAATGTGCGCCTCTCTGAATATTTGAGCTCAAGGACTGCAAGAATGCTATCTGCGATAGGGTATTTTTTTTAATTCCACAACGCTTAAAAATGACCACCACCCCGTACAGCATGCCGGCTAATGCGTGCCAGGACACAGGTCCACGCATGCCCCAAATTGAAATTCATGAACACAGCAAGTATTAGAAAAAAAAACGTGATGCGTCGCAATTTTTTTTTTGGTGGTATTCTGAATGGCCACAAATGTGAGGCACCTCGCACCATTTCATTTAAGTTTAACAATACCAGATGTACCTTCAGCAATAACATAATGTATAATCTCAGATTTCAGCCTATAACTGCAGAACAAACACTTTTAATACTCTTTTTTCCCCAAAACAATTAGACAATGGAACAGTTTATCAAATGATATAGTAAATGTGTCAAATAACGAACTATTCTATTCAATGCTGTGACGGCACTCTTGTAAAACAAATGTATGTGTTATATATCTTGGAACCTGCTTGTTTAACGTTACTTGTATGCCTTTCTCTAACAGCTATTGTAGTGCTTCTCTTTGTGAGTATATCTGTCCAAAAGCTTCTCTGTAATACTGGTTATATTTTGTTCCCCCTACGTAATGTCTTTATGGCGATATAGGTACTCTGTAAATAAATAAAAAAATAATCTCGGATTGGCCAACTGTATACCACTACCACGACACGTGCAGTTACAGTAGTGAATTTTTTGTGCATTTAAAGGGAACGAAATATTCAGCGAACATCGGCATGCGACAAGCGGCACTCGCTGGCCCGTTGGCACCACCACGCAGGTTACAGCAGAAACGCGCGCATAGATCTACAGTGCGCAAATTAGTCAACAAACTGAACGTCGAGTTTACCACGCCACGCGCCACATCCTGCATTATCCGCTGCAGTCGACGTACCACTGGGTGCTGGCAACAAGTTTCTGCACCATGTACAATTTTATCCGCAACGCAACTGACTTACCAGAACTCAAGCTGGAACGCTTTATCCGGCGAGTTGACCCTGCTGTCTTTTTCTACTCGTGGTCGTGTTCAAGTGAACACATTGGCATCACTGCACCCTTTATATCGTAGAACTACGGCCACCGTGTTGAAATAAGCTCACAAACTAGTTAGCCTGAACGTGGCCTGGTCTAGCTACGACTCGAATGTCGTTCGATTTGATCACGAGAACGTGTAGCAACAGTGGAAGCGCATCTGGGATGCAGATGTGTTAGGCGATGATTCAGCGTCATTTGTAGCTCATATCTTTTTCTTCGGGAGGGGGGGGGGGGGAGGGCACCAGCAAACATCTTATACCACCCATACTTGTCTTTACATATTTATTTTTGTTGTGGAAGTATGATTTTCGGCACGTTAACTTTCTGCGTAAGGTCACACGAACATAGTTGCATCGTCCAATTAGTACGATACAGCATGGTAGTAAAGGTCATGCATACAGCGTTCCATCTTAGGGGGGCATCCTGTGCGACGGCCTATCGCACGAAGGTGAGGAAGGAAGGCGTGTTGAAGTCCGAGACATACACAGCGGGCACGGTAGGTTCAAGTCCTCCATACTGTTGCCTCGGAAGCACACGCAGGAACACAAGGCCTGCGGCATTCGATTCATTAAAATTTTCTACAAAATAAACTTTAATAGTGACTTACATCATAAGCACATTTACGAATGAAATATACACACAAGCAGGTCTCAGAGTCGCAGACTGTGAGGGCCAAACCTCATACTAAAACTTTCCAACAAGAAAAATAGTAATGGTTGCAGCAGAAGGCCAATTGTCATACGCACACCATGGAAATGTCAGCGTAAGTAGTTAATGAACAATAACTGTATGTATTAAAAAGTACATATGAGTACACGTTAAAAATAGATACCAAATCAAGGTTACAAATGTTGCAGAAAGGCGCACAGCTTGTGTTTAAATGAACTGATGAACGAATATTTTTTGAGGTTAATGCGTAAGGTGTTGCAAAGTAAAATTGACGTGAAATTATGAACACAACGTGAGAATGAAGCAGTAGCTCTCAGATTTGCTAAACATCGTGATCCATACGGCCTAATTTGGAAAATGCTGCAATGGTGGTAACTGTGTTGGGTAAGTGTTGCCACATGTACAAATGCAGTTTTGAAAAGAAGGTACAGGTAAAGGAATATGAGAGTGATGGTAGCATATGGTTTAAAAACTAAAATGTGGCCTGATTGTGAACGGAACTGTCATTGCACGTGCCAATTTCTTCATTAGTGAAGCCATATGCATTGTAAATATCAAGAAAATTATATCTTAAGGATTTACGTGCTAAGACCACGATGTTAGTGTCCCAGTAGGAACACAGCACGTTGTGATCATGACGCGTGCCCTAGGGCAGGACACCGGAATAACTGCTACCACTTGTGGGTCTTTAACGGGCACCCAACGTACACTACACTACAATTATTTTGCGTTTTGCCCCAATTGAAATAGAGCCCATGCCTTCGGATTTGGCACCCGCCGTGGTTGCTCAGTGGCTATGGTGTTAGGCTGCTGAGCACAAGGTCGCGGGATCGAATCCCGGCCATGGCGGCCGCATTTCGATGGGGGCGAAAGGCGAAAACACCCGTGTACTTAGATTTAGGTGCACGTTAAAGAACCCCAGGTGGTCGAAATTTCCGGAGTCCTCCACTACGGCGTGCCTCATAATCAGAAAGTGGTTTTGGCACGTAAAACCCCACAATGCCTTTTTCGGATTTGGCAGCGCCACACCCAAGCCACTAGGCAACCATGGCAGGGTTGTAAGTTTTACAGGAATATCCAATTTTAGCACCTGGAAGGAATTGGCAAAGGCAGATAGCAGGTCATTATCAATACGAATAGATGAAATGCCGCAAATGAACCTATTGTGCTAGGAAAGCATAATAAAACTAGAACCTTTCGTTCTAATACAGAATACAGAACTCCGGCATCGTATCCTTACATACGGGGCGTGTTCGGGTTTCTTCATCAAATGTCCCATTGAGCAAAAAAGCCTGCGTCTGTGGCAGCGAAACGGTACCGAAATTCCCATTGGATGCTGCGCCACGTCACATGCACGCCTCGAATGAACATAGCGAGAGAAAGGGAACGCACGCTGTCATTTACTGCGTGAGGGGAGAGGGTGTTGCCGCGGCGCCACGTCACGCCCACTCTCGCTCTCGGAAGGCTGCGCTGTCCATGCGTTCCTTGTCGGCGCAAGCTGTCGCCTGCGTTGTAACTTTGCCTCGGTATTCGCTACAACGAAATAAATGCATAAAGAACAAAACAAATTCCAAAGAAACAACGTTAGAAGTAGGGAGTTTTGAGCTTAGGACCCCACGCCAAGAAGCCGAGTGTCTTACCTACTGGGCTAAAGCTGCGCTTTTTTTCGTCTTTGTTGAATGGAATTATGAGTAGTGTTGCGCGAAAATTTGTTAGACTATGTTCAGACGCACAGGAAAGAGAAATGCACACATTTTATGCAATCCAATCAAAGTTCGAAAATCACGCAAACAAACAAGTGTCCAGATGGTAAATTCACTAAGAAACGGGATCAAAGGTTCTAACCACACTACGCAGCTGAGCAGCGTCTTCTCGAAAGTCAGACCTCGTCGAGCGAGGTAAACCAGACCCTCCTAGACAGCAGGCTTGTGCACTCAGCTTTATGACTTCATGCTACTTGGGCTAAAATACGCATTGCCAAGCCTGGCGTGATGGAAGCGGTGACGTCAAAATCACCGCTGTTTACTCGGGAGCATCCATATCAGCTTCCGTGGCAGTAGGGCAAGCCGCATGACGTCGCCGATCGAACTTGCGCCGTTCTTGTGCTATCTAGTAAAGCCGCGTTTACATGAACGCGACAATTGGCGCATCACATCCATGTAAACGGGTCTGATGGGCGGGGAGAGCGCATCACATCAATGCGCCAGACAGGGGTGGATTGAGACGAGCAAATCGACTTTCGCAGTGTAAGTAAACGCGAACGCATCGCAATGAGCGGTAGTTTGCGTTCGCTAGTAAAGTGAAAGCCGCATTATACCCAAAGGGATCATGGTCTCGTTTTGTGCCCAGAGAGGTGTTTGTAACGAGGCACTCGTCAATGCGCTAGAAATCTTCGCAATTTAGCACGATCTCTGAGAAAAGAAAGTGACTCACTTTCTGACGCTGCTCAAAGCGTCAGAGGATCGGGGCTGTTGTAAGGACGCCTGGAAATTCCCGAACGATGCTACTGCCTCTACGATGAAGTGAAAAAAAGAAAAAAAAAGCAATCAAGCGCCTTTCGCGAAGCAGTGGACGTACACTGTGCGCAGCACCTTAAGCAGCATTCTTAGGGACTTCACTTTGCGTTGTCTCATTTCTGTCACGCCAGCGTGTGTTACTCGGTATACGTGTCACTGGGTGTATGCCACACCAAGTTGATTCGCTGAGCATGAACCGCTCTCCAATTAATCCATTTCATGCCAATATGAGTTCACCGCGTATGGGCCACTGGATATGTACCAGTCTTCAATGCAAAAATAAAATTTAGCAGCTTCTCAGGATCGCTGAGTATGCGCCGTTCTTCAATGAACCTCTCTCACGGCAACATGGGTCACTGGTTATGTAAAACTTGAAATATGTCACTCTACGATGAAAAAAAAAAACAATTTTAAAATTTCTCCGATATTGTGCCGAATCTAAACCACATCACACCGGTTCCTCCAGCACAGGAGCAAGATGGTTAATCGAGTGGCTTGGCGAATGCATTAGAGAAATAGTAGAAAATGTTGCTGAAATGAGACGAATGGCGAGAATGTGCGAGTCAGGTGGCGGTAGTGCAGGAAATATAGTGACTTATTTGACGACCGCATTTGAACATTTCGCGATAGTCGGCTAAAATCTCTAAACATTGTGCTGTCGATATCGCTACCAGTCAGCATAGAAATGCCACCTCACCTTTGCCCTTGGCCGTAAAGAAAAAAAAATCTTGCACCCTTCCATAGGAAAAAGATCGTCTCTGCAAGTAAACGCAGTTTAGGTGAGCAATTTACCTTGAATCCCATATGTCTATCGATAAAAGAAGAAAGCAATTGAGTTTGACATCCTGCCTATTTTTTTCGTACCTTAGAATAAAACGCATGCAAGTTGAAAGTGCGCGAGAATCGCAACTAGTGCTTCCATTTACTTAAGAAGAATCCATGACTACAAAAAAGATAAGCAGGAACTAAAGGTGCAAACTGAAACAGCAGCAATGCACCCTGCCTGGGTGTCCACTTATGCTCTGGTCAACTCACTAGCAACGAAGCACAGCTGAAATGCGTAACTGAATTTCGGTGGAAGGTAATGCTGATGGCAGCCAAAGCACATGGTCCAGTATGCACAGCGGTACCCCATGCTTCATTTAGCCCCCCTATTACGACACGTCCTTAAGTCTGTCTCCACAATGGGTATACCCTACTAACATTGGTCAAGGGACGCGTACGTGCTTGTACGCTTGTTTGTTTTGAATCGTCAGTTGTCTCGCATGCCACAATACCCCAACATGCCGCTTCTCCATAAAGGTGGAGCAACTTATGATGTGCTGAACCCTCGCGTGAACAGTTTTTAAAGCGAAGCTTTCATTGACTCTTTCTTCGACATTTCCACTGCGGCTGCTGCTGCTGCTGCTGTGGTGTTGCACGCCGCTAACACCGGCCACGACGAGACCTGGTTGAGGCATGGCCATGTCACAAAAACATAAAAGGCATGCGCTGTCGGTGTTTGTTTCATAACTTTTGTTCATGAGCTATCATTCTCAAAATTTCATGGAAAAACTTTGTAAAGAATTTAAGACAAGATGTGCGCAACGTGTAGGGGCCGCGTGGTCGTGGTTCAGAATGTTTAATCGCGAAGCAACGCCCGCGGCGTTCACACCGGGTTTTCCGCGACTCGGGGCCCTTAATGCTGTCACGTCAGTATATGACCGCAGTATGGCACAAAGACACCCGAGAGACTAGTGTCAACATTTACGCCGGCTTGCGTGTGCACAATGCCCTCTGGACGCCGTAGCTAGCAGTGACCACCCACAGATGCAGTGCAGGAGCTGCCGCGCTTGTCTCCGGGCTCACCCGCAACAGCAACGACAGTAGACGGACCAGGTGGGATGAAGGTTAGCGAGAGAATAGAGAGAGAGAGAGAGGCAGGAGGCAGTTTTGTGAGCTACAACGCAAAAACCAGATGGTGCCGAAGCCTGCACTTATTGCCGAGGAGACGGAGGCTCGCATAAAGCTTCGAGCGGAGCAAGAGCATGATACACAAGCGCAGCAGGCAAGGTACCATTTCACATCCCCTCCTGACTGCCGTATGCCGTCGATATGTCACCGCCAAACAACGCCAAGTAACGCAAACAGCAGACAACGCTTCGCTTACATCGATTCTCACAGTGCGTGGAATCTGCATATTTTTTTGTGTGTGTGTGTGTGTGTGTGCGTGCTTTCACTTCTTCACCGTCCGGCAAGATGTGCCAATTCTAGAGGCTTTCTGTGTGGTCCTTCTCACATGTTTCTTACCGGGTCCAAAAAGAAGGGTGTTACTCAGTCCTATTGTTTCCAAGTACTTGTATAACTGTCACATAGGTACGGGATAGCCGAGGAAACCCGCGTAAATGATACCTGCAGATAACCTGTCAGTCGTGGATGACTAGAACTCCTGCGTGGCTCTGCTACCATACCAGTCGCGCAAAATACAGTGTAAAGAAACAATTTAGAGGAGTTCTACCTGCAGTAACAATCTAAATTTCTTTAAAAATCAGGGAAAATGAGGAAACAGGAATAACTATGTTCAAAGCCGTGGCAATTTTTTTCTTTCGAAATTTTGCCAGTCCTGTCGTTTTTCGTATGTTCGAATACATTGCTCAGTTGTTTGAAAATTTATTGGCCGATTCATGTTTTATTTGATTGGAAGCTGTCGAGAAAAGAAAGAAAACAGTGTTTTGGATCGCTAGTACAAGTGCTGAAGTACGTGGTACAAGTGCCACAAGTGCTAGAGTTCTCCGCTATGACGGGGGCGGCTGCATGTGGTAATGCTAACGTCACTAAGCTCCACAAAACATCAATCATGCCATCAAACGGAATCTTAAGTAGCCACATTAATTTGGTTTGATGTAGAACTAGTCAAATCGTCGATGACGCGTCATATGAAATAAGGCAATTATTCATTTAATATGCAAACGTTTCAAATCAATGATTCTCCCTCTGGTTGAACGCACTGTTCCGTGTCTATGAGGCTAAATTGGCTGTTTGTACGGCAACAGCTGCCAAGTAACTTTTCCATTGCAAAGTTCTACAAGATATGCCGACCACTTCCCACGGGAACTGGTTTTCATTTAAATTCATCATGTCAATACAAGCCTGCTCACATACATGCACTCGCGCAAGTCCTGCCACAGCAGATACATTTCTAGGCCCTACCAGCCTTACAGCACCCAAGCAACTCCTTGCTGCAGCAACACAAATGTCGCGGTACACTACGCAATGTTTTCATATACTTCCCGTTGATGCGTTCGCGTATCAATGCATATGTAGAACATGCGCCCATACACCAACAGAAGCACCTTTGAAACTGCCCAATCAAACGGGGCGTGTCCCAACGCTTTCATTTATTGGCACTGTGGGTATGAGCTGGCGCGTTTTGTACTTCACGCTGCAGTGCCAGACAGGGTGGATAGAACGTGGCAGCCTCGCATCTCCACCCAAAGTCTCGCGCGGAAGCAGGTGCCACTAAAGTAGATAGTTTGTGCTAGTTGACGCTCATGCACCAACGCAGGTGTTCTTGCGTCATGTTTGAGACATCCACAAGTTCCTGCACCTTTGCCTTGGTGACTAGAGAGTGAGAGGGAAGCACTCGCGGCCGCGGAACGTAGCAGACGACCGTGCCAGCAGCCTTGGCTCTGCTGTCGCTACTTACACAATCCTGCTCTTGCGGTAAGCGGGGTCGGCGCGAATTGGCCGGTGATTTAGAACCGTGGCCGGAATCGTGTGCGTATTTAACATTGGCGTTTCATTCACGGTCTTAGTTATAGCTTGCTGCAACAATCAGACAGGGCGTATTGACCAGATGCCAATAATAAACTGAACTCTGCAAGAAAGATCAACAGCGCACTGACAACCGACTGCCAGGCACTCTGATACGAAACGGGCGGCATTTCTTGAGCTGCCGAAGGAACGATAAACTTTTACAAAATGATAACACCTTCTATACTGCGTTAAAGCATAGCATGCTTAGCCTTTAGTGATATTTGAAAGTTTAGGGGTTGGAGAGCCAAGCTGTTCTGAGTTGCTACTTTTCGAGGCACAAACAAACATTGTCCAGATAGATGAAAGAGTGATTTATTATTGTATACCGTGAACGACACGAAAAATGCAGTTCAAAACACGCTGAGGTGAAAGCATATGCGAAGGCGTATTGACATAACACGATGAAGCTTCAAATAACGCAATCACAGCCGTTTCTGCGAAGAAATGCAGCGTTTTCATTGCACAGAACTTGATCAGGCCGTTAGCGATATCTTTCGACTGTCGTTCGCAATCAACTAGAGTAAGTCGATTTCTTATCAACGCAGAAATACACTCCAATATGCTATTTGGTTTTAGTTTCTAGAAGCGGAAGCTCTATGAAAACAAGTCTTGCATGATTGCGATAATTGTCTGTGATGAATTGTATTTAGATTTATTAGTAGTCAGGGTCATTACACAAGATAATTACCACATACTAACGCTTTCAAGATCTTGTTGAAGAACGGCATGATCAGTCAACTAGCGTACCTAGCGATTAATAGCGCAAATCGCCTGCGAATAGTCGAACAGTTCCATTTAATTTCGTAAGGCAAGTCGGTAATTAAAATTAAAAGCTGTAAGGTTATAATTACACTTCACTGTGGTACACCGGGTGTTACACTACTGAGACAGGAGGAGTATTTATAAATGACAGTCGACAGTTCTTGTAGAGAAAAAGAATTCCGTATCCAGGCACGTAGCCAGGGGGGGGGCCCGGGGGGGCCCGCCCCCCCCCCCCCCCCGAAATAAAGTGGCATACCCCCCCCCCCTCCCCACCCACGCCACCACACCTCACAGATTCCTAAAGCGCCACCAGATCAACGTTGAGACTTCGCAGCTGATCATCGTCCTGCCTTTTTCACTCCTTTTAGATGGCGGTAGTTATCGCCATGTCTTGTAATGTGAAGGACAGTTTTCTCGTAGATTCCGCACCCGCGTAATTAACGCGAGATGCGTTCAGTTGTCACCATCTATTCAACCGCCATGCGCATAGCTGTTGCTTTTGTTAGTTCAACCTTCTTTGTTTAGGCTGATCCTGGGACCAGGAGAGGGATGCGGCTGTTACTCAGCTGGCCTGTACACTCATGGAACGAGTTGCGGCTGGAGAAAACGCCAATTTCGTTGAACTTATCCCTTTGCTTCATTATTTCCTAGAGTTACGGCTCGCCGCGACGCTGGCAGATGTCCGGAACCATACAGACGTGATATGGGTTAGATAAGGTGGGAAATAAAATAATGTGAAAGAGCGTCCATCGTGGAACCCTGCAATAACCCTTAAACTCATAAGCAATATGACTGTCGCCCGTTACCTCGTCTGTTTTTCCCTAACTGTATAGCACTTTTCCTGCAAAATTGGCAACTGGAAACAAAAATCGCAAGGAGTTGAGAAATTAAGCGATCTAGTAAGGGAGAGAGCCAAGGCAACAACCAAACTGCAAGCAAAAGCGAATAATAAAAAAGTTAACTGATGTTTATGAGAATATTTATGGATCAACATCTTTTTATTTAAAAAGGAAGTAGAGAAAAAACGCCGCCGGAAGTGGAGAACAATTGTTTTGAATGACGCTTCTACAGTTATCGGTCGAACTGCCTCACGTAGCCACTTCTATGCTGTGCTTATGTGGGTGTTTTCTAACCTTTCGCGGTGAGCGCAGTACGTCTAGAATCGCAGAGTCCTGCGCTCTACGCGGTTGTATGGGACTGGCGGCCGCACAGCGTTAGGCAATTCGCGGAACTGTCAAAACTGATCAACAAGGCGAAAATAACTGATATTCGAAACTATAACATGACAAAAGACTCAAGAAGCCGTAAAAAATGAACGCAGCCTGAAATCAGTAAAAAAGAAACCTGGCAAAGGACAAACCATGATGTATGCACTAAAAGATAAGAAGGATAATATCATCAGCAATCTCGAAGATACAGTAAAAGCAGCGGAAAAATACTAAGCTGACCTGTATACAGTACCCAGAGGAGTCACGATAGTTCACATAGAAACAGTAATGAACAGGATACAGAAACTCTCCTATAACTAGTGATGAGGTCAGAAGGGCCCTGCAAGACATGAAACGATGAAGAGCGGGAGGATAAGGCGAGATAACAGTCGATTTAATCGAAGATGGAGGAGACATAATGCTTGGAAAACTGGCGGCTCTTTATACGAAGTGTCTATCGACTGCAAGGGTCCCACAAAACTGGAATAATGCAGACATTATACTAATTCACAAAAAAGGAGACGTTAAAGAATTGAACAATTATGGGACCAATAACTTGCTCCCAGTATTATATAAAATATTTACCAAAATAATCTCCAATAGAATAAGGTTAACACTGGATTTTGTCAACCAAGAGAACAGGCTGGCTTCAGGAAGAGATACTTTACAATGGATCACATCCATGTCATCAATCAGGTTATCGCGAAATCTGCAGAGTACAATAAGCCTCTTTATGTGGCTTATATAGATTACGAAAAGGCATTTGATTCAGCAGAGATACCAGCAATCGTAGAGGCACTACGTAATCAAGGAGTACAGAACGCTGACGTAAAAAGCTTGGAAAATATTGCTACATGCGGGAGGTATTTGTTTGTTTGAACGAGGCGCGTGGGCGCCATCATTCCTGAAAAGAGGAGGAAGAACGAACTGGGCTCGCGCTGTGAATCTAACCGGTCAGCGCATCAACCGTTGTAAATATAATCTGTAAATAGTTTCTCGTCTTACTGACTCGTCTTTCGCGTTAGAATATCGATCTACAGCTACCTTAATTCTACACAAGAAAAGCAGGGAGATACCTATAGAGAAAGGGGTCAGACAGGGAGACACAATTTCTCCAAAGCTATTTTCTACGTGCTTAGAAGAATTCAAGCTATTAAACTGGGAAGGCTTAGGAGTAAAGATCGACGGCAAATATCTCAGCAACCTTTGGTTTGCCGATGACATTGTTCTATTCAACAACAATGCAGACGAGTTACAACAAATGATTGGAGACCTTAACAAAGAGTGTGTAAGAGTGGAGTTGAATATTATTATGCAGAAGATGAAGATAATGATAATTAGCCGGGCAAAGGAACAAGAGATCAGGATGGCCAGTCGGCCACTAGAGACTCTTAAGGAGTACGTTTACCTAGGTCATTTAATCAGAGGGAACCCTGATCATGAGAAGGAAATTCACAGAAGAATAAAAACAGGTTGGATCGCATACGGCAGACATTGCCAGCTCCTGACTGGAAGCTTACTATTATTATTGAAAAGTAAGATGTGCAATCAGTGCATTTTGCCAGTGCAATATGTCCAGTGCCAATGCATTTGCCAGTGCATATGGGGCAGAGACTTGAGAACAAGTTAAGGACCACGCAAAGAGCGATCGAACGAAGATTGCTAGGCATAACGTTAAGAGAGAAAGAGAGTGGTTTGGATCAGAGAGCGAATGGGTATAGACGATATTATAAATGACATCAAGAGGAAAAAATGTAGCTGGGCAGGTCATGTACAGCGCCGGTTAGATAACCGTTGGACCATAAGGGTTACAGAATGGGTACCAAGAGAAGGGAAACGCAATCGAGGACGACAAAACACTAGGTGGAGCGATGAAATTAGGAAACTCGCGGGCGCTAGATAGAATCGGTTGGCGCAGGACAGGGGTAATTGGAGATCGCAGGGAGAGGCTTTCGTCCTGCAGTGGACATAAAACAGGCTGGTGATGATGATGATGATGATGATGATGATGATGGAGGTGGTGGGCCCCCCCCCCCGAAAAAAAATCCTGGGTACGTGCCTGTCCGTATCCTTGGTATTCCTAGCGAATCAAGATATAGCCATGAGATTCTAGCTATAAGACGACAGTGAACAACATGGTGAAACGCTTGAGAAAAGTTGATTGCTCCGGAACATGCCCGTTTTCGCGTCCATGTCCTGACAAAGGCCAGTATAGTTACTTCAATTAGTTGTGCCTGACATTAGCATCCTTGCCTAAAGCCATGTAGAAATTTATAAAAGAAAATTGCTACTTTTCACGTGGTGAACGAAGTTAGAAGATAGAATACGTTCAATTGACGTACGTGGAACACTCGTAAGGGATGTGGGGTGGCAGCTGGCGCCCTTGATGATGATGTGTGTTGTTTTGTGGCGCAAGGGCCAGGTTTGGCCAAAGAGCGCCATGACTGGTGGTAGTGTTAAGGATGTATTATGGAAGATGTGACTTGGCTGTAAAGTGGCCTAAAAATATTCGCTGTAAAGTGCGTAAAATCTACGTACTATAAAATTATGGCGATGACTAATGACGAATACTATGATCATTAAAATCCATCGTACAACAATGATGCAAAATATAAAATGTATAAGATGGTAAAATTACTTGGAGCACTGCTGCCTCGCCAGAGCCCTTGAAAACAAGGGTCTAGAGGCATGTGCTATACCAAGGAGCTATCACAGCGGCGTCCTCTGAAGCGAGGACCCGCTATGAACATGTAGGGCTAAAAACATGCAAGACAACATCTTTCAGAAAACTTAGGACTGCGTTGGTGTCAAATAAAGGTTCTTGGCCGAGTAACATAACAGGATGAAGGGGGATGCGCTGCCGGTAGGCTAACGGAAAATGTTTCTTTCTTTCATATTCGGCTTCCCGACACTCCAGGAGGACGTGGAGGACGGTCAGCCTCTCCCCGCATCTACCGCAGGTTGGAGGATCATTTTCTGTGAGTAAATAGTTATGCGTGCCAAATGTGTGTCCTATTCTCAGACGACAGAATAGGACATCTGTTCGGCGTGATTTTGTTACAGAGGGCCAGAATCCTAACTTTGGTTTTATCACGTGGAGCTTATTATTTGTTTCCGCGTCCCATAGGCGTTGCCAGTGGTTCCGTAGTTTCCTCCGTAAGAAGGGCTTCAGATCTGTGACAGGAACTGCAGCAGTGGGATTAGCAGAAGGCCGTACAACTGACGTGGCCATCTGGTCCGCCAGAACATTACCTTCGATGGTCCTATGACCTGGCACCCAGCATATAGTCACATGCTGGTTAGATACATATGCTTTACATAGGACGGAATAGAGTTCGATTATAACAGGATTTTTGTGCTTGCAGAACGATATCAAAGCCTTCACAACACTTAGGGAGTCCGTATATATAACTGATTTTTTGAGTTTTGATTTCCTTATATGCTTCACGGTCGACAATATTGCGTAGGCCTCTGCCGTGAAGATACTAGTTTCTGGATGCAGTACGTCGGATTCCGAGAAGGATGGCCCGACGGCTGCATAGGACACCCCGTCATGTGACTTCGATGCGTCTGTGTAGAACTCCGTGCAGGAGTGTTTGTGCTGGAGTTCCCGGAAATGCATTTGGATTTCAATGTCTGAAGCGTGTTTTGTAACTTGCATGAAAGATATATCGCATTGTATGAGCTGCCACTCCCAAGGAGGTAGTAGCTTGGCTGGATGCATTAGGGGGAGCTCGAGGAGTGGGACATGCACTTGATCACTGAGCTCCCTCACACGCAGCGAGAAAGGCTGTCTAACGGAGGGACGATTGCGAAAGAGTGTAGCATATGTCATGTCATTGATGGTATTAAAACAGGAATGTTGTGGATTTGAGTGGACTTTCAGAAAATATGTTTGGCTAATGTATGTTCTCTGCAGATGAAGTGACCACTCATTTGATTCTACATATAAACTTTGTATGGGACTCGTTCGGAAAGCGCCTGTGGCCAGTCGGATTCCTAGATGGTGGACCGGATCTAGCATCTTTAGCGCGCTCGGGGCTGCCGAATGATAGATCACGGCACCATAGTCTAGTCGTGATCGAATGAGGGTCTTATAGATATTCATTAGACACTTCCTGTCACTACCCCACGTAGTCTGGGATAGAAGTTTCATTAGATTCATTGTTTTCAGACATTTTTGTTTAAGATATTTAATGTGGGGGACGAAAGTGAGTCTGTAGTCAAGAATGACACCCAGAAATTTGTGTTCTTTGTTTACAGGTATCTGTTGTCCATGCAATTCTATGTAAGGATCTGGGATAAGTCCTCTCTTTCTTGTAAAAAGAACACAAGAGCTTTTGTTAGGATTGATCCTAAATCCATTCCTGTCTGCCCACGTTGACACTTTGTTCAGGCCATGCTGTACCTGTCTCTCGCAGACTGCGAGGTTACAAGATTTGAAAGCTATTTGAATGTCGTCTACGTAGACTGAGTAAAAGATGGCGGGTGGTAGTGAAGCATGAAGCGTGTTCATCTTCACTATAAAGAGGGTGCAGCTGAGCACGCCTCCTTGGGGTACACCCGTTTCTTGCGTAAAAGGACGTGAGAGTGCATTGCCGACTTTTACCCGGAAGGTACGATTTGACAGATAGCTTTTGATTATGTTAAACATATTACCTTGGATGCCCATTTCTGACAGGTCTCTTAAGATTCCGTAACGCCACGTTGTGTCATACGCCTTTTCCATATCGAGAAATATCGATAGGAAGAACTGTTTATGTATAAATGCGTCCCGGATATTCCCTTCAACACGCACGAGATGATCGGTTGTGGAGCGCCCTTCTCGGAAGCCGCACTGATAAGGATCAAGCATTTTGCTCTGTTCAAGGAAATGAATGAGTCGCCGATTTATCATTTTTTCGAACACCTTACAAATGCAGCTTGTGAGGGCTATCGGGCGGTAACTTGCCACCGAGGAAGGGTCTTTGCCTTGTTTCAAAACAGGGACTACAATGGCTTCCTTCCACGCGGTTGGAAGGTACCCTGCATCCCAGATGGTGTTGAAAAGTGTAAGTAGTGTAAGTTGCGTGTCATTGTGTAAGTTTTTGAGCATTTCATATAAAATTCTATCAGATCCTGGTGCGGAACTCTTGCATGCGCTCAAGGCCGCTTTCAACTCGGCAGCACTAAATGGGCAATTATAGGGTTCATTCTGTCGGCATTTATTGATGAGTGGCTTGCATTCTTCTATTTCTTTATATTTCAGGAATGATTGCGAATAATGCTTGGAGCTTGAAACACTCTCAAAGTGCTCCCCAAGTGAGTCTGCTTGTTCAAGCAGGGTATCACCTTGTGGGTTTACCAGGGGGAGTGAATAAGTTTGTCGTCCTCTTATCCTATTAACCCTGTTCCAGACCTTCGATTCCTCTGTATAAGAGTTGATGCCCGATAAAAACTTTTGCCAGCTTTCTCTTCTAGCCTGCCGGCGGGTTCGCCTGCCTTGTGATTTTACTTTTTTAAAGTTAATAAGATTCTCCGCAGTGGGGGAGGCGCGTAGCAACCCCCACGCTTTGTTCTGATTTTTACGTGCGATCCTACAATCGTCGTTCCACCACGGAACACGCGGTTTGCACGACAGGCCATTTACTTGTGATATACATTTAGATGCGGCATCTATTATGAAGGCTGTAAAATATTCGACAGCAGCGTCAATTCCTATCGAGGACATGTCATCCCACGAAATACAAGATAGAGTTCGGAATTTTTCCCAGTCGGCAGTGTCAATTTTCCACCTAGGAGCCTGTGGTGGATATTCCTTTATTTCAGATGTTCTAAGCAGGATTGGGAAGTGGTCGCTTCCGTAAGGATTGTTCATAACTTCCCATACGAGTTCAGGCAGCATACACGGGGAAACTAGGCTGAGGTCAATTGATGAAAATGTTCTGTTGGCGAGGGAATAATATGTGGGTGCCTTCTTATTCAGCAGGCAAGCACCAGAAGAGAAGAGGAACTGTTCAACAAGACGACCTCGCGCATCTATACGAGAGTCGCCCCACAGCCTGTTGTGCGCATTGAAATCCCCAAGTACAACGTACGGTTCTGGCAATTCATCTATGAAGGACTGAAATTCATGTTTGCTTAGTTTGTAGTGTGGAGGTATATATATCGAGCAAATAGTGATAAGTTTGTTTAGCAAAACAATTCGAACCGCCACTGCTTCAAGGGCCGTTCGTAGCTGTAAATGTTGACATGCTATGCTCTTTTGGATTACAATTGCAACACCTCCCGATGATGCGATTGCATCATCGCGATCTTTGCGAAAAGTAACATGCTGTCGGAGAAAGTTTGTGTGTTGTGATTTGAGGTGTGTTTCCTGTAGACACAGCACTTTTGGATTGTGTTTGTGTATAATCTCTTGCACATCATCAAGGTTCCTAAGAAGACCTCTGACGTTCCACTGTATGATTTGTGTATCCATATTGGGTGATAATATGTGCTGTGTGTACAGAAACAGAAGTAGTGTTTATGGAAATTACTGTGATTAAATTACAGAGCCCTTTCGAGGCCCTGTAACGGGAGTTTTGCCCTTTCTGGAGCGTTCGAGTGAACCTCGCCGCTCCTTAGGCGCTTGGCGCCCCTGGAGGATAGGTGTAGTGTCCATTGCCTCTTGTGAGGCGCCGGACACCTGCTCTTGCGAGCGAGAAGTCACCAGGGAGAGTCTCGCCTTGGAGGGCAGGACCCCTGCGCCCACCAGCCCGGAGGTCGGTGGGGTTCCCTGGGGGATTTGGCTGCGCCGGCCGTTGCCAGCGCTGGAAGGGACCTGGGAGGTTGAGGCAGCCTCGGCTGCGCCCACCTTCGGGGTCGATGGCCCCTTTTCCTCGGTTGGCGGAGCAGCGCTAGCTGCAACCACCGTGGGGGCAGATGGCGTAACTGCCGACTCACTGCGTGTGGGTCGGACAGTCGCCGGAGGCCGTTGTGACGCTGCCCCCTGACGCGCCACTTCGGCAAAGCTGGCCTTAGGAAGGTGTGCAACCCGCCTGCGTGCCTCTTTGAAAGTGATGTTTTCCTTGACTTTAATTGTTACTATTTCTTTTTCTTTTTTCCAAGACGGGCATGACCGCGAGTATGCGGCATGCTCGCCATCACAATTGACACAGTGGAAAGCATTCTCACAAGCTTCAGAGGAGTGTTCGTGCGCACTGCATTTCGCACAAGTTTGGCGGCCTCGGCAGCTCTGCGAACTGTGGCCAAAACGCTGGCACTTGAAACATCGGAGGGGATTTGGCACGTATGGTCTTACACGGAGCTTGATGTACCCGGCCTCGATTGACTCGGGCAGGACACTTG
This sequence comes from Dermacentor albipictus, assembly GCF_038994185.2. Taxonomy (NCBI): domain Eukaryota; kingdom Metazoa; phylum Arthropoda; class Arachnida; order Ixodida; family Ixodidae; genus Dermacentor; species Dermacentor albipictus. The sequence goes on from NC_091828.1 coordinate 84,821,851, forward strand.
AATTGAAGGTGAGTATTAGGTGTTTGGTCGCAAGTTCTTTTCCATCTCGCCTTATCTTAATTCTTTTGACACTTGTAACATTCTGTTCGCTGAAGCCCTCCAAGAGCTCAGCCTCAGTGAGCTCCAGCAAATCATCGTCCGAGACAACGCCGCGGGAGGTATTTATCGTGCGGTGCGGGGTTACTACTACTTGGGTCTCCCCAAATGATACCAGCTGTGGCAGCTTCTCAAATTGCTTCTGGTCGCGGAGCTCCAAGAGGAGGTCACCGCTAGCCATCCTTGACACCTTATATCCTGGGCCAAAAACTTCGGTAAGGGACTTAGATACTAGGAACGGGGAGATTGTTCGTACTTGTTTAGCCGGTTTTTCTGCGTGGATTACATGAAAACGGGGAAAATTGTGGACTTGACGTCCGAAAAACTGAAAAACTTCTTCGGTGCGCCCTCGTTTATGAGGGCGATCAGGTAGTTTAGGAAAAGCATCTTCCATAAGTAATGTTGGGTTTTCGGCCGCGATGCCGACCACCCACCATGGAGCCCAACAGGGGGACGTGACAGGAGCTTCTGCTATAGAAACCCTGCCAACGCCAGCCGTACATCGCTGCTATAACCAAATACAGCATAACCAAGGCTGGCTAGCTACACAAGGTTAACCCTTGCCGCCGGGAAACTAGGAAGTGTGGAGAAGTGATGAGAAGACAGGAAAGATGAAAAAGACGGGAGAGAAAGACGAAGATTGGAGAGGAGGACAGGAAAAGGCGACTGCCGATTTCCCCCGGGTGGGTCAGTCCGGGGGTGCCGTCTATGTGAAGCAGAGGCCAAAGGGGTGTGTTGCCTCCGCCGGGGGGCCTTAAAGGTCCAAACACCCAGCATTGGCTCAACCCCCAGGATCCCCTTTTCCCCAGACACGGCTAAGCCGCGCACGGCTACACGCGGGAGGGTCCAACCCTCATGTGCTCGGGTCCGTGGTGTCGCAACACACCAAACGCCTGCTTGCGCAGACGCCCCTGCGGGGGCTGGCGCCCTTGTAGCCAGATTCAAATATGGGTATGATTTTACCAACTTTCCTATACTAGTAGTTGCCATCCATTGTGACACTTTCGTTGTTCGGGCACTACGCTCCATGTCTCGGTATTGTCTCATTTTTCTCTGGCACTGGCTTGACAAGGTGACCCATGACCGACAGCTGTATAACGCCGATGCAGTGGCGATGATGAAACGACGAAGAACGAGTGGTGCCATTGCAACGAAAAAGCTAGTATGAAGTTGACGGCATCATGAATATTCATTGAGAAGTCTTGAATGAGGACGATGGTACAAGATGATTGCGTGAAGAAGACGACACGGGGCCAATGGAATGACGAGGTGCGCATGACCACCATGTCGTGACAACCACTCTATCGCGTTCTGTTACAGAAGTGTTTTTTGCGAAGCATACTAGCCGCACAACCACGCTCTTCCTTGCTGCGCCGCGCGCGGCCGCGTAGCTACGATATGACGTCATAGCAGCTGCAAAAGCGGAGGCTCAACTCGTGCGCTCGCTTGCGGCCGCGTAGCTACATAGCCAGGTCTCACCTCGTGCGCTCGCCTGCGGTCGCACAGATGGTACTGCGGCCTAACTCCCGCTCCTCCCGCTAGGGAACTGGCGTCACAACAGCTGCAAGCCGGGCTCAACGGCTCAACTCTTGCGCTCGCCTGCGGTCGCACAGCCGGTGCTGCGGCCTAACTCCCGTTTCTCCCGCTAGGGAACTAGCGTCATAACAGCTGTATAAAAGAGCGGCGCGCTCTCGTCGAGGCCAGTTGTATAGCGCGATGGCGGGAAAGGAAAGGGCCGCTCGTCAGACCGCAAAGCGCAAGTTACAAAGAGCCACGGAAACAGTGGCTCAACAACTAAAATAAAGGCTAGTATGCTTCGCATCCTGGGCTTACCCTTAGCTAAGCCACAGCCATTTTTTTTTCGTATCTCGAAGCCCTCAGTAGTACGATGGCGCGATGACGATGGCCTGTCGAATACGGCATCACGACATTCAGATGACGAAGCTGGAGTGACGACACTGGCTCGATCTCGATGCCATCACTACCATGAGCACACACACCTAGTGGTGCAAGACGGTAGTCAACTCAGGCCAATGCGTCGGCGCAAGATGTCATCAAGAGAGTCAGCCGATAGCCGATATAACCGCAAAAAAAAGGGACCGACAATTTTTCATTGCGGAACACCACAACTGAGAGGCCGCATAGCAGGTGTATGACCATTTGGAGCTATTATACAATTACTGAAAGCATATTATCTCAGATACCAGAGTAATTCCAAAATGTATTCCGTCTGTTATCGAAAGTCATAGAACAGTGTAAAAAAAGAAAACTTTTGTAGTATCTTCTTCTTTCAAAGCTGTCTAGTAAAACGAGCTTCAGTGAAAGCAGAGCGAACCCAGTTGGCATGTTTTTACCAATAAAGAATGGTTGAAAATACCATCAAGATCTTCAACCTATGTAGCTCTACTTGGACCCATACTACAAACGCTAGCGTATATTGTAGTCCAAAGCCAAATCAGAATTTTTTTAATTTAATATACACGTTTCAAAGTGACCTCCTAATGATCGAAGAGTATTTGGAAGCTTCTAATGAAGGCGGGTATTTTATTCCAGATTATTGCACTGACAAATCGTGGGGAACGTTGGCCTTCCCGCAGTGTGACTTTTCCGCAAGTAAAATCTGCAGTGCTCAGCCTGCTAGTATCTCTTGTAGGCGAGAGCTGTGGTAATTAAGAACTAAGCTGGTTCGTGGTATGTATAATTTGGATTTTCATAGGTGCGATAAAGTATCAATCTTGGATAATTGGCACAATAGCAGACTGTGCAAGAAACTGTGCAGAGGGTGCGTCATTAACGGTCGATTGGAGTATTCTCATCGCAAGTTTTTAATTTTTATTGAAGAATCAACGTGCGACGCGTGGCTGAAAGTTCATGATTCTAGGGAATATGTTAAACGGCATTGAGAAACGCTGAAATAAATGAGACGTAATGTTTTAAGAACACGAGTAGTGCCTATTACCGAGGCACAAGATGCCTGACGCGAGCGCAAAGAAGAAGGCACTCCTAAAGCACTCCTAGGCAGGTGGTTGCGACCTGACGTGTGCAATGACGCACACACCAAGCCACACCTTTAGTCAGCCAGAACCGTGAAGCCACCATGGCGTTGGTGAAGCGTACTCGTCCTGCACACCGAAGGTCCGGGTTCGATTCCCGCCTCGACCGAAATATGCCTCATTTTCTTTTCAAGCATTCGTTCGCTTAGTGTACAGGCACCTCCCTGAGGAATTGGGCGTAAATACTAACATTTATTGAAGGATTTTTACTCTTCGCGCCGTCGGTGATTTTCGGTACTACATTTCGGTCACGCCGACTACGACGGACTTTTGCGTAATGAGGCATATAATGATTTCGCATTAAAAAAGAAAGGCGCACTTTCGCCCGAAAGGCGAAGCATCGATGGCGATAGACAATTCCTAGACAGCTATACGAAGTAAGAAGAGTAGTTTATCTGCGATATAAACCTGTAAACATAGTCATATTACCTAAGTTTACGAGCTTGGTCTCACGCGCGCAGAAGTATATATGAACACGCATCACTCGATGACCGGGGAAACTCGCTGTCGAAACACTGGACTTAGGAAGCGAGGCAGCCAGCGAATTAACCTTCGCGCTGCCTGTCGCATCAACGCGTGCTAAGCCGCGAAAACACAGCGCACGGTGCACTTTTTCTCCGTCGTAGATAGCTTTCAACATACAGCGGTCTGGTCAGCCTGGAGTAGGACGCGCCCTCCTGCCTATCTTCGTACCGGAGTCTTGCGGGCGACGGAAGACGGCGTGCTTCCTTCCCGCCTTTCTCGCTTTCGTGCTCGAGAAAGCGTGCACCCTTGCAGGCCTTCACTCGCACACACAGCATGCTGCGCGCAGTGACAATGTTATTACCCTTGCCCTTCGTAAGAAATAAAAATTATGGGGTTTTACGTGCCAAAACCACTTTCTGATTATGAGGCACGCCGTAGTGGAGGACTCCGGAAATTTCGACCACCTGGGGTTCTTTAACGTGCACCTAAATCTAAGTACACGGGTGTTTTCGCATTTCGCCTCCTTCGAAACGCGGCCGCCATGGCCCGGATTCGATCCCGCGACCTCATGCTCAGCAGCCCAACACCATAGCCACTGAGCAACCATGGCGGGTCCTTCATAAGAAATATTAGGACGACGCCGGCGACGATGCCGATGGCAGAAATGCGCTTGAAGTGTCGATATAAGTGGTATCGCAATAAAACAAGGCGATGATAATTCGCGCTTCGGCTAGGCAATTATTACCACAGAGTATCGCCTTGCGGAAATTAACAAGCTCGCCTGCACACGTATGACCTCTTAGTGAGTTCTTTTTTTCCAAGTTACCGCACGCCGATGTTTGACATATATTCGTCATAATGAGCACTCATCGCTATGAGAACCTTCCGGCAGACGACCTTTGCAGATGCATCGCCGCAAATAAGAGAATGATGACACTCGATCATTATGACAGCGCAAGTATGCGCTCATCAGATCACGTTCCTTGTCAGATCTTGCGCACTTGTAATAATTACAGCAGATGATATGCGATAAAGAGTGGTTACACTTACACAATACATTGTTGCGATGCTGGTCATCATTTAGTTCAATATGCCGGCCCATTTCTTGTGATAAAAGTTTAGCAGTTTAGCATTCCGCACTGGTCCATCCAGTTGGCTTGATTGCAATGAGCACAAGCGAGCGCCGCATTTGAAAGGAAGAGTCACATATTTAGCAAGCAGTAGAAACTCTCATGCGCAATTTTCGCAGCTTAAAGGAGAAGACATGGGAAATGTGTCGGCTAGAAAACACATCATATAATAATGTTACGCTAAACATCATTTCTAATTGCTATGTCAGAACTTATTTAACTATTCTTGGGTGTGACACTACACTACGCTTTCGCGTCGTTTAGCATTAGGGTAAGGCATGACGACGTAGCTAATCTTGGTATTCTCTAAGAGCAAGATTTAAAGTCAGCCTACCTTCCTCCTTTACTACACGCTTTTTAATGATTCCGTATTGAATAAGGAAGAGGAGGTCGGACTTTTGTTTGAACTTGCCCTCAAACCAGACCACAATACAAGCACCGTGTTAATCGAAATAGCACTAAAACTTAATGCGGTGCCTGTCAAACTTCCTACCAGATAATGAACCAGGAAGCGAAACGTTCCTTTTCTTCTTAGTGATTTTTAGTGTTAGAAAATAGAAAAAGAGCGACTCAAGCTTGTCAGGATGATGCAAGCTTACGTACAGCAGGGCGAAGCACAGCGGGCGAAGAACATAAATTCCACAAGAACATATTTGATTATGTATGTCAACAGTAGCGCGATTAGCATTGAGGCAGTGTAGCGAAACATTGCATCGTCAAATACTTCCCATATGTCTAGCCGAGTTCTTTTTTTTTTTTGTGCATCTAGAAAACGTTACGGTGACGTTTCACTTCGGGACCGCAGGTCACGCGCAAGCGTATGTGTGCTATAGCGCAAACGATGCTATCGGCTATCGGTGCGCATAGACGCCTACACTGTGGCCACCGCAGATCGCTTTCAAGACAGGGCTGGCGCGGCCGCACCATTACGCAGCTGCCGCCGGCATAGAAGCCCCCGTTGTAAACATTCGCTTACTATCTAAATTACATAGCATTGGGTGAGCGCGCAAAGGCAAACATAAACACTTCACACTCTATTACCGCGGACACTTGCTGTCAAAACTCTGGGTTGAGGAATCGCGGCAGCCATAGCGAGTGAAGTGTACTTCGTGCTGTCTATCTCTTCAACGCAAACTGAGCGGTGAGAACACATCGCGCGCAAAGCTACGCGCAGTTGGGCCACCTAGACTGTGCGCCCAAAGCATATCACTTTCAAGAGAAAGCCCGTGTGACCATGCTCAAACACGCTGTGGGACAGTATGGTGATACCGCTGGCAGGACAGTACCGTGGAGTACTGCTGGTGGCACGGTGGTAAGGGGGGCGTTTTCGCCTTCTTGCATCGTGACAGGTAGCGCTCTGAGACGCTGTCGTTGTGACGCTGCGTCTCTGGCCGAAGCGTCTGCGATTAGAGGGGGTGGCAGGAGGTGAACGGGGTGCCGGGCGCGTTGCTTGAGGAAGTGGTGCTCGAATTACCGGTTGGCTTCCGAGTACCGGTAAGCCATGGTGGTAAGGGAGAGCAACCCCCCTAAGAAAGTGCGATATAGTGCCGCAAATAACCACCTTCCAATGCATGCCCAACATATTCTTGAATAATAAGCGGGGTTGGTTCTTATTAATTTTTTTCGTTATCCATTAATAGCAAACATTTTAGCAGCGCAATGTCAGGCATATGCGTGTCAGACTTCGCGTTCAAAGTGTAATTTTAAAGATTGTGGAGGACCCTTAACAATTTTTATCATCAAATTTCTGTGTTGTAGTTGTCAAGGAGTCCAATTATATGTGCAAGCGAATTTTACAGACAAACGGGAGCCGGCGCGCAGGCCCAGGCGCCTTCCTTGTTAGCGTGCTTCGAGGCTTCTCAAAAACACCGCCGATTTCATGAGCTGGCTGGTTGCGCTTGCACGTTTCTTCACCGCTGGTCTACGCGGCACATAACTGTCTCCCGAGGCAAAGTCTTTCTACAGCCAGAATAATGCTCAATTCGGTTGCCCGAGTTCAGACTGTGTCCGTGTGTGCCCCGAGTACCTTTCATAAATTCGAGGCCGACAATAATGCTTTTGCGTGGATACGGTAATGAGTTTTGTTGTTGTTATTGTGTGTGGGAAAGCCAGTGTCAAGCAGACACGATTTATTATTTCATTTGTTAATCTGTTTTGTTTACATCAAGTCTGATGTATTACATGTGATGTACCTCATATAGTACTTTTCGTTTTTACCACAGTTGTAAGCGTGCCTACCGGTGAATAAATTTCCTTGTCAGTAAAAATTGATCCCATGCATGCTCGGGCCATTTGGTTCTCTTCGGTTCTTTGCGAACTCGGCCGCTCTAGACGGAGCCATTTTCACCTCTCTTAAGCTGACGAATTTTCTGCTGCCGGCTTCTTCGATTCTTACTTTTGCTCCGGTTGCGTCTCCGGATGCCTACGCAGCGCTACATACTCATTCAGGATGATTGGCCGAGTTTGTTCGCGTACCTCGCGTCACACGCCCATTTGCTTTACCCAATGGCCCAACTTGTCTATTCGGGAACACACCAAAAGACACATTCCTAGTTGCGAATAAACAGTGGCCCATTTCCTCTACTCAAACGTTACCTATTCGCGCAGATACGTAGTGGCACATAACATATGGCGCACAACCAGTGGCCTGAATTTGCGAGAAAAAAATGGTAAGTGTCACAGACGTAATGAAAAGAACGTGGTTCCCCGAAAATGTGAATAGCAGAAAAATCCATATAGCAAAGTTTGCGGTGAGCATTCATATTCAGAGGCGTATTCTTTATTGTCCTGTCACAACCACTGGTTTATAACCTGTATTCCCCCAAGTGTCCCGACATGTGGCATTGCACGTAACGGTTGCGTGTAACAGTTACTGTAACAGTTGCATGTAACAGTTGCGTGTTGCATGTCGCTGAAACGGGTCAATTCAAGCAGGATAGGGGACTGTCACCTCTTCGTTTCAATGGGGATGCAAATAAATTAATTATCAACAACAGCGTCGTATCGTGCCATGGGTCAACGGATGCCACACGTGCGCCGGGTATCCTCCATACTTGTGTTTATTCTTCGGTACACGTTATGGCTGCTGGTGCTCGAATGGAGGCACTCCTCCAGCTAACAATATGACTGTGCGGCGTGTGGCGCGCAGGAATATTGCTTTTTTTACATTGTGTACATACTGCCTTAGAAGTACTCAGTGCTGGAAGATTTCCTATTCCATAGTGTGGAATAATTGCGTTGATAAACGAGGGACACGAAAGAAACACGATGCGAGTGCAGTATTTGGTGCGATTCTCTGTATTTCTGTCCACATCCTCTGCACGTCTTCATACCATCTTTCCCTCCCCTATCTCTCTTCCCCTTCTCTCTCCCTCAGCGTAGGGTAGTCAACCAGACTCTTGACTGGTTCGCGTCCCTGCCTTCCTTATATCCATAAACATCAGGGACAGCTGAATTTACAAACATCTTTCATTGTCTGCATTTCTCCTTGTGCAAACGTTGCGTCACCAACGTGGTCCTCTGTTTCACTTCAGAGTACAACATCGGTAGTAGACAGCGCTGGAATGAAAACATGCCAATCGTACTGCCAAAACGACACACCGCCCGGTTTCGAAACGCCAAGAGAAAAAAAAATAAAGATAAAGAGAACATAATGTGTAGCGATGAGACAATGCAACTAACTCTGTGCACTCTTGCGGCTGCTCTGTTTTATCTGTGTTGCTCCCAGCAGAAAGTGAGCACGCGGCCACCGTGGAAGCTCTGTGAAATGGAAGAGGCGCCGATATCTAGAGAGCGTGTGGTTTGCCTTTCCCGTAAACGTGCAGGCTCGATTGAAAACACAACGTCTCAAGTGAAGGTTTCGTGTCGCAGCGCGACGATCAAACGGTGAATCAAATGCCCGTGTCGGGTCAGTGAGAAACGAGCATGTAAAAATAAACGAATGGCAATAAAAAAAAGGCAATAGCTCTCAACTAGAATTTTAACTGCGTGTTGGCACAGAATGTATGTGCATTTCATACGATGACGTAAGCGAATCGCGTCTGCAGGTTGAGCCAAATGTAAATCGATGAAGATACTTTTTGTACGTGTAAGACACTTAGAACGTCAGTCGCTTTGCCGTTCAACAAACGACAACATCAAAAATAGTCGAAATTGAAAAGCACCAATAGAAATTCTTCGTAAAAGGTTCAGCGCGAAAGATACGAGGGCAACAGAAGAGAGCGTGCCAAAGTGCCGGTGGTGTTGACGGTGCTGTCGTATGTATATATCATTTTCGCACTTTAGGCGAGGAACACACCACAATCCCATGACACCTGCTGATGAGACCAAAACGGGAGCACATGTCTGTGAACGCGCAAATGGAGTCCCTAAGCCACTCTGTGCCCCCCCCCCTCCCCGCTGCATGGCTGCGCCACTCGTGTCAAGCACAGTGCACCAACCACACATTCAACGCTGAACAGTGGGCGGTCGACGCAGTCGTATTTACATGACTTGTAGCGAGCAGCACATCCCTCGATGTCCGTTAAGCAAAGTCGGACAGGGCAACGCCACGTCGCGGTTCGCCAAACTCCCCTGCCGAGGCACTCGGCCACTTCGCCGAGTCCTCAAGGAAGTACGGGTCACACAACGCAGATTCTGTACTGCCAGATCTCACCGAAGCCAAAGCCGCACTGCCGCAGCACCACTTCTCCCGGCTTTCCGCCATTAAACGCAGAACCTACAACCAACACACAAGCGACGCAGGCACAATCACATAAGCGACGTTGAGCAATGAGTGGTCCGCGTGGGCCAGAAAACGATCACGCTGAGGACGAACACGCCATGGCGTTGCTCGTTGCTCCAAAATACCTAAACGGTCCTGTTCCTAGGCACCTAGGATCAAGTCACGTGAGAGATTTTGTACGACATTTAGACGCACGCCGATTCTGCGGCGACTCACCTCGTTGGGGTCGCCGCGCGGCCACCGCTCGTGCCGTTGGGGGAAACCACTCAGTTTAATAACAACATGTCTAACTACAAGCGAAGCCTAAGCGCAGCCGGGGGTCTCTAGCTATCGCTACTCGACTAGGTTTAGCCAGAGCTAAATTGCAGCCAATTTTTTTCATAATGCTGAGTGCAATGGCACATTTGGGCAACTTGAAATAGCTGGAGTCAGATGGAAGAAGGCCTTTTCTCGGGCTCGGGGCGCACATCCAGCAGGCATGCTCTGGAGTAAATTGCAAGTCCATATCGAGGAAGCTGATGTGGTCATTATTAGGGATTTCTATGGGGAGAGTTAGTCCGAAAAACGCTTTGCAGAATTTGGAAGAGAATCTTTCTGCGGTACCATGGAAGACTACGAGATAATTGCCAATGAAGCGGAAAATCTTGACCACAAAGACCCTTGTTTGTCTTGTTTTCTCCATCTGTGTGTTGGTGCGCTCGACCTTCCTTTGAAAAAATAATGTCGTACAAATGAGCTCAAAGGGATACCATTGTTCAGTGGTTCACATGTTTTGTATTGGAGACGTTTCGCTTGCGATGGGACACTGATCCGTCACAACCGACCACCCAGCGGCGTGCGTGCATTGATTTGACACTATCAAAGAATGTGTGTGCAGTTGCGAATATGCCGATCAGTGTGTATCCTAACGACCACAAAGCCATCGCGACCGTCGTCACAAAGTGGCAATTAGTGATGCAATAAAGTCTTTATCACAACTTTCTCACCACGATGTTCACAGCTCCGCTGGTCCTCCACCTTCGCAGGGCGGAATGACTTTGAACTTTTTAATTTCTACTTCGCCCTCAAGACACGTATAGCCCATGTTATCGGAACAGCCTTCTCTCTCTCTCTCTCTTTCCCTCTACTTGTGGTAATGAGAAGATCAAGGTAGGCAACCCGCGTTATGTTTTGCCCTGACCCGGATTGAAGTTGAAACCTTTGAGTGGGCCCGACATATAAGTTACACAAACAACAATCTGAAATTTCAGCGACCCGTGTCAGAGGAATGGGTAGTTCTCCTCTTTCAGCAAAAACCCTTGTCCGCGTCGTATTGATCTGAGTCATTGCTGACCATTCGCTTCATCTCGTGTTCACAGGTTGAAACTCGGACCACATCATTCACCCGTATCGATTTCATTGTCTATGAGGTTCGTGAGCAGTTTTGAGTGACGCTGCATGTTCTTCAACCATTTTTATGCGATCTTATAGAATGGTGTTTGCCGTGATTATCATTATATACTTATGTGACGCTGTGTGGTGTGCACGAGCACTTTGCAATAATTTCTGACTGGCGCTTTCATGGTGCTAGGGTTCTTTGGAAGGCAAGCGTAGTTCATAAACTGCGGGGTTGTTGGTTTACCTATACGCTCATGAAGCGCACGAGCGTCACCAAATTACAAGTTCATAAAGTTTGAAGGTTGTGAAACAAACTTAAGAATTCGATTTACACATTGTCCAGAAATCGGAGTAGTCTGCTTCGTCTTCACGTATGCATCCTTTTTTCTCCTGATGTTATACGTAACACGGCTAAAGAAAATGTTGATAGCAGGTCAACTTTCTATGCCTGACAGCCAAACTTTAATTTAAGAGAGTCCATGTGTGGTGGTTAGGATCGTCATGTTGCAAGGCGTGCGACGCGGAGAAGATGGAGGAGATGGTGCATGATTAGAACACCCCGCAATTATATTAGACGGCACGTAAACATGAATATCTCCAACTAGACCCAGACACACAAGGTTGTTCGTAAACAAGAAAAAATGTAGTCTCACGAGGTTGCGGTTGAAGTACAGAGTGTGGTGAGACGTAGAGTCCGTGAGGTGGAACACTCGCTCGTAGAGTGATGACCGGCGTGGAAGAGCCGACGCAGCAGCACGGGGCCGGAAAAGGTGGACGGCCCACAGCTCCATAGATGGAAACAGTCCACTCCGAAGTTTCGAGCAAGAAGACAGCCCAAGGTGCTCGTTTCGATGACGGACGCCCGGTCACCCGAACCTCGCGCGTAGAAGCGGGTTCCGACATGTCAGCAGGCTGACCTGAGGCCTCGTGCAAGGCGACGACCCGAGGCGCTCCTCGTCTCGATGACGGACGCTCGCTCTCCCGAACCTCGCACGTAGAAGCGTGTTCGAGGCTGCAGCAGGCCGCTCGTTCTCATTCCCGAAGACGGACGCCCGGTAAAGTGAACCTCACTCGTAGATGTGGATTCCATAGCCGCAATGTCATCTGCTCTGGTGCTCCGTACTTTGTGAGTACTTCTTCACACCATGGCACTGTAAAATGAGTATCTTCCAAGCTGTTTTCATTCAGTTTTCTTAATTAGCTTTCCGTGATTGCTCAAAAATATTGGAAGGTATGCATAGTTGCCCTGTATACCACAAGAGTTCAGGAAAACTGGGAAAACTTCCCACATCGAGGTGACATGCACGCAGTCGTTATGCACGATGTGGCCAAACAAAAAATGAAATATTTTTTTGACATTCTGCGCCTAGGTCACCATTAACATTTCGCGCTTGGTCAAATTTTTTTCTGGCCCCGCCTCCTACACTAATCAGTCACTTGATGTCACACGACCATCCAAACTCACCACGTCAACCTCATGTATGCGCTATGACGATGCAACATAAAGACGAACAAAAGTGGACGTTGTTTCAAATAGCCAGAAACTTCCCCAATGCGAAAGAAATAGAACATGGCTGTGCACGAATCGCTCTGGCACTGGCTATTCGGAGATGCCGGGGGGAATTGAGTTTGTTGAAAAAAAAAAAGATATTGTGGCGCTATAACGTTGTCGAGCCCTTTCGGCACGTAAGCGACATCGTATTCCCAGATATTTTTCATTGAGAATCCGTTTTAAAAGCACTTTGCAAGCCTTGTTGGTGTTCGGCGCCATCGTCGATGAGCCACCTCAAGTTAAGCAAGTCGAAGCAGAACAATCGGAGACGCGGTGGACCCTGCACTGACCACCCGGTTACCTTTACTATGTTTTTTTTTCACTGCGGTAGTTCCGCCCCACCGAAATCGTCGGCATTTCTGCGCACTCCTCTGCCAGTTAAATAAAAAAAGTCATCTGCCAGTTAAATAAAAAAATGCATGTCACGGTAGGCCTTGCTATTCGCTTTTAAACCAAAGAGATGTCGCCACCTATGAACGAGGAGACTGCTTCATTGGGCTGTTGACACAACCTTGCAGGGTCACCGCCCGGGCTGGCGTCGACGATTGTGGTCAATTTCGTGTCAGGAGACTAAAAGAAATCGTAACAGAATAATTTTTCATTATTGCTCCCATGATTTAAAAAATAACTGATTTCAGGAATTGCCTTCAATTTTTCGAAATTTATCCTTGCAGCTATATTTTACTTAATAGCTCTAAAGAACGAAGTTAACTTGAAGGTTCGGGCTATTCATTGAATTTTGTAGTGTTATTGCTATATATTAACGTAGGTATGCCCATTTCGTGTTTTAAGTTTAGGTGCATGGACAAAATGCCTTGCTAAGAATGTTTGCTGCTCATTTGAAAAAAAGAACGGAGGACGCGCTTAATGCGCCCGCTGTCTACGATAATTGCGTACACAGACAAAAATTGCATCATTTTTCTTCTTTCGTGTTATTGAATGATTATATTACAAGACTTGATGTTTATAGTATATTGAATTTAGGAAGTTCTCGGTTTAGCGAAATAATTATCGCGTCTTGACGACTTCGTAAATTGACGTTTAACTGCACTTATTTCTGTCATTGATCGTGCATTTCTCGTGTCTGTTTTCATGTATGTATGTATGTATGTACGTATGTATGTACGTATGTATGTATGTATGTATGTATGTATGTATGTATGTATGTATGTATGTATGTATGTATGTATGTATGTATGTATGTATGTATGTATGTATGTATGTATGTATGTATGTATGTATGTATGTATGTATGTATGTATGTATGTATGTATGTATGTATGTATGTATGAATGTGCCATCAGCGTAAACTAAAAGGCAAACAGGTACGAACTTCTCTAAGCACACCCCACGGAAGTTTGACGTATAATTCGCTTGGAAGCAGGCTTACAAGCAGGGAGCATTCCCAAGAGAAGATTTCAGGGTTTAAATGAGGCTGCTGTTATTAATCTGGCGAGCATACGAAAACAAAGCAAAGCATTGCAGCGGTTTCATAATTGTTCGCGTTTGAATGTATGCTGATAGTTACGTTTGTATGCGTATCTGTGTATGGACGCATGTATGTCTCTGTTGAATGTGCACGTTTACGTAGATTATTGCGCACGTATGTTCGTTCTTATACAGGTACACTCTAGTCCTACTGAGTGTAGAGTTCTGCCATATCCTCTACTTTTTAACTTACCTTTCATCTGTTCTGTCGCACATGAGCGAGTTATTGAGCGAGGGCCCCACAAAAGATCGACCCATTCCTCTTCGAAACTTACACTGCCGAGCGTTCGGTCATTATTCGTGCTGTTACAGAATGCCTCGAAATGTTCTCTTTATTCATTGCCGTGACCCAGAGCAGTGGCCACCGTTGGCATTCACGCTTATGCTTCTTTGTCTGTTTGTTTTGACTTGACGAAGACAAACGTCGAGGCAGTGGTGGAACGATTTGTTACGCTTAGAGGCAGTTCATCGAAAGCCCTCGCGCTGTCATTTGTCACTCCCTAACACTGGCTGCAGAGCTCGGCTTTTAGTATTGGTGTGTACAGCAATCCTCGTTGCCGAAGAGGTGTTTGCGGGCGTGCCGGTCTCATCATCTCCCAAGCACTTTAGAGGCTCCAATATCTCGAGGGTTCCAAAGTTAACACCAGAATATACCATCCTCCCTAGAAAAAAATAAGCAAAACGTGTTCCCGCCGACAGAACGAATCGGGTCCACCTTCACAAAGCCTCTCTTGCGTGTGGGAACAATTTCTTAATGACGGCATCCATAACATGACGGTTTTGACGCGCTTTCGACTGATGCAATCGCTTTCGATGCACGCATCCTTACGGATCAGTTTCTGATGCTTAAAGGGAGCTGCCACAAGGTCGCGGATTCGGACAGCACCTAATAGCCGGAGTTCGAGTACCAGCCACTCAAAATATGCACAGACGCGCTAACGTGACATCGGGCCCAGCGGTGGTCCATTGTGTGGAAGATTTATGTTAGATAATTTTTGTGAATCAAATGAAAGTTTTGCTTTTGCGACAAAGTTTGAGATCTATGCGATTAAGGTGGTTGTCATAACATATACAATATGATCTTAAGTAGAATGAGATCAGGTTTCGAGTGATTACGACAGCTGCTGGCTCAGGACAAGAATTCAGAACAAGATTGCGGTTAAAAGTTAGATAATTCGGTTGCTACAGCAACTTACCTTTCTTCCGTAATACAGAAAGCTTTGTGACACGCGGTAAGATCTTACAGAGCAGCTTTAACAGCTTTCTTATGAAGTAATATTGCGTTTGGTTTCTAGTAATGCATAAGCTTTGTTCGGATGCTTCACCTACTTTCAAGAGGCTATCTATCTATCTATCTATCTATCTATCTATCTATCTATCTATCTATCTATCTATCTATCTATCTATCTATCTATCTATCTATCTATCTATCTATCTATCTATCTATCTATCTATCTATCTATCTATCTATCTATCTATCTATCTATCTATCTATCTATCTATCTATCTAATCTGTGCAGGTTTGTATGTAACCGTTTTCCCGCCTACCTAGGTCACTGGGTTGTGTGCGGACGAATGGCTAGCGCATCGGGCTCCTGTGCTGAGGTAACAGGGTTGGAGACAAACCATCATGCCAACTGCGGTCACTGAGTCACAACTGCAACGGTCACAACTGCAACGGTCACAACAAGCAAAGTAACAATTCTCAACGTTCGCAGGCACCAGCGCGCCACGCTTATCATCTTGGAAGCTACGCGCAGCGTGTTCAGAAAGAAGCGATAGATGAACCCGGTTGGCGAGTGGCGCGTTCTGGCTCCAGAATTTCGCAGCATTGAATGCACTACGCATTTCGGAAGCAAAGCGCACGCTTCGTGGCGGTGACGCAAGATGGCACCAAGTGTTCTTATGGAAGCACGACAAAGGAATACCGCTGCAGTACACTTCTCATACACAACTCTTTTCGAGGGCGGCAATACGTTGTGTCACTATATTGATTCAATGCTAAACGCATTGCCGCCAACTGTCATCGTCAGATGACTTCTGTCGCAACCGTTTTTTGCTTATGCAGTTGTGTATGTTTTTAATTGCATGGTTTGCCACAGTAGTTAATTAGGCTTATATGCATCCGGCTTCTGGAAGAAGCTGCGCAAGTGGCCTCTGGAACTTGTTGTCCATAGTTAACTGTTCCTAATATCTACGTTGGCTTCTACCTATCTGAGCAAATGTTTATTTTGCTGGGTTTTTGGACTTATATATGTGGCTTAGCGTTCATGTTGTCTAAACATGTTCAACATTTTCGAAACGTTCTGTGATAAATTTCAGTTTGCCTCGTGACTAGCTATATACGGTAACACTTAAAGGAACCAACATCTACTTTAGCATAATATCATCGCAGATATCTGAACCACCGTCAAATCAAGCGTCCACTTTTGAATGAAAGACGAGTGAATGTATCGCAAGAAATTCACAAATATAGACGTTATTGTAAAAAAACCAAAAGAAAACCGCTCGCCGGAGACCTCGTAGAAATTGGAACATTGAGAACTAGCGCATCTATAAGTATGACCTCTGAAGCTAAAGGGGGGGGGGGGGGCACACTTTGCACGTTGAAATAATATGTCAAAGATATAACTTCATATACGTAAACCACGAGGCATGCAAATTCTTACTAAAATTAGAAGAGGGACACAGCGAGAAGGATAGTGTACAGGAACTGCTGAAGCACTTGATATATTCAATGTGGGTGATTCGTCACTGTCTCCAGAATCCGGCCGGAAAAGTGCCCTGCAAGTGCTCACCGCGCTGGAGCTGCTTGTCGCAGCTCTTTACATGCTCTAAATGTTTGTTTGGCACTTGTGCCGCTCACGCAGGGGAGGCCCACACACCAACTTCGTCTTAGCGCCTCAAGTTCACTTGAATTGGTAACTACTGACTAGATACGGAACCCGATAGTGGCTCCTTGAATGAGCTTTCTGAATGTTTACTATATGAATGTGGAACTTACTTTCAAAGTTGCGCATCCCTCTTTCTATGTCATCATCATCCCTGTCACACCTTTATGTCCCCGTTTCCCCTCCCCCTGTGTAGAGTAGCAGGCTAGAGCGCGTTAGCTCAGGCCAAGCTCTCTGCCTCTATTCAAATAAGTTATCTTTCTCTGTAGAAGACGGAACTGAGGCGCTAGCGTCTACGACAGCATGCGAGTATGCGTGTTCAGTCCAAATGGCAATGCTGGGTGGCGCACGATATTGCCCAAACTTTTTCCTTCTATCTTTAACCGGCTTTGTAACTCTGGCAGCTAATCATCCGAAACAACATAGTGCAACATAGAACAACATAATCATCCGAAACAACCATCAGTGCTCAGGCAGGCGCGCACAGCAAATAGTTGCCCTATTTCATTTTGAAAACCTTCAATTCTTAAAAAACTGAGAGAGAGCGTAATGCGCACCATCAAAAGAACGTTTAAAGCGATAACCATAAAGATTAGACAAAGTCATGTACTATTTTGTCCACGCTATACCTGAATTGTCAGAGGTCCTTCTGGTAACTTCTAGAAGACATCTATATGCCGCCATGGACCTCCGCCATCTGCTAACGCAACATACCGATAATGCTAAAAAGGCTGATAACTACCATCCCTGCCGCTTCTCCAAGACTCTTAAAATGGCACATATCACTTGCTTATAATCAATTTTGTGAAAGCTCGCTTTAAGGTTACGTTGTCTTCTGACCCCAAGTCCCGGCTTCGTCAACCATGGTCTCTGGGGCCGGCTTACATCACAAACCGACAATTCCTCAAGAAGGGCTCAATCTTTTAAAAAACAAATGTGAATACTATCGCTAAAACGAACAGAAACCACGCTTACCTAAGTTTTCACCTAGGTGATGCATTTCAGTGGTTGGGAAAAAGACAATAAATCGTGACTTAAAGAAACTGTATGGAGACCTGCGTGCACTCAAGGCATCGAAACTGTCTTTTTCCGTTTCTCGACAAATTTCTCATTGGTACAGCAGAGACGTTCAATTTACTTTTGAGTGACAAACAAGGGCAGAACTTTTTTTTTTATGTTTTCGAAAACAATGATGCGTAGAAACTCAGAAACTTGTGCAATGTGTAAAAGCCCTCGTCTGGGCGCTGTTAGAGGAAGGTGATGGTTAGTGCTCGGCAGAAACTAAAATCGCTCGAAGAAGAAGAACACTGGATGTGGCGTAGTTTTCAAGACATATGTTTCTGACAGGAAACGATAAGTTTTTGCGTAAAGCTGCGTGTTGTATCTTACCAACGCATTGTATTTAAAAAATAATGAGCTGAAACTGAAACTGAGAGCTGATCTAGTATCCGTCGCAAGTTTAAGTAATGATTGGTGATTCGCGTTCGTAAGAAGGGGACGAAAGCGTTTGAACGCTTTACTATTGCTTAAAGGAAAAGCTCACTTCTTTTTTCCCTATTTCTGGCGACACATTGAAACGCAAGTTTATTGTTTTTTACTGTTCTAGTTGTACATTCTGGTAAGCTCAGCTCCATGCATGAGTGAAGATTATTACTCCAGCTCACTCTGACCAAGAAGCTAGTTTGCTTTTCGCCCTTAAACAATCTCACACAATACCCGGCTATGACAAAACAAAAGGCCTGTTGCTCAAAATATGACAAAATGCACTCCGAGTAACTGCAGCGCCAAGTTTTAGACGTGCTAAGAAGTGCGCCACCCTTCCCGGAATAATTCTTTTTCTGCCCGTTCCGCTAATTGTTAGAATTGAGACTAACACTTTCGGTTTCTTTTGCCTAAATATCATGACATCCGCGCAAAACAATTATTAATCAAATGATGAAATTGGTGCACGAGTAGACACGGGTGTCTTTTTTTTCTATGGAAGAAAGCATCTTAAGTCATAACAATCATTGATTGTATCTTGCCTAAAATCATTTTTTTTCTTTTTCATAGAATATTTAGGACCTCTAGACAAAAAAGTCCTTTGAAACAACTTTATATTGTGCAGAATATGGGAATAGTTTAGGGGTCTCGTTATGTCCAAAATATTTGCACTCTTGTTGGACGTCTCTTCAGTTTGCCTGTTTGTGAAATCAACACAGGCGTTGCAGATGCAGCAAAGTTAAACGCGGAAAGCGTATCGACGATTTTTCTTTCCCTTTTAAGCTACTCCTCAAGTGAGCACTCAACATAAAGTAGGCAGAATCTCACAGGGAGCAAAAAATCGTCTTGCCATATTTTTTTTTATCATGCCCTGTTAATGAAATCAAGCGAAACTACGAAGATCCACACTTGAAACACTCGGTGGGCTACGCTCCAACGAGTCCTGCGCCAGAGCAGGCGAACCCGCAAACACGAACGCAGCGCAAAGAAAAATCAACAGCATGCACGTGCGCCCACGCCCACGTGACCTGATACATGCGAGGCGCCGGTTTGGCCTCGAGGTCGCGGGTGCGATCCCGTCCGCTGCGGCGACATTTCGGTGGGTGAAAATGAAAAAAAAATGGCGAACGTGTACTTTGTTTTGGGGCCACGGTAACGAATCGCGGGTGGTCAAAATGCTTCCCTAGTCTGCCAGTACGGCATCGCCTAATAATTAGATTGCGATTTTAGCGCGCGAACCAATGAATTCAATTCAATTTTATTCTTGGTGAATACGTACACGTACAAGTATGCACGAAACATACCGGATATTACGCTTCTATTCTATTTCCATTTCTTTTACTCTAAGCAGGTATTCCTTGGGCCCTATAACACAAAACTATTCAAATATGTTTCTATTCCAATCTTCTGACGTCAAATTTGCGTAACCACCAACGCAAGCACCGGGAGGTCACCCGCAGGGTTGTCTGAACAGACCAATCAAACGCTCCCCTCGTTCATAGGAGGTCACTTTTGTTTGCTTGAAAAGGGAATAACATTGCCTACACTGAGCGGCTTGTCGTGTCTAATTGGCTGGCAAGAGGCGAGGAGAACGCTCAAGTGGAGAGAGATTTACTGGGGCAGAGCCGGTGCACTGAAAATCGATAACCGAATGATGAGGGTGGGGCCGGCGTCTGCGATTGGTCGGCTTTCCCTTACTTATCTTGTGGCAGCTGGTCGAAAATTGCGGTGGCATGCAACGATAGCTTAAGAATAACGCTAAAACAGACCCTCAGCAAAGAAGACTTGGCAGAATGAGGTGGTAAGCCTGCTGAAAGTGCTCGACAACGTTACACGGCCACGCAAGAACATTTATTATACACACATACACCTATGCTCTCCAGCAGGTGCGAGTAGCCAGGGTCTCAGCGATCGGCGGCAGCCACCTTTTATTCATTTCGGAACGGGGCAGCCGGTGGGTATTCCGAAGAAAATTCAGTTTTGTTCAGCATATTAATGCATCTTTATCGCGTACACGTCACTTTGACGCGGTGAGTTTGTGCGATTTTGTGACGTCGCGTGACAAGCAGGTAAAGTGGGTGCAGCCCGAAAACATTTTACCAATAGCCGAGGGCTAATCGCGAAAAGGGGTCGAATCAGAAATAACTGTTTTTCTTTTTTCTGTCAAATCATGCATAGTCAGTGTGTAAACATCATATCAGATGGGGAGGCATCGCGGTTTTCGTGACGTCGCGTGACAGACAGGTGAAGTGGGGGTGGTCGAAAAAAGTTTTTGACCAATCGTGGAGGGCTGATAGCAGAATTGGAATAAAAAAGTTTGGAATAGTTTTACGTTATAGCGCCAATTTCTCTGCTAAGCGAAACAAATTTAGCACAAATTATTTTCAGTGACCCTCAAAGAGCCTTCACATATCTCACTTGCATCAGAAAACAAAAAAAAAATGTGGCTCAAAAATGGCTCAAAGCTACAGCACCCTCTTAAATAAAATAAACTGCCAGGTCCAACAAAAGTGGTGGTCATAATTCGTTTGTCTAATAGGGAGTGTGGAGAAGAAACCTGGGTTGCCCTGCCGCACCTGGGCCGGCGTTCTTTGTGAGGCGGCCGCCACATATATAAGTAGGGATTGTTCACGGATGGAGGTGGAAACAATTATCCCAGGCGTATCTTCCAATGTAATTTTGTTCCCCCAGAAATGTTTCTTTGACACGTCTTTTAGCGCTAAGCCTCATATATAATCCATAAACCAGCACGTTTTCCAACCTGCACTACTTCCCTCGTGAGACGTATCGTCCACCACGGCAAGCAACGGCAGTCATCCTTGCAAAATCAAAGCAGAAACTTTAACCTATTGTCCTGTCACATGGAGGTGCTGCTGTGAACACGTACCCATGTCATCCCTTCAAGAAAGTAGCTTTTCAGGTTTGTGAGTGACTGTTTAAGAATATAAAGTCAGGAAAATTTGAGTCTCTAGGATTTTTTTCTTTTGTCCGAGGAGGCCATGGAAGCTGGCAGTGCCGGCTTCCATGGCCTCCTCGGACAAAAAACTGCCGGCACTGCCATGGAAGCCGGCAGTGCCGGCTTCCATGGCAGTGCCGGCAACTGCGTACAATCTACAGCCGGCTGCAAAATTCTACAACACACTGGATTTGCGGAAAAACTGATTCCCACGAAGACTGCACACACAACCTCGATTTCAATATTTCACACTGCATGTTGCTCTCTTAGCCTTAAGATGTAACACGTTAACATCAATGAGAAATTATTTTCTGAAGTGCAAGTCGAGTCGCATAGCTTTATCTGGCCTGCGGTCCATAGCTTTCCTGGTGTTCAGAAAATGAGTATTCTAAAATAGGGCACTACCAATGTCGTGAGGCCTGACGGCAGCATAATTCTACAGGAATTATATCGCCTACAACGTACCGAATGCATTACGCGGTGTCAAAACCCTACATCATGTACTGCGTTAAAAAAAAACATCGATTAATTCATGTGGGAAGCATCCCATTCACGTTTTTCAGTGTTGAGAAAGGGCCAGTAAATTTTGAGTCCGTAGCATCAAATTATTGAAACAACAGTAACTATGTAACGCTTTAATTTTCGCTCCATTCGACAAGATGTCAAAAAGGTGATCACAGAGAACTATAAGAGACGTCAAAACGAGTTGTTTCCAGCAACTAAGGTACACATCGCCTATTTACTTTTTCTGGCAAATAAAGACCGCGCGAAACACCAAAACACAAGATATCGTCCTACTGCACACCCGTATAAACGGAACAGCAGCGCCATCAAACAGCCTCAGTCGTGCAGCAAGATGTTCATCTGTCACTGGAATAAGCGGTGGTGATAAGATCACGCGTGTCATGTGAACTGCTGATATTTCTGTTGCTTCCTCTATGCGACATACCCCGGCTTTGTCACACTTCGCCAAGGAACTCGCTTGACGGTACGACAGTGACGCACTAATGACAGTGCAATGAGGAAACGATGACTTTGATTGAACGACAAAGGCCGTATGACGACGACGTCATGCCAAAAATGACATGAAAATTGTTAAATATTGACAATGGTACAAAGACGAGTCAGCGTGACAGAGACTAAATGGGGGGCAATAGGATGGCGGGATGACGACGGTATGACGACAGACAGATAAGGAATCTGTAGTGAAGACGATGGCATGACCAAGACGACATGCAAACGATGGTATGACAACGGCAGCATAATCAAGGTTGAATGGCGAAATCATGATTACGATAGAATGACCCCTCTGATGAACCTGTTAAGGTCTTGAAAAAGACCGCAGTATCAATTATAAAAAAAATATAGATGACGAAGGCAGTATGACGACGGTGGCATGACGAATATAGCCTGACAATGACGTTGTGGTGACGACATCATGAAGCAATTTGGAGGTGGAACTTCGAAAAACAGCGACCGAATGACCGCGACGGCACTACAACGACGTTATGGCAAGGAATGCCTCACGAGCAATGTATGACGACGACGTAACTTCGAGGCTCACGCGACAACGATGTGAGGACGATGAAATGACGAGAAGTACATGAAGACGATGGCGTAGCAACGCCGCAATGACGAGAGTCGTACGACAAAACCAGAAAGACGACTATACCACGGTCACGATGGCACACACTAGTACACACCTAGTGGACCAGCACATCAGGCAACTTGTGCTACTGGCTCGGCGTAGAAGGCATAACGGCAACTGCATGACGAGCGTCAGATTAGGAAGAGGGAATGTGAACGAAAGAGCAAAGTTGCTAAAAAGCTCTTGGGACTGCCTGTCCAGGGATAATTTATCTATCTAATATTTAGCATCTTACACCGAGATTTTGTATAGATAGATAGATAGATAGATAGATAGATAGATAGATAGATAGATAGATAGATAGATAGATAGATAGATAGATAGATAGATAGATAGATAGATAGATAGATAGATAGATAGATAGATAGATAGATAGATAGATAGATAGATAGATAGATAGATAGATAGATAGATAGATAGATAGATAGATAGATAGATAGATAGATAGATAGATAGATAGATAGATAGATAGATAGATAGATAGATAGATAGATAGATAGATAGATAGATAGATAGATAGATAGATAGATAGATAGATAGATAGATAGATAGATTTAAACCGCCAAAAGTGGGCAATGAGCGCTCAACGCAAAGTATTTCGAAACCATCAACAATGTCAATGCGGTTGCATTCTACATAGCTATTCGCTTTATCAAACGAATTAGGCACTCGTTGGCGTATATTAGTCACAGTCAAGATATCTGGATAGTCCTTGCTTTTTAATTACTTTATTCGCTGGAGAAGAGAGCCGTCGGTCAGCACATCTGTGCCGTTATGTCACCTTACATGTAAGTGAATTTTGCGGAAAAGCACAAGCCCATTGCTTCGATACCTTTGTATGGGCAATCCACGGTCGTACCAGCCACGAAAGTGGTAGAAAGAGCCGAAGAGAGCTACTTGCTTTAAAGCTTTATTATCGAGCATTGCCTAAAGGCATTGTAGTGGAGGAGCTTTTTTTCGCTATGTTTCGGCAGGTAGTACGAAGGTACTGCATAAATGTTTTCAGTCAACGTGTAATGACAGGCAGAAAACGTCATTTCTTGAAGCCAGGAACACGATCTGAGGAAGAAGCTTAGTGTCCTCGGATTATTTTAGAACTGTGTATCTGATAGTTGGGATATGCTGTACACATAGTATACTTTCGCAGAGGTGTCTGAGTCGATACGATCTCACTAACATATTTCGCACCGAAATGCATTGCCTCTAATAAAGGGAAGCTGTATTGTACGCAGACATCACGGTAGCAGTTTTAACAGAAATTTTCTCTCAGCAAGAGACGACACGAACGCTGAGTCACACTCATGGCACGATTCTACCAGGACGATAAGAGACACAAAGGAAGAAGCATTTATACATGATACGTCTTCAAAGTGTCTGGGTCCTCAATCACCAACTAATAACCACCTAGACCCGCAGAAACGCACAGTTACACACACACTAATTGTCAGGTATATAAAAAGGTGTTCAATGCATACAGTCTGCACAAAGGTTATAGACAAGAACGGCACCGCGAGCGGTGCTGCTGCGCCGGCGTTGAGAGCGCCGCATGCGGGGCAAAATTCAACTAGCGGGTGGTACGCCTCTCCCATCTCTTGTTCGCACAACCTTGATTGCCTCTTGCACTGCGCGTGCTTGGGCACGTTTCATACCGCGCGCGGTGTGTGCCTACGTGTGCGTGCGTGGACGCTTTATTCGAAGGACGATGTATACACTTCTATTTGCCTTTAAAAAGATTGGTACACTTAACGATTATTTTTATGGCTACAATGCGGCGCAAGGGTAGCGTCTGCTTAGCCATGCAAGTGACACTGAGCAGGTAAGTGGAAGCGACATCGTATGTGTCGCCGGAAAAATCATCGGCATACACGATGCATGTCAGCTAAAGCCATTTGTTCAGCTTCCAACAAAATGTTTGCTACAAGTCCCTGTTGTCTCTGATGGTGACAACGGACTGCCATCGACACTGTGCGGAAATAAAATATATCGCCGCATAGCACAAGTACGACATGCGCACACAGCTTTAACTAGTAGGTCCCCTACAATAAAGAATAGAGGCAGCAATGAAAATACCTTGGCCAATTTTTAACTCTGCTCAAAAGACGGAAGTTGAAAGTATTAATAATAATTTCTGCTGCAGCAATGCCGGCCGACCAAGACGTGGGCGTGTATCATCCAGTAACTGGACCGATCGGTGCAGTGGTGATGCAGGAACGAACTCCGGTCATGTTCAATGCATCTTGCACATATTAAATTTCTCGGCCCTCGTGAACTTCGGTCATTGCTAGCGCATGTAGCATAAGTGGTTTTCACTTTTGGGCCGCGCACACGCAAACAAAATACGAGAAAGATGACAGGACAAGCGCTGGTCGAACAACTGAAAGTTTTTATATGTATACAAAGATCATATAACGAGTAATCATGAAATTCATGTGAGTTACATATATAAACCATCATACACTCACGAGTGATCAATCAACGAGCTTGCTTCGTTTGCCAGTTGTTTACTTCGTTCGGCACACCGCAGTAATCGATGTCTGTCGTCTGCTTTTTTTGTTCCATTTTCTTGTGAATCGCCACAATTTCACTGGTGGCATCAACCCTTTCGTGTTTACATTGATGTCGTGACAGTTAACAACACAATAATAATTTCCGGTCATCCGAAGAGGCGCCATCGCAAACAGGAGACGTTTCGCGTGCAGCGCGAACTAAACGTGGGAGAGACCGTGAAGGGAAGTGTCGGCGGAAACCTACACCCGTTGAAGGTTAAACTGTTCCGCCAGAGGCGAAACGAGCGCTGCCGTCTAGTCAGACACTTAAAAAAATTTTGTACTGGCACTTATGCTTAGAAAAAGCTTACTTAAGATGTGTGAATCTATGCAATTTTACCAGTTTTATTACCAGCGCAATAGAAATGCGTTCCTGGCACATACATACAATCTGACCATCCAACATCCACAACTATCGTTCTTAACCTTTTATGCATAAAAGCGAATAATTTGGAGGCCACCAGGAAATTACAGGCAGAAGGCGCTGCTACTTTGAGCACGCAAACGATCCTTAAACTGGTTGACTGCCGATAACGTCAAATGCAATGCTTGCGGCAAAGAGGAGACTATAGAACACCTACTGTGCTACTGCCTTTCTTTTGAAACGACATGACAGGACCTCAGCACAGCTCTAAATCAGTTGAATAGAAAACCATTCACCTTCAACAAGATGTTGGAACCACGGTCTCACATATCGCATCTACAAAAGGCCACACACTCCTTGCTGTGATTTTGGAAAGCTACGGATTGAATGACGGTCTGTCTTAAAGAGCAGAATACTGCTGCGACGTCGAGTGTATTTCACATCGGACTTTGTGACCTCCTAATCTTGCCCTCCCATTTTTCCTTCCCCTGCTCAGGGTATATCCAGCCATACTCTGTGCTGGTTAACCACTCTGCCTTTGAATGATCCTTTCCTCTGTCTCTCTGTTGCTTTAATTACTGCTCTAGCACACATCGGCTCAACATCGTTGCTGATAATGCGTGAGTAAAAAGCGAGCTATTTGAGTGCGACTGGAATCATTTGCCTACTTCAGGCGCGTTCCACCTGTCTGCCTATATGCGTTGTAACGGAAGTGTCATAGTGACAAATATATGCTTTATAGAAACATGACTTCACCAATATTGACTAGCATACTTCTTTATCCTTCTTCGGTCACCACTTTTCAGCGGCTAATAAGTGTTAAACGTTATGCTTTGGCGCAGGACGGGTCTGAGTGTATCAGAAATATCTCGAATGTTGCTGATAGTGCCATCCATTGGCCGTTGTCACCAAACCTCTTGTAATCGCATTATATGTGCGATGCAAATTGTGTAGTACTTTCTGGAAGCAACGCGCGCACCAATGATTACACTGGAACCTCCGACGAGTCATGTAAGTAAAGGCGACGCGCTTGACCCGCAAAACATATTTTGGACGATTGCTGACTTTGCTCACCGGTATAGTTGTCCTTCAGTGTTACTTTGTTTTGCCCGGCTGAAGTTCGCCCAGTAGATAGTTAAGTTTATAACACATAGTTCTGCCACTGAGCCATTCTTCACTGTCACTACCACGTAATAATAACACGTGTCACCAGATAGCTTAAGTGCTAATCGCATTGCCGTCGACAATCATCCTGAGATGCTTTCTGCTGTTAACTTTTAATGCGATTATCATACATTGTCTACGTCAGCCGTTTTGAATCTATCTATCTATCTATCTATCTATCTATCTATCTATCTATCTATCTATCTATCTATCTATCTATCTATCTATCTATCTATCTATCTATCTATCTATCTATCTATCTATCTATCTATCTATCTATCTATCTATCTATCTATCTATCTATCTATCTATCTATCTATTCTATCTATCTATTAATGCGAATAGCGTTCTTTGCCTACTTAACCGTTTTGAGCCTATCTACCTATCTATGTATTTATGAACCTTCTTACGATGACCCGTCACCCAAATTGTCTACCTGCGTAGGCCACGTGCTAATTGTGACAACGCGGCCACAATTAGCACATTAACGGGGTAGTCGCAGCAGTATGGGAGAGGTCCTTGCCGTACAGTGGGCGTAGCCAGGCTGGTGTTGACTGTTGCCATCGTGGTCGTGCCACCACTGTCACTGAGGCTTCATCATTCGACTCTCGTCATGCCGTCGTTGTCGCGCCATGGTCGTAATGCATGTTACTTGGTGCAGTCATTTTTACGTAAATTTTATCCTACAGTCGCCGTCATCCCATTGTCCTCATGCTGTTGCTATCTCGTCACTGTATCGTCGTCATACATTCGTCGTCTACTGTGCCAATGTAATTGTGTCGGTGCAACAACAAAGGCTAGGTGATGATGAGGAAAAGGCCATGGAATGATGTTTCAGAAGCGATGACGATAGTAAAATGAAATCTTCACGAAAATGACATCAGGATGACTGTGTCACGACAATGTCCAGACGACCACGGCATAACAAGAGTCGGATGACGAAGTTAAAATGAACATAATAGAAGGACACCGTCGGCAAATTAACAACGGTATGACAATGGATGACGACTGTATGACGGAGATGGCAGGACCACATTATGAGGACAATGAAATGGAGACGAGTGCATGACAATGAAAACATGACCACGACTTCATGCAGACAACGGAATAGGCAAAGTTGGAAGTAAAAGCTAGATTAACGATGGTGGAATGACCACGAAGACTCTACGACAGGGGTATGACAAAGAATGCATGACGATGGTTGTGGAACGACGACCCCATGACGAAAGTCGGATGGCAAAGCTGAAATGACGATTTTGCAATGAAGAATGTGGCATCACCAGCACGAGCCCATTTACGGCCCAAGTTCATGAGAACTTGGTTCACTCAAGCAGCGTAACACTTGTGAAGACGATGGCACGATGGGAGTCGGATGACGAAGGTGCAATGAAAATAATGGAGTGAGCGTGATGGCATCACGATGAATGTATGACAACAAATACATAGCGAATGTATAATGGCGATGACTTTACGACAATCGCATGACTAGAATTGAATGACAAAGCCTGAATGACGATGCAGCGATTGCAGTGGCGTCACCCCAACGAGAACATACATAATGCCCCGTGTTGTTACCCGCAGCAGCTAGACAACCTGGGTGACTGCGTCGGCGTAGAATGCGTGACGATGATGGTATGAGAATTCCGATGGCAAATCGGGCTTGACGAGGGTGGAATCCTCACAACAGCATCGCGAACACGTACGTAGTGACCCAGGCCATTAGATAAGTTGGACTATTGGGTCAGAGTAGAAGGCATGACGACGGCAGCATGACGATGGTCACATCGCGAGGCTGTAATACAGATGATCGAACAAACCACCATGTCATCACGATAGCGTTGTGACAAGGATGGCATGATGACTGTAAGTCAACCACTGTATGATGACCAAGACATGGCGATAGTGGGATCGAAAAGCTAGAATGACGGTGATGCAACAACCCCGACTGCATCACGGCCGCGAGCTTACACCTAATGGCCCAAGTAAGTAGACAACTCAGACCACGGTATTGTGTACAACACATGATGACGACAGCATTACAAGTGTCATATTATGAAGCTGGAATGATGACGACTGAACGACCACGACAGCATCACAGTAGCTGTGTGGCAAGGAATGCATCACGAGTGTAGCGCAACCATGACGTGATGATGATAGGATGACGAGAGTAGGGTGGTTCAGCTGGATGACGAGGAACGACCACGACGACATCACAACCACAGGCAAATACCTAGTGGTCCGAGGTGTTAGACGAGTTGGGCTACTAGGTGCGGGGTAGCAGAGTGTCGACGACGGCGTGGCGAGAGTCAGATCACGAAGCTAAAATGAGGAAGATGGAGCAACCACAATACCAACACGATCAGGAGCACGTAGCTAGTGGCTGAAGCAAGTAGGACGGACGGACAGACGGACAGACAGACAGACAGACAAGCTCAAAACAGCTGAAGTATGCAAAGAATACTATTCGCATTAGGAGAAAAGTGGAGTGTAGACACTTCCGTAAACCTGAAAAAATTATTTCCTTATCACTGATACACACATATGCGTGGTATCGGCCAGTTCCTTATTTGTTATAATATTTATGTACGGATACTTTGTGCACGAATGATTTTATATTTTCCAGAATTCCATTCATTATTATAAAAGCGAAGCACTCACGTTTCTCGAAACACCTCGCGCGACGTGTACATAAAGAAATGAGTTCAAGTAAATGAAATATTCTTGAGAAGGCTGCATTAGAAATGAGTTTTTCTATCAGTGTCGGCAGTGTCTTCGAAGATATTAGGAAGGAACTAAATTACTTCGAGAGAAACGTCCTCGCGTTAGACTGAAGAAGATAGTATACATTATTATATTCTATCTACAATGAGCAGAAGAAGAAGAAGTGATTCTATTGCTGAGTGCTTGTTCTCCGTCACCAGTAATTTGTGGTAATTCTCGCTTTCTTCCGGGCATCACTGTTCCCTGCCCGACGGGAATGGAAGTGGAGCCACCCGCACTCCCACCTGATGTAGCGGCGCCCGCGTCGGCAGCCTCAAGGAAGCGGAACAGCCTCTCGAGCGACAGCGAGGCTACCCTGATAGACTCGACCGAGAGCGACGACAGCTCCGACGACGACTACGTGACTGTCCTGAGCCAGAAAGCAAAGCGGCGGATGCTTAGGGCCTCTGTGGACACATCTACTATGAGGACTCCGCAGAGTTCGCCGAAGTACACCATCCTTTTCTTACCTGTGCTACCCTCCGACAACATGAGGTTCCTCAACAGGCAAGTTGCATCGGTTGAACTCGAGAGACTGTTGCCGAATAGCATTGAGGATGTACGAGTCAACCCTCGGAAGAATATTGTCGCGGTAGACGTCGCCCAAGCGTCGGCGTTAGATTCTCTGCGAGCCGTCACTGTTCTCGGTGGCATGAACGTCCGTACCATCATCCCGATGGGAAAAGAGACTACTACAGGCGTCATATATGACATTGATGCGGCCATCTCAGGCGAGGATTTACCCCTTTTGATAAAGCCTGCCAATCATGGGATCCAGATACTACAGGTGGCCCGTCTCGGAACTTCCAGATGCGTGAAAATTGTCTTTAAAGGTGACTGCCTTCCATCGCATGTGAAGGTAGGTCATTTTCGACATGCTGTCCGGCCCTTTGTTCCGAAGCCGCTTCAGTGTAGAAACTGTCAGAAATTCGGTCACGTGAGCGCCGTATGTGGAAAGTCTGCTGTATGTTCCCGCTGTGCAGCGCAACACTCTGCAGGCAACTGCCAGGCAAAAACTTTTAAGTGTCCGAACTGTCAAGGGCCCCACGATGCCTCATCAAAGGAATGTCCTAGAGTTAAGCGAGAACTCTCCATCTTGAAGAAAATGGCGAGGGACCGGTAGACTCATCGTGAAGCAGCTGCTGACGTCAGGCGACGTCGTTCTCGTCGCAGACGCTCATCAAGGAATTCTGCTCTCCGCACACAGAATACGCGTGCCGCACAGCCTCTTGCTGTTAAATCTGCTCCAACCTCAGTGCAGAATGTTTCCAAACCATGTATAGATAACGGAGCATCTCAAAAGAATGCCGTGGATGAGGAATGGCCACCACTGCCAAGGATAAGCCCTGTGGAAAAACCCCAACAAGGAAAGGCACCACAATGCTCCACCCCTCACCCAGATGAGCTGACAGAGCATGACCGCCGAATTGTTACAATGCTCAAGTCTTTGATACATGCGATTCGCACGCTTGTGGGCAACTCGAATACGCCAACAGCTCGAAGCGCAGTGCAAGTGTTGGATGCCCTGAGCCCAGTGCTTGCAAATCTTGCATAAGCACAATGGCTCTTCCACTGCCTTCATTCCGTGATGAACTGCGTAGCGCGACGATTTTCCAGTGGAATGCCAGAGGACTTAAATCACGGATTTCATGTTTCCGCCAATACGTTTTCACGCACCAATTTCCTGTAGTGGTAATATGTGAACCGAACGTGTCCAAAGCGCTAAGACTCTCTGGATACGAAGCCTTTATGGCGTCGACGTGCGGGCAATCCAGCAAAGTAATTGTTTACATCCGTACAGAACTGACTTACATTCCCCACTCCGTGCAGCCTCATGATGGAAACCAATACGTGTGTCTCCGCATTACAAAGAATAAAGTGGCCTTCACCCTTATCGGCGCCTACATAGCCCCATATAGTCGGTTCGACGGCGACCGATTGCGAGACATCCTGACGGCGACTACTGGACCCTGGATTATCACGGGAGACTTCAATGCTCATCACTTGGCTTGGGGAAGCTCCAGAATAGATTCGAGGGGCCGGAAACTTGTGGAATTTGCTTCCGACCATGAACTTAGCATTATGAACGATGGCAGTCCGACGTACTTGCGTGGTTCGAACTACAGCAGTTGCTTAGACTTGACCTTGGTGTCACGGCAACTTGATCAAAATGTTCGATGGTTCTCTGACATCGAGACTCATGGTAGTGACCATATTCCCACCTACTTAAGTATCACTGGATTCGGAAGCTTCTCCTCTTGTACTTCCCGACAAGTATATATAAGGTGGTCAACGTATAAGACAAAGGTGGAAGAGGCATGCAAAGAAGGATTTACCGGCACCATTGAGAATCTTATTACAAGTGTACTGGAATCGTCTAAGTACACATTTACATCCGCTAAAAAACGTACGGATTTTGACATGGAGCTTGAGCGACTTCGAACCATTCGCAGAAGAGCCGAGAGGCGATACAGGCGCACAAAGTCAATTCATGACCTTAGAGTCGCTCGACGTATAGAGAAGAAAATCCAACGTCGTATGGACAGGCTGGAGGAACAATGGTGGAAGACGTTCTGCGAATCACTTGACCCCCGCAAGCCACTGTCTATCATATGGAGGACGGTGCGCGGCCTTGGCTCGTCTCCACAGCAACGACACCCATTCTCATCCCTAGCCCTCTATCAAGGCCGCTCACAGGTCGATATAGCCGAAGACTTCTGTGTGAAGACTGCGGGCAGTGTGGTCACCATCAGTGACGAAATTCTGGGTGAGGTTCCTGCGACACGCTTCCCGGAATTGAATGTGTCCTTCTCACTTGAGGAATTGGACGCTGCTCTGGCCTCATGCAGGCGCTCATCGTCGCCAGGACCAGACGGCATCACCTACGCTGCTTTATGCCACCTAGGTGAAGATGGCCGAAGCAGACTTCTGGAATGTTATAACCAGTCATGGACTGATGGCGTCGTTCCTGAGCGGTGGAAGTCCAGCCGCTTGATACCACTCCTGAAGCCTGGAAAGTCGCCACTTGACCTAGCGTCCTACCGACCCATTGCGCTGTCCAGCTGTGTTGGGAAGGTCATGGAAAGAATGACTCTCACCCGCCTAGAATGGTATCTTGAGCGCCACAACGTATACCCCGATGCCATGGCTGGTTTTAGAAGAGGCCGTTCGTCTATTGACAACGTCATCGATCTAGTCACGTCTGTACAACAAGAAAAACACCACAAGCGTATACCGGTTGCACTATTCCTCGACGTGAAAAGCGCCTACGACAATGTAACGCATGAAGCCATCCTTGATGCCCTGGAAAATAATGGAATTGGTGGACGCATGTTTCGGTGGATTCGGAGCTATCTATTCAAAAGATCCTTCTTTGTGCACAGTGCAGATGGCCGAACTACTGACCATTACACTTATCGTGGCGTCCCTCAGGGTGGGGTTCTTAGCCCCACTTTGTTCAACCTTGCAATCCTTGGCCTTGCCGACGTTCTACCGCATACAGTAAACCTCTCAATGTATGCTGACGACGTATGTATATGGGCCTCGGCAGTTACACGTCTCCAGGTGCGTGCACGACTCCAAAAAGCAGTGACTCTAACATCATCGTACCTGCGTGCGCAAGGCCTAAGCATTTCGACCGAGAAGTGCGCCTTAGTCGCCTTTACCTACAAGCCCATGACCTGGTACCCCTATTCTATTGACCACCAACCAATTTCGTACGCAAAAACTCACCGATTCCTAGGCGTTATTATAGACAGAGACCTTTCATGGAGCCCCCACATCTCATACTTGAAGAAGAGGCTTACTTCTATCTCCCATATACTAAGGTTTCTTGCCGGTAAAACGTGGGGCACATCCGTGGCATCTATGCTTCAACTATACAGGACGCTCTTCCTAGGATACTTGCGATACAGCACACCAGTGCTGTCCAATGCTAACAAAACTAGCATCCATGTCCTACAGAGCATTCAAGGCCAAGCCCTTCGAACATGTCTGGGGCTACCTCGAAATGCTTCAACCGTTGCAACAATTGCGCTCGCGAGAGACAACCTAATAAGGACCTATATAGATATCGACACACTCCGGGCGCATGTTCGCCATATATCCAGAGTCCCTGACCACCATCTCGCTCACTTGCCTGAGAAAAGACCCAAGGCAGCGTTCTCCAGATCGATTGCGGCTAACCGGCACTCTTTGTCTTTGAGGCACTCACCCGCAACAAGAACGCCATCCCCTATGTGGTGCTTGAAGAAGCCTCCTGTGTACCTTGCTGTTCCAGGAATAGTGAAGAAAGCTAGCCTGCCCACCGCGGCTCTCAAGCAGACCACATTGGAACTTCTACATTTTTCATATGCTAACCGAATTCATGTTTACACGGATGGTTCCGTGTCCGAAAATTCTACGGGCGCCATTATTCTACCATCTCAATCGGTCGTCATCAAGTTCAAAACTTCTCACGTAACGACATCTACAGGTTCTGAACTGGCCGCTCTTCGCGCTGCTGTCGAATACATTGAAAAAGAACCGCCCAACAAATGGGCAATATTTTGTGACTCGAAAGCAGCCCTCCAGAGCTTGCGAAGCTTACGACGTGGCAATTATGAACAGCTGGTGTCACAAATCAACGAAACCTGCCATTGCGCATCTGAACGAGGACATGACATCATATTTCAGTGGCTGCCGGGACACTGTGGCATCGTTGGTAATCACCTCGCCGATGACGCTGCCCGACGTGCCCAGGCTGGCTCACCGACAGTCCTTATACCTTTATCCAGAGTCGACGCTGCAAGAGAGCTTCGCAGTCTTGCTCGTGCAATCACGTTAGGTTGCTGGCATACACCACAGAACTCTAAGTGTCGTTTACACAGTCTCGACCCATCACTAAAACTTACATTACCAGCGAACCTTCCACGACGTGACGCAACACTGCTGTGTCGGCTGTGGGTAGGAGTAGCATTCACCAACTCCTACAGCTACCGCATTGGAATGGCGGATTCACCAATGTGCGCTAAGTGCAAGTGTGAAGAGACCATCAGCCACCTTCTGTGCCACTGTTCTCGCTTCGATAATCAACGTGAGACTCTCCAGTGTGCATTAAATAGACTGGATGACAGGCCATTCACGGAAGCGAAGATCTTGGGAGCCTGGCCTCACAGCTCATTGGCCCAAAAAGCAGTTAGAGCGCTTTTTCGCTACCTGAAGGCGACGGACTTGAGTGCGCGACTATAGACAACCTACACTTAAGTTCTCTCTCTTTCTCTTTCACTCCCCATTCCCCTCCCCACGCGTAGGGTAGCAAACTGGACTCAGTCTAGTTAACCTCCCTGCCTTTCCGTCTTCCCTTCTCTCTCTCTCTCTACCTACAATGAAATGATACCTCACAAAACACCGTTCGGAACATATGATACCGAGAGTGCATGTAATTGGAGAAACAAGTTTCACGTTCACGTTGGGCCCGATGAGATCAATAAGCTCGCAATCCCCTTCAGTTGGCAACAGCACATTATACTTCAAGAAAGGCAGTTATTTATTTTGCTACGTTTCACCAAGTGTTTCGGACTTCATTTTAGCATTTTCATCATCACTATGATTGCAAATCATATACACAGAAAAAAATAAATCTGGACTCCAAACAGCGCCAAAGATGATCCTACTTCGACAACTGAAAGCACTTTTCCCCAACGTCCTTGAACAACAAACAAACTTTGCGACCTTATTCCCTAATTTTCGATCCACCGCTAATGGAGATACGGTGCTTTCGAGAAAGAACGTAATGAGACTAAGAAACACAGACATGCAGAGAAAATTACCTTGCTTTTATTTCGTGAATTGGATATAGATGTCACTGAAGCCAAGTGAAACGGCAGGAGCAATATTATAAAGCGAGATTGAAGACCTTATACACCGAAGCCACTATCGCTTGAAGGCACCACACCCGGGAAACGCACATACTCCGTTAAATAAAAACTCTACATCGCTCAAATATAAGAGAAATAAGGCGCTTGAGGTGATCTTCATAATATGTACAGGGTAATTTATTCCAGCAGTGGCTCGGGTTAATGACGCCCAGCTGTATTGCGGACACTGATTACCCAAACGACTCACCTCGAACAAATTATTAAACGAATTGAATAGATGGCTGCTGGAAACGGTACCAGCTTAAGCTTCGCACTAGCCAGACAGGTAGAAAGTTTTTGTTTCGTGTTTAAAATATTCCACTTTTTTCTTCCTGCAGATAAAAGTAATTAGCCGAGGGAACCGAAGAAGGAGTTATTGCTGAAACACTTCGGCTCTTCTTTTCTCTGTGTTTTCCGAAGGCACTTCTTTGAGAAATGCTATATTGATAGGAACTCATCTTCTCAGTGAAACACAAATATATGTCGCACCGAGCATAAAAATCTGTAAAAAATAATAAATTATT
Organism: Dermacentor albipictus; assembly: GCF_038994185.2. Classification (NCBI taxonomy): domain Eukaryota; kingdom Metazoa; phylum Arthropoda; class Arachnida; order Ixodida; family Ixodidae; genus Dermacentor; species Dermacentor albipictus. The sequence continues at coordinate 84,857,967 of NC_091828.1, forward strand.
ATAATAATAATCGATCCGAAGACATGTTTGATATGACGCAGTAAGTCGACACCAACGAAACTAGTCTGCAGGCTTTCACCTCATACTTTTCCTATAAGTGGCAGCCTTGCAAGCATGGCACACATTTGATAATACACAGGAACAAACTGTTTTCGCACTGGGCACCCATTACTGCACATAACATATTTTTCTGTTGTTTAGCTTCCAGACGTCTTGCACGGCAATCTCAATACAAAGGTATTATGTCAAGTAGCTGCGTGACTTGAAGCCTTTGTAGAACTGTCTGTGCCTATTTTCTTTACGCTACAAAAAAAAGGACCCGCAGTGGTGGCATAGCGGCATAGGTGGGCCACTGATACACGCGAGGTCGTGGAATCACATCCCGACAGCGGCAGCCGCATTTCGCCTGGGGCGAAATCCAAACACACCCGTGGCCCGTGCATCGGGGGCACCTTAAAGATCCCCTGGGGGTTCTAATTATTCCGGACTCCGCCACACTAAAAAAGGCTATTTGTCACTAACTGTGTTCACTGACTTCTTTTTGCAAGTTTTAATCAGTCCTTGCACTTCGAGCATCCGGTGGAATGAGAGCTTTTTTTTCTTACATCAAGTTCGCATCTCCTTGGTATTGCATGAAAATGCCTCGGTGTTTTCTTGCAAATGCTGGTAATTTTTTATTCGTAGTATCTCATATCTGACCAGAGGCATAACTTTTGGTGAATACCTTTTCTGATTACCTTTTCGGCATTATAAAGAAACAAAACAAAAACCGAGGCAGACACTTGTATTTTCAGTGCTGTCGTCACGAGAAACTAAGCAGTAGCATTTGGCGTGAGGCACACGAGAATCTATGGTGAGCAACGTCCTTGCAATTAGGGCATTTTTATTCGTTATCTAAGTTACCCTCAAAATAGTAGATGGACACCCCCAGTTACGTAAGCTTTGTTGTACGTAACCCGGTTAGTTGCTTTTACGTCATCGCTGCAGACCTTGCGAAGCTTAGGTCTGGATTCTATCAGCAAGGTGAACGCTCTCTTGCCCGAACCTGCTCGCATCGTGAAATGCGCATAAGTTTGCATAGACTGAATTGGAATAGCAGCATTACGCTCACGCTAGAGAGAACAGGCGATTACAATATGCCGCAATAATGAAAATATAGGGGCTGATTTTTTGAACCATTGACCTTTTAGTGATGCTGACATAGGTACTTTTACTTTATTTGAACAGTTTGTTTAATATATGCCTTTGTTATACTATACCATCAATTATGTAGTGTTTCAGCACAATCCAACGTCAACAAAAAGTACTGCAGAAAACCAATCATCTCCAAAGAATGGATTAGTCGGCCAAGTTTCTATTGTTTAGGTTATTGCGTTTCCGTCGGAATACCCTCCCCTCCCCCTCCCTGGCCGCATATCGAAACCCCAACCTCGGACTTGCGGGCAGAACGCCATATCTACTAAGCTACCGCGACTTGTAAAACTGGGTGAAAATGGTTGTCTTCCTGACGTTAATTAGAGTCAGAACTCTATTCTATCTGGTTAAAAGAAGCGACCTTTTCATTGTTTCAATCTGCGTGCCCTCCTAAGTCAATGCGTAATTTTCTGCCTTTGTCTTACTTAGAACGAAAGATAGGCGAGCAGGAATAAACCTTTTCTTGATATATTTCTGTTTTTCTTCTTGAGGTGCTCTGCAGACAATCTTTGCGAGAAGCCCCTGCCAGCGTATTAGATGCAATGAGAAGAGCATTATCGAGAAGTGCGCATAATCTGAATATTTCGGTTTGGGGTAAAAGTTACCTCGTAGCCACCGTGACGCACATTGAAATTAAGATTGTCTACAGCACGTGTACAGCCAAGGTGCCCCACGAAGTGAGTCAACGGAGTGGCGGCGCAACGAATTTCACAAAACATATACTTCCCATTCACAACTCGGGAGGAAGGTTTGGCTGGGGAGCTCCTCTCTAAACAGATCCCATCATTGAAATCGGCAATCACTGCCGCGGTTTTGGTGAGCTTCTTCTTTCCGTTTAAAAGCAGCTGACGGGAGTAAAGTTTTGCATTTTGAAAGTCTCCTTCCCCCCCCCCCCCCCCCCCAATTTATGAAAACTGCAGGACTTCAAAATATTCATGTATCTAGTTTGAAACCGTGCAACACGGTAATTGGAACCAGAGAGTGCATGTATTATACAGTGCTTTTAATATGCCCCCCTAAAGCCACAAGGAGTCTTACAAAGCCCTTGTAGAACATTAGGACAATTTCGTGTAACATTTGGATTCATATATCAAATCTTTCCGCTTGAGCTGCTCTAACAGGTGAGATTCACAGAAATGCGATGTCAGCTTTACTGCTGAGTTACTAATTTGTAAGCTTCGTCCTTCCTTCGTCCTTCGATAGCTTATCTGGCCTTTCCTCTGAAAGTGCCATACGCGAAAACAGCGAATCCTCCTTGTTTCTAGACCAACAGCACCCATAGCACATCATCCCCTAAGGACCGCCCCACGCGTTTTACAGGGAGCCAAGATGTTGTTTGCATACTTGGGCTAAGAATGTGCAGACATTTGTGTTTGTGTCTGCAGACAATGCAGACAAAATTTCCGCCTATGTGTAGCAATATATCAAGTTCTAGCGGCGTTGTTCGTAAAAAAATATAAAGAGTGTCACCGCCCGTAACCTATGGCTCCAACTCCTACAGAATCTGCAGTGACCGCGTGATTGAAACAGCGCATCATGACGTCATAGTGCATTCGCCTCCTCATTTCCCAAACCTAAAGTGGTTTTTAGAAACAAGTAATGTTGCAAATTATTTAAGGCACTCTGAGGCTTGCAGTAGGTATTCACTGCAGTGTTTAGTAGGTTTGGATCTTCATCTGAATAACAACAATAAAATTCGAAAATGTCGTCTCGGAACTTCCTTAATATTTGTTTTCGTAGTCGCTCACGTACTGGTTACATTCGACGAATATTCTTGCGGCAAGAAATTAGAGGTGGATAAACTAGATAAGAACGGACATAACTCTGTATAAAAATTCAAATTAAGTGTTGATTATGACGTGTGGTTGACCACTGGTGCGCTTTCCGGTAAATGCAAGAGTGTACTTCCAGGATGCAATTAGGATAATTGTGCTTTTCCCCTGATCTGCGTTGATTCTCTTGGTTAAATCTGTACTAAACTTGAAGTCAAATCGAATGTTGGGGAAACTTTTATTGAGGATGTTTCATGGGAGCACAGATTTGTGCAAGAACAATAACGCTTAATTTCAACTCACCCTTCTGACCGTCACGCATACTGACAGGCCAGGATCACTACGCCGATCGCCGGTGCCTTGTTCGCTATCGCAGCTGCGATGCCATATTTAGGCGTTACGGGGTGTTATGTGTGAAGTTTTCGAGATAAGAAGAGGAGCGGCTGATGAAGGCAAATAATATTTCTGCAGTAAACATTGGAAGAGTATAGGCTTGGGCTGGTTGGTAAAACATAGTTACTCTGGAAGCATAGCGAGCAAAGACGACCGCTTGTCCTGCCTAGTCTTTGTGAATCGTGCTTTGCGCGCTATGCTTTCAGTGTAAACATTAGGAATGGAGGCCAACCATATTCAAACTAACTCTGCTTTATGTGTTAGCCAAAGTTCTATTGCTGACATGATTTGCTGAGGCTCTTTGTACAACTTTCTTGTGTGACGAATTACCACTTATTCATCCTATACATGTTTCTCTTGGAGCTGTTTTGTTTGCTACGATGTTAGCTGACGAAGTCTCCCAGTTCAGTATTTTTATTGCAGAAATACCTGAAGGGGCCCCACGTGAGTAAACGGGCCAATTCGACTAGTGCCAGTAGAAATGGGAGCCGAAAGCCGCCACGAAATAAAACGCTACATAAGGCGCATGCTCCTAACTGCATTACTATATCTCGAGAAAAATTTTGATACTGGTCCGTACATGCACGAAGCGAAACCCGACACCTTACCCATCCGGCTCTCAAGTCCACCTGTCCAATTTTCGACCCGAGAGCTTCCACCCGCCTTGCCCGGCACCCTTTCCTTGCCCTTCTTATGACTTCACAATACGTACGCCCTATCTTGAAAGACGGCCTCTCGCATCTTTTTCCATCCTTTTTCATCCTTTCCCATCCTTTCCCATTCATTCCTTAGACCGCATCGCCATCGCTTTGTGCTTGCAGATTGATGCGTCATTTGCTTTTCCTGGGGGCTCTGGTATTCTGTTAAAATCATGTTGCCACCGACACCCTGCCTCCAACCTGACACCAACGCGTCTCGTCACTTTTGTAGCTTGATGTCACGTGACTCTCCCACACGCCCATTCCTCGCTTCGCGTAAAACCGGAAAGTAGCGCGCTCAAGGCTTCCCCTGCGCGCAGGAATATCGTCTGCTTCACTCGCCGACTGCTCCGAACTTCACTCGCCCACGCCTGGCGCCCCCTTTTGTGCTGTTCCCGCATTCCACGTCTGCTCGGGTTTCCTGCACGCCCTCCTCTTAACGCCATCCAAGACGAGCGGGAGTGTATAGTTTCTCTTTTACTTTGTTTTCTCTTTCTCAACTTGATTTTCTTCTTTTTGATAGCGCTTTTAATAATGCGCTCGGCTAGGCGCAGGAATTCTGCTCCCGGTGGCCTCGGGGAACGGTACAGTTGACGCCGGGAGGCGTCCGGGACGAACAATAGACGCGTGGTAGGAAGCCCTGCCGCCCTGAGTCGCGCCGTGGGTGGCGTTAGCGCTACGATGTTCGAGCTGTGAACACAATGTTTGTTGCACGTGGTTGCCACGTCGAGAGACACGCTTTTCAGCCTCGGCGACACCACGTAAGGTCGAAGCCGGCTGGAGTCATATAATGAGGGGGGCGTCAACTAGCGAGGCACCTAATATATATATATATAATATATATATATATATATATATATATATATATATATATATATATATATATATATATATATATATATATATATCAACTTCTGAAATATTACAATGAGAGCAACACTGTCATTCGCAAAGTTGTATGCCATCACGAAAAATTCCCGGTCTAACTCATTGTTGCTCCATATGCCGCACATAAATGTTTCTTTTTTTTTTGTCATGAGTTACCGAAAGCCCGCGAAACACAAGGATGAACCGCGTGGTTAGTCACGTGGCACATAGCACCTGCTTTTGAGGCGTTCTTTAAAGGCTGGGACAAAAACTTTTATGTAGCACGTATAGAGCAACAGAAAGATTGATAGCGAATTTATCATGATGGACAATAATTTTTATATGTATAATTTGGCGGTGAGTATTATATTTTACGAGTTATATGATTATTAATTACTAATTATGTAATTGGCTGGTGGTGGTGGTAATTATCATAATGATGATGATGATGATTCATAAAAACCGTACCTAAGCACCTAGCAAGGCGAAAACAGGCAGTTAAAGCGCAATCTGTTAAATAACCTATTGGGGTACAAAATCTCGTTGTTATGTCAACGTGACAGAGGTTCCACGTATATTACGGCATGATTTTGATATAATACGCCTCAATGGCTTGCCGAACTAGCCTTGGTTTAGTGCGGTACTAAATGTTATTTTTTTTCTTGTACAGCATCTATGCCATGTCATGGCAGAGGTGAATCGGTTTCAGTATGGCCGCCTTTGACAGGCACAGAAAGCAAGTGCAGTGCGGTTAGTGGTCGGAGTTTCACGGGTGATCGTCATTCGAAAAAACCGTATAAGGTTTCCCACGTCACTTCCGCTCTATGTGGAGAAGTTTACGAATGCGTTATATTCTGAGGAATGCTTTTATGCGCTAGCTTCGCCACCATGCCCAAGTATTTCAATCAATGGACTGTTGTTACGAAGTGTAAATGCGATGTTCGCCATGTACAAGAATAAGAATTAGGACATGCGTGTGCAGGTTGCCCATAAAGGGCAAAAAAGTAGGGTACTGACGTCGCAACTCAACAAACTGTCAGCGTATCTGACAATATTACAGCTATTCTGTCATACAGGTGAACTTTATCGAAAGTTTGTATCGATGGTTTGTGCTCAGACAGAAGAAAAAGAGATTCCACTTATATTCCCCACGTTTAACGAGAAATCTGGTTGCTAAAGGTAAGAAGGATTCACTCTGTTGCAGTAGCCGTGGAACTGTCTTTGTGGAAGGATAACTATCTCAACTTATATATGACAGAGGCGAAGTCATTAGCATTCGACATCCTGTTGTGGTCTTCCTTCCATGCTAGCGAAACAAAGCAATATAACGATGGGCCGAGAACCCACCAATGTGTGCCGAGCTATACATGGTCGAAGGTCGAACAAGATTTAGCAAGAGAGAGAGAGAGGGCATCAATGTGCCAATTCATAGCCGGCGTGAAGCTTTTACAGACCCGGACATTAGAGAAAAACGCGTACATTTTCGCAGCCCGGTGTTCGGAGTGTAAGTTAGCCTAGGCAAACAATAGCACAGATTTGGACGGTTCTGCAGGCTACAGTACAAAGCACTCAGAAATGTCTCGCCGATCCTGAGGCCCCCAAATTAAGGACCCGAGTTGACGTGACGGCAACGCTCGAACGACTCTGTGGGACAGGAATGCGATCACGTGCAAGCTATTGGCCGGACTGCGCATCCACCTGCGTGTGACGGCAGCACGGCCGCTTGCGTCAGTAAATGGGGGCTCCTATAATTCGTACGTGTACTGCAACATCCGTGGCAAGCTCGTATTCAAGGCATTGCGATCCGGTATTTAAAAACAAACGCCACAAAAACATCGAGAGTGCGTTGTTGTCATGTCGGTGCTCCTGGTGTTGCCTGGATGGTTGTTACATCGGCAACCAATGGCACGGCGTCGGCAGTCCGACTTGCCGAAAGCACGAACCGACGCACTTTCGAAAGGCGAACTTCCCAAGCTGGCTGCATGCGAGATCCACAAGTATCTCACCGACCGTCGCGAGGTCAATACCGACGCCTAATTGCGTCTGCTTCGGTGCAGTGGTCGTTCGTCTCGTTTCGAGGTTGTTGGCCGCAGCTTCTACAGCGATTTGCGTTCAGTGTCATCTGGGGATGTGAATCAGTACCTGAATTACCAACTTCGACCTCTGCATGCACATTTTTACCAGCTAAATTATTCTTGCCAGTTCTGTTCAGTATAGTGGCAAGAAATAAAAGCACACGGGCATTATGCTTTGGGTAAATTCAACGATCTGCTTACCCGAGGCGGCTGCATTTCACTTTAGCGTGCATATGATTGGTTCGCACGACCGCTTTAGTGCATCAAGGCCCGTTTATGATTAACGGAACGAACGTTCGACGTGTCACGCTGAGTCAGCAAAGATAAAGCGATACATCTTCCTTCCTCGTAAAGCTTGTAGGCAAGATTTACCTTCTGCATGTATAATGCACCTGCCGTGGTTTAACTCAATGTATGTATAAAAAAGGGGACATGATTGACTTTGCAGTAAATGCATTTTTATGGTTCTATAACTAAAAAAAAAACTCCATCACTACGAAATTCACAAATGATGATCCGATACCAACCTTTCATTTTTTAAACACAATCTGCACGCCGTTCGAATAAAGACATGTGGCTTTGGCAGATTTATTAACACTTCGTAAATTTCTACTGAATTTATTCTACAAGAAAAGTAGAGAACAAGTTCACTAATTCTGCTGCTTGACATTGGCCTAATTAGACGTAGAACATTTTCAGTTTTATCAGAATAAATTAATGCCGACCTGTGAGCAACTAGAGCTCTTTCTCCACCACTCATGGTAAATGAATGAACTGCCTGTAGCAGATAACCGTGCAAGCCAATATTTATTCTCTCTTGATTGAGGCTTCTTCTTCATCCCACGTCGTCAGTTATGGATGAATGACAGTTTCTCTGTTACTATATTACCTTCATTGATCTGGCCATATCGAAACCGTGTGTCGTCAAAATTATGCGATATTTACATATATCAATCTTCTCCCAAATACTGAAAGCGTTCCGTAGTGCATTTATAGTGGGTGGGCGCATTGTGCTTAAATTTTAGCATGCTATTCAAGAGCCTTGTAGATTGTCAAGTTTCATAATTAAAAATGTTGTTCTCTTTATGACTGCTTCCCTCTTTTCTCAACCACAGAATTCGACTAGCTATTCTTTAAATTAAAATAATTTGTTCAAAAGAAAATCATAGCTGTTCGTTGCGTTCGTGTATATACGTTATGCTGTCGCCATTGTCTGACCAACCAAATTTGTTTTATTTTTTGTTATCCAGTTGCAAATTTGTGATCTTGGTGCTTTATTTGATTGACGCGTGTACAATCGCAAAAACTGCACAATGCATCGTATGGCGGAGCGTTCGTTTTCTTTTATATATTCAGTTGACTTTTCTCGGACGTTAGCGAATCGGCATCATTGCTCGCGTGCTCTCATACCATCTAAAGTGTTACTATATATTTTTAAAGAATTGTGGACAAAAAAGAGTAGTCAACACTTCCGATTTCATCTAAATTATTAAACAAAAACCGTCCAACTGTGTTTCAGTGGCTATGTTCTTTTGTTCTGATCCGATAATATCATATTTATATTTATATTTATATTTATTTATATTGCAGACAAACTGACAACAAAATAATCTTCACTTTTCGTTTCGTACAATGAAATTTCATTGCAAAAGAACTGCAATAGATGCAGCACTTAGGCTTTCTTTCGACATACCTGTTTGGCTACTACACTCTATTTAGGAACTGTCTTTACGAAGCCTAAGTTCCTGCTTCCCTGCCACCCGAGACCTTGAGTATAAGCCTTTTACATGTCTCCTTCTGCACGTGCTTCACGGAATCCTTTGTCGGTAGAATCTCACTTTCATCCTATACGTGAAGCCTTGGTGAAGAAATAAACAAGTTTAGTCCTACTTTACTTTCGTCTTGTGGTGAACAACAGATGGTGATAAATAAATGCAAAGTAAACGGAAATGCAGCACAAGGCAAACAAAAGCGAAACTAAGAGAAGATGCAGCACAAAACAAACAGAAGTGATGCATCACGACGGTTTTATATATATTTTTACTGTTCTTTTTAGCACTCTGTATTTTCCTTCCTTCTGGATCGCCATTTGCATGAAAAGTAGAGGTGCTCACGGGGACGCTGGAAGGGGCTCACCGGAAATGAGCTCTTTCGCAAGGGGCACTACAACGTTTTTCGTCTGCTCTTTGGCAGACCCTTCTTTGCATGCGAAGAACATTCTGACGGTGAGCATATATATCGTCGGCCCAGGAGCCACTCAGCGCAACGACAAAAAGCAGGGCACGCCTGGCTATTGTCATTACGCATCTCCAATGTCCTTCCCCCACTTCCCATTCTCCACGTGATTGGGATCTTAATTTCGGAGGCTTTATGTACAGTTCCTATAAAAGGTTGCTCACACTTTCCGCTCACAAAATGTTTTCACAGCTTACGTGTCAAGCTTATAGGCACCCTCTGCAAAATATCGATGGGATAAATAACAGTTAGTGGAGAAACAAGCGAAATTCTCCCTCACTCACAGTACTTAACTCAAACTTGGGCCTCACTCTGACTCAACAAATTTGACATAAGGGGATTAAAACAAGCTCATATGTAGCATCGTACTCGTGGCAAGGTACGTGTGTAATGTACGTCGTTTCACCTGCCGCTATTGCTCCTTTTTGGGCTGAAGCACTAGCTGTTAAATAAAAACCGTGAGAAAAAAAAATATTCACCAAGGTGAGAACCACCTGGTTTGCTGCGGCTTGTACTCACCAGATCTTACACCCCACAGAATTCACTTGGAGTCTGACTAAACAAATTCATATTCACGAGGGCTTTACGAAAATTTCAGGCACGCAAGATGTATAATAGCTATAGGGCTCACTCAGGTTCAGGAAACCACCGAATCAATCAGACTCAGTAGCTAAGCCACGCTCGTGAATTGGCATGGCAACACGGACTCTAACGCACTTGTAGTGCCGCAAGTGGTGCTGAAAATTTAAATGACTGGTATTCGTAAGAAATTGGATTCGCATGCCAGGAAAAACTAATCTGGCTCAGCTCACATAGGCTCCAATTTGCTGGGGCTCATTCCTAATAAAACTTGCGCTCACTCGCACTAACGTAGAGAAATAGAGTGCCGTTTTGATCCGCACCACTCCTTCTCGGTAAAGCTCACTGAGATTCGGACAGACCGACGGCTCTTGTGTCTTTGCAAGCCTAGGTAAGTTTGCGGACGTGTGATGCAAACTGTATGCGAACTTAGAATTTTCCAAGTATGGTCGAGCACTGCGCTTACGCTGTTTCCAAACAGCCCGCTCGGGTACTCTTGAAACCACAGGAGGCATGCAGAAAATATATTAGATCACTGTAAAGAGCGCATACACTTATGCTAGTCCAAATGATAAGTTTAAAAGAAGACAAAACGGTTTACAGAAAGCCGTACCCTATCTGTAGACTGAGTTTCTGTGCAAATGCATCTTCGTTGCCACGTTCACCTTAAGGGAAAGAAAGTTCAATAAACAGGGGCAAAAATACATGAAACCACCTGGACGACGTTTCCATATGTGGACGTATATTTATCGAAGATAGATGGAAAGATAGGGTGAAAACAAAACTTTTTTAATCTTTCATCGTATCTTTGCCCAATATTGGTCGACAGGTAGGTAGAAAATCAGAACATTTTTTTTATTTATTTCTATATTTGATAAAGATAGGTGCACCTATTGAATCCTCTGTCAACCTGTCGAGGCACGTTACCTTTGTTTACTCAACCTTTATTGCACATGGTGCTTCCATTAAAACGGCTCCTATTTTAACTTTGTATATGGAACATAAAAGTATTTAGCATAGCTAGAGCGACATATTACTGTTTCGTACAAGCGGGAACAACTTCCACGCAGTGAATAAATGGTTCATCGGTCGACTTCTGTTGCCCCAATTAATTCCCAAGATTGAATTCACAAACAGTTTAGCTGAAAACTCCTGCTTGCAATTGGCTGCTCACCTACGCCAATAAACCTAACATCGTCAATGGCTGCCACATCTTTTACGGGCACTTTCAGCTTAGTAAATGTTTTGTCAAATGTTGGTGAAGCCGTTTCTGAGTATATTAGTGTTTCGGCACACTTGCTTTTAATTATTATGTTTATAACTACTTACAGTAGGGCTAGTTCGTACGGATTCATTTCTGGTGTAATGGTGCACAGAAATGCCGATCTATGTTTTTCTGTCTTTGTTTACTTTTATGAGCTCTCGTGAGACCTGTAGTACGGACGAGCACAGGTTTTACTGGCATATTATGCATGCGTAGAGCACGTTCGGGACTGCAAGTATACACTGGACCGAGCATTAACGCAACTTAGGTTTATGTCCATTGCTGCAGGCTTTGCGTTGAGAGTAAGCCTGATCTCCATGCCAAATTTGGCATCTTTTTGAGCCCTGACAACTCAGTCTCTCCAGATTGATATATTTCTTATTTTATTTTTTATACTTCGGCATCTATATTCAGTGGATTTTACCCCATCAACCCGAAACCTCTGCTTTCCTTGTTTATTTTGTTGCCTTCACTCGGCTCAAGAGATGTGACGGCAGCCAACACAGCACCATTTTTTTCTTCGTATCTGTTATGTCGAACCTGACAAAACCGGCGCCAAACTTAGACGTGTCGGAGCAAGGCACGCAAGAGGCAAACATCAAACCATATTTCTGGTTCATTTCTTTTTTCCTTTTCTGCCCTGCCAACTTACCCGGTTTCAACATTATTTATTTCAACTGTCTTTTTTGATCACGTGAAACTCTTAGCGTAACGGGTGTCTAACCTTGTGCTATAGCCCTTCTGTGTTCGCTGCTCAGCCAAACTATTTTCAAGGCGCAACATGTGCGGAATGTACAAGGTGTGAGCTCCTACCCTGTAGAAAGTGTTTGCTACACTGAAAACATACAGCCTTGCTAGTGATGTATATAACAAACACAGGGATATGCCGTTGCAGAAGAAAAATTTAAAAATAGCAGGGCCACAATGTATGTCACCGGGCGAATTCTCACAAAAGCCCACGGTTGCTTTCAAACAGCTTCCGGGCAGCAGCCGAAGCAAAACGCAAAGATAACACAGCCAGTTTTACTAGCGATCACTGTTTCGCTTTTCCTACAAGCAGAAAAGTCGATCGGGATGAGGAAACCACCAGCAAATGCCACAATAGGTACTACTCTTCTCCGCCTTTTACGCTTAATTGGTTTTGTACGTTACGGTGAGAGTGAGCCCATTCGTATTCTTTGAGAAACGTTCGACATAACTAAAGGGTGCAGCTGCCGCAACCGTCTGGCCTGAGAACACATTGTCGTACGCTTTGACGTGGTCACAAGACCATGCTGACAATTGTAGAAATTGATAACTCCGGGTCGTCATCTTCGGTTCCATAGAAAACTTGAGTGAACAACGCCACATCCACTTAACGATATGACTTTATACGTCATCCTGAAGCGGTTTCTTTGCGTTCGCGTAATAACCCTAAAAGAGAACACAAAAGAAAAGCACACAGAAATGTGGACGGTGGGCGTTATAATGGCAGTGGTAACCATTATAAATGAGGAAGATAATGGGCGTTTTCTACAGAGCCGCAGCAATGGAAAATAGCGTTCGGTTTTTAGACCTGCGCCTTCACTCTTTAAGACAAGACGTGTGCTGAATGTTTGGTCCAAGGGCGAACAAGCCATTACTTCCTTTTGGGTCTGCACACTCTAAACTCGTGACGAGAAGTATTGTTGTCTCTTGCCTTACAAATGTCCTGATGAAGTGCTCTGCCCTCAAGGCGGAATAAAGCTTTTGGTCGCAGGTATACGACATCTGCGCAATTGGGTATGCCTTGTTTTTGCAGGTTAGTGTCATGGAAGGCATACTTGAGAAAGTGATAAAGAGCTGGTCACGCACGGGCACAGTTAACGGAAGGGCACAGCCATGATAACGCAATGAAGGCAGTTATCCTCTGTTTTCGCAGAATTTCACACTGCTTTAAGCAGATTGGCCGGAGTGCAAATGTTAACGTTGTTTTTTCTTCCGTGCCTGCAAAACTGGTGTCAGCCAGTAAGGAAACTTCCACTGTCTTCCAAGAGAAGATCCAGTGTAAAACTAATCACAGACAGCGCTTCACACAAAGTACCCACTGTATCGTGCATGAGGTACCTATCGCATACGGTAAAGTCTACATCGGGCAAACCTGCCGATTCATTAACGATCGGCTTAAGGAACACCACAGCAACGTTAACAACGGCATTCAAGGTCATCTAGGCGTGCAGTGTCGCAAATGTGGTTGCAAACCTGCTTTCGATACCTCCTGAGGCCCATCAATGGAAGGTTTGTCCAACATATAGCACAACCAAACACAGCACTCCACGGCTGTCGAAACATATTTTTCCTCATAGACAGGGCATTTCGAACTGCCACAAGGAACCCTGCGGTCATCTATTGACTACGGTCGAAGTCGCTCCGTTTTCCTCGTTTCCACGAGAGTTGAAAATGGCGGAACTGTGCGCGAGCGCCTTCTACCGCTGCCGCCTAAGGAAGTGAATTTGTGTGTTTTTTCGTATGAAATAAAGCATATTTAGGCCTTGGTTTGGATTGGTAAGATTTCAAGGAACACAGAGAAACGCCTATTTGAGCTACGAATGCGGTAGTTTTCGTGAGTGCGTGATGTCTTTTACAATGTCCAATATATTGGACATTTGGTCTCAATGACAACAAAGATATCACAGTACACACATGTAGTCCGTTGGCGCTACTTGACAAATAACAGATATTTGGTTGCAATTACCTGCCATTACGAACTGTCTCAACAAACTTCAGACAGTGCGTGCTTCGAAAACATAACCCCAACGGCCTAAAAAAATTTCTGCCAAGTGGCCTTTTACATTTTAAAAGAACTGAAGTCCACTTTGTACCAAAGAAGTTCTGGAATTGGAGAGTCAGCTGTGCCCAAACTTTCAACCAATCTCGCTCCTCGAACACGCCTCTTTTTGATAGATACTTCCTGGCTGGTCTGTTAGTTGATAAATTGGCAGTGAAGGACTCATCTGGTACCAGATAAGGAGAGAACAATCGAATTCCAAAAGGGGTGAACCTGTCTAGCGAAAGTGAGCTTATAGGTATGGGACGACGAACATCGGAGATGGTGTGCAGAGATGATGGGCAAAAGATTCTTGTTACATGGTACGACGACAAAGCCATAACAATGATGTCATTTTTTTCTGGGAAGGTGACGAGATGACACGTGTCGCAGGTGGTCCAGCAAGAAAAAGACATGTGAATCTTTCTAGGCCAAGCATTCTATATTTGCACAAGAATATGGGAATTGTCGACATGGCCGATTGCACGATCAGCTATTACCGAATGAAAGCCTTATGGCCAACACCTTATGGCCAAGAAATCGACCATCAGGTGTTTTTTGCAATTGGCGGACATGACCTTAAGCCACTCATGGTTACAGTACAAAAGAGATATGTGCGACCTGCAAGAACGACCCAGGGACGTATTCCAGTTTTGGATTTTGCATCTCTGTGGGAGAGGCTCTGGTCTGGTCGCTGAAGCACTGCAAATGCACGCAGACAACGACAGTGATCCATACTGCAACCACCCAAAAAGCGGGCTCCACCACCTCCCTTCAAATCCGATCAAGAACATTCACTCATTTTCCACGACTTTCCGAAGGTCCGAATGCGGCTCGCAGCAGACTGGAAGGTTGCAGCTTGAAAATCAAGTTTTTTTTTGCACTAAGTGTCAACTTTTCTATTGCATCACAAAGGAGCGATGACGCTTTGAGAAAGCCCATACCTCCTAATCAAAGAGGTTTATAAGCTTGAACTTGTTTTACATTGTTGGTTTGTACTTTCATATTTGTAGCAGCCGCAAATAAAAGTTTATTTTTGTTGCGGAATCCTTTGTTTCGGCCACTGGCCGCAACTACGCCATTCCGTCTCTTGAAGGAAAAAGACCCCTAGTCTTAGCCGCGCATCAGACAGAAAAACTTCGTAACACTTCAAATGTGACCCCAAAAACGCATTTCAGAAAGTTTAACGAAAATCCGCAAACGTACATTCATCTTGGGTCTGACAAGGAAATTTATTCACCCGTAGGCACGCTTACAACTGTGGTATGAACGAAAAGTACAATATAAGGTACAGCACATGTAATACATCATACTTGAGGTAAACAAAACAGATTAGCAAACGAAATAATAAATGGTGTCTGCTTGACACTGGCTTTGCCACACAGAACAACAACAATAACAACAAAACTCATTACAGCGTCAACGCAAAAGCATTATTGTCAGCCTCGAATTTACGCATGTGGAACAGGGGAATATTGTATCTATGAGTTAAAGGTACACTCGGCAACTTGCTACATAGGTAACATTATGAGACCCCCTAGGGTGGTCTGGTCTTAGTGGTGCTCTTTGGTTACTCCTTGTATTTCTACACGTCGATAAGTAGCGTTAATGATCGCCATTTGAACAAATACATTCATAGCGAATGCCTTTTATTTTAAGTAAAAAAAACGATTTCGATAACACACTACATGCATTTGTAATTTACGCCGTTAACATGTAACCGAACTCCACAACACAACAGAACTTACTCCATTTCTTGCAATTAACTCTCAAAGAACACAGGAATAATGGCAGCTTCCAGGCACCTTAGTGTTGCCTGGATGTTGCGTCATACGTCTTGCCGATGCACTGAGGGCACCGGTGTTGCCGCCTCCGATGATCGGTCGACTGGTCAGGCCCTGAGGAGAGGACAGTATGCAACCGATGCGTCTGAACCACTGGGTCCTCTCTGCGATATGCCTGTGTAGCGTTCCTGCGGGAGCTAGTGTGCTTGGTTGTGCGCGCTCCGCCCACGGGCCAAAGTCACGGAAAGTGGGGCAGTGTATGCCTCCAACAAACTGATCTCGTCTCTACGAACCACCCATCTCCTCCGGTCTGCCACTCGCCCTTCTCTTCGCGGACCCGACTCGTAGCTAGGCTTTTTGTTTCTGCTGCGTGGCCTTGTCTTCCGTCGGCCACGCTCATGCGTTTTAAGGCGAAGCTGTTAGCCCCTAGTGTATCGGGATTTTTTGTGGCGGCGCGCTCGCCCAAAAATATAGGCCGATCCCGGAGACAGTGCAAGAAGCAAGAAGCTCAAGGTGCCTTGCTTCTCCGAGAGGCATCAGATGACGTCATCAGGTGACACCTTCATTGACGAAGACGTCATCACGTGATGTAGTATTTGATGCGGTGGCGTCATCGGATGATATCATAAGCCGATTACTTCCTCGTCACGTGATGATACCGCTATCACGAAGCGTAATCTTTGAAGTGATAATGTCATCATGCGAGCAATGGTGTGATGACGTCATCACGCGATGTTCGACTTCTTGACGCAATCACTTTATGGCATCACGTCAAACGTGACGTCACCACTTCACCAGATGGGTTGTGGTACCATCGCATATTAACGCCAAATGTTTCGGCTCATGGGCCGCATAATGCTTTCACATTTGTAAAGAATACCCCCTCGGTTTTCCCTGGTTTCTTCGTTGCATTTCTTCTCATCTTTTTTCTGCGTTTCTCCTTTTGAACCATAACATGCATGCAAACACACTGACCATCTATGAATAATTGCTAATCCTGCACGCTGCACGCGCGTCAATGCATGCGCAGGGATGTCGGGCAGTACAGCGATGACGACCATGGTGGTGACGGCGTGAGCGTGCCTTGATATAAATCCTACAGCATTAAAACCAGTCATTCGGAGAAGTTTCTTTCGGTCATTTTGCCCTTGCACAGTTGTCACGAGCCAGACCGCTCGCACGCTATCAACAGAGCCAAATAAGTATGCACGCTAGAATAGCAGCTTCGGCTTGTTGGTTTTCCATCCTCGTGTTAACAGCGCGAAACATAGGCGGGACACGAGACGAGAAGGCGATACCACGGCGCTTGTTGTGTTGTCTTATCGTCTCGCGTTCGATCTTCGATCTACGTTTTGCGCTGTTAACACTAGGATGTATGCACGCGCTGCCAACATAAGGATATCCTAAATAGCTACCGCGTTTGCTGTGACTATTATGGGAATTTCTGTCTGCCCACGCAAATACCACCAGGGTCTGTCATCACACATGGTAGTAACGATAAAATGCTCCATAATTTCTCTATACTCTTTAAGGAAATATCAGATTGTATACCAGGTAAATGTGTACCTGAAGCAATGACATAGAAGTACCTGCTCACAATAGACAACAAAAGCAGTTGCCTCTTCAACGACAGTGCCAATTGCTGTGTTCTGTAGGCTCTATACAAACTGCAAATGTGATTGCAAAGATATTTTGTGAGGTAATTTTGGGTTTGGAATATTTGTGTAGCCGTGCGAGCTTGTCCTAGGTACCAAAAATTGCCAGCACCCTACTATCCTCCACGACATTTTTGAGTCTACGAGATATGTTCTACGGTTATACGGAAAACACCCGTCCTCGTCCTAGCCAGCCTCTTATCGAACGGACACAGTTCCTTCCGGTGAGGACTCTTGCCATTCCTTAACGTACCTGTCTATGTGCTAGCCGGACACTTATTTGCAAATACCGCCCTCACAGCTACCAGGAAATTCACTGCGAAATCGAGTGGGTTTACCCTACACTAGCGCATCTCACCCCACTTTCACTGTCATGTGTGTATCAACGCTATTCCACTCCTGATTGGCTTCTCTGTCGCTCTCGCTCCAAAGGTACTTCGACGAGAATATTCCTCTCCTCGTTATAGTGACGAAGACCAGACTTAGATATTTACTGCGATACAACGTTGAAACCCTTTCAAGGTCACCCATAGTGCCACGATAGGAGCATTAGCCATTCCACGCCTTTCAGTGCACTGCCTTAGGTGCTGGAGTACATTTGGAACCCAGCAAATTGTTGCTAAATACCCGGTATGTCATCGGTCATTCTCAGGATGATAAAGCCCGTGTAAAATTAGGCGTGACAAGAGGCCCAGGGGGCCCTTTTTCTGCTCTTCCTTGTGATTTCCTTGTATATTACAGTGTGCTCCCGCAAAAGGCCTCATATGGTATTCGCAACACCAACGGAAAGTGTTCGGAGCTACTGGCGTTTATCACTCGTTACGTTTGTTCTACTTGGGAAATACGTAGTTTAAGATACCTGCGTTCTTATTCATTCCTTTGACGCAGAAGTTTCCGCATTGCTGCTTTCCATACGCGGGCGTATCATTTTAAACGAAGAGCAAAAGATTACTGTTTGGTTGGATTGACCAGATTGCACTTCTGCAATACTAAAGACCCGCAGTGTTACTATGACTGGAGTCGCCATAGCCACCAAACCACGCAGGAATAGAACACGGGCTCGATTTTTTCGGCATTCGGTCATTGTTAAGGCCCAAGATTTAGATAACGTCTGCACAGCCGCGGTAGTTAATAGCTACGGCATTGCACTGCTTATCTCAAGGTCGTGGGTTCAATCCCAACTGCACAGGCCGCATATTGGTGACGGCGAAAGGCAAGAATTTATTTATTTATTTATTAAATACTGCGTACACGTGGTCCAAGCAGGGAGGGCGACATATGGTACATACAATAAAAATCGCATTGACAAAACAAACGGAACCATGAAATTACAAGATTAGGAAGTGGATTCAATTTGTGCAACTCCATTCGGTTACAGTTCGAGGAAAAAAAGAAAACCTATATGGGTTTGCTCTTGCAAAGTAAAATTACCCGCCGTGGTTGCTCAGTGGCTATGGTGTTGGGCTGCTGAGTACGAGGTCGCGGGAGTGAATCCCGGCCACGGCGGCCGCATTTCGATGGGGGCGAAATGCGAAAACACCCGTGTGCTTAGATTTAGGTGCACGTTAAAGAACCCCAGGTGGTCAAAATTTCCGGAGTCCTCCACTACGGCGTGCCTCATAATCAGAAAGTGGTTTTGGCACGTAAAACCCCAAATATTATTATCTTGCAAAGTAACGGGTTAATGCATCATGTCTGCCGTGGCCTGTTGTTCTGGTTGACAGCTGCGATAAATGTTCAGACGGGTCAAGGGATAAATTGTTAGTGTGAAGTAGTTTAAAGAAATCAAGTCTCCGTTTCTTTCTTCTAAGTTCGAGTGGCTCAAGATTGTTAATTTCCATAAGTTCGGTGGGGGAATCACATCTGGAAAATTTGTTAGATATATATCTGACTGCTTTTCCCTGAATTCTCTCAAGACTATTGATGTAAGTTTTTGTGTATGGATCCCAAACTACGCAAGTATATTCCAGCTTAGGTCCAATTAAGGAAATGTAGCACAGCATTTTAACCTTAGATGGGGCTTTCTTAAGTCCGTGCTAATGCGCGTGCACTTAAATTTACGTGCGCTTTAACCGATCCTATGGCATGAAAATCAACCTGAAGTCTCCACTACGGCGTGCCTCACCAGATCATGGTTCTGGCGCAAAAGGAAGAACCCACAATAATTTTTTTCGAATGCTTGCTCTCGACAAGTTACTTCTCCATCAACAAACAAGGATGATATTTTACTCCAAAGAAATAAAATACTTAACATAGAAAGTTCTGCAAATTTTTCCTGAATAATTACGGTCAAGTTAAGCTAAATTATTTCGCAATTCTTGCCGCCATAATAACGTACAGAGACGAAAAAATGATGACGTCTGTGACGTCATCGTTTGAAATCAAATCATCAAATCATGTGACGTCTCATTTCATCCGCTAATAACCAGAAATTCTTTTTCTGCCAAGTGAATGTAGATCGAATCATTCGACGGTGAATTTCGCAAAACTAAAGTAACATACACCCTTAAAATTTTCGCACCCTTATGGGTGTAATGCGGGTGTATTCATCTTTTCACCCTTGTAAACACCCTCGAAACACCCTTTTTTAACGGAAAAGGGTGTTCAACAAGAAAACACCCTTGGAACACCCAAGTCTTTCTAATTTACACCCTAATTATAAGGGAGTAAGTGAACAAGCTTACAGTATATGATAAATGAACATTGCCAGTTAAGGCGCTGATATTGGCTATACATGAAACGCGTGCTACCTGCGCTTGAATCAGGTAGCTCGAATGATTAGATCGGGGCACCTAGGCAGCAGCGCACTGGCTCCGAACAGTGGTCAAAAATGAAGTTTCCCACGAATGTTGATATCGAATGGATGACACTAACGCGCAGACTTTGCATAGCCAGATATCTGCAAAAGGCTTCATATGATCAATGGCAACATATTTACAATGCTATCACTGAATACTTAAAGGTGTGCAACCAGTTAGACTGGGAATGGTTGGGAGTGAGGGCTAACGGTAAATAGCTCACCAACTTACGGTTTGTAGATGACATTGGCATACTCAGCAACGCTGCAGACTTTTTGCAACAAACGTTTGAGGAACTTGTCGAAGAAAGTGTAAGTCTGATTGAGAGTTAGTATGCAGAAGAGAAAAGTAATGTTCCGCAGCCTGGTCGGCCAGGCTGCGGAACATGTCATGGTCGGCAGTCAGCCTCTAGAACCTGCGCAGAAATACGTTTATTGAGGTTAATTACTCGCAGGGGCCTCTGGTCAAAGAAACTAACAAAAATAAAACATTAGCTGGAGAGCTTACGGCAGGCATTACTAAATCATGACCAGGGAGCTTACTGCTAACCATTGCTTTCTACCGTTACTAACGTAGGGGGCCGAAACTTGGAAGTTACCAAAGAAGCTTGGGAAGACGTTGAGGACCGCGCAAGGAGCGATGGAATGAAAATTATTAGGCATGATGATAATAGACTGGAAGACAGTGATGTGGATTAGAGAGCGAACGGGGACAGCTGATATTCTGGTTGACATTAAGAGGAAGAAGTCGTGCTAGGCAGACATTGCAATGCGTAAGGGAGAGAACTGCTGGTCTATTGGAGTTGCAGAATGGGTGCTAAGGGAAGGGAAGCACAGTCGAGGACGGCAGAGAATAATGTGGACGTGATGGAATTGGGAAACTTGAAGACACGTGGAACCAGTTAGCACAAAACAGGGGTATTGGAGATCGCTGGAGAAGCTTTCATCCTGCGTTGGATGTAAAAATAAGCTGATGATGATGATGATGATGTGACGACATCCATACTAGCTTTGCGGCAACTCATTCATGTTATGCCATGCATGCGTGTCATGCACGTTCTGATAGCTCGATTTGCGTCGATAGCGGGGGGGGGGGGGGGGAGGGGCTAGTAGCGGCGTAGCCAAGTGGGGCACGCCGGGCACTTGTAACGCTCACTAATAGAAAATTTTCGCTGCTATGGCAATGGCCCCGCTCCTTCCCCCTCCACGGTCAATTGGGACTGCGCCCCCCTCACACGATAAAAATTTTCTAGTTACGCCACTGTGGGGAGGGAGGTGTAAGATTGCTCTAGACCCCTCCCCCTAACTTGTCAACGGAAACGGGGGACGGGAGGGCAGCTGCCGCCGGGCCGCAAACCTTAGGCAGCCCAATTACCGGCTGCATTTCCCCTTGGACGTGAATATTGCTCTAATGTTATTACACTGTAGGATTCGTGGCGGTTCGAGGGCATGCGACAATAAAAAAAAACACATACAGCCATCAGCAAGTCTTAGCTTGAGCAGATCTTTGGGAGCTGGGCAAGACTCCCACAAAAAAAAAAAAGCTTGGCACCCCTCCTACAGGTATTGTCAACTCTGGGTTCCAACGCTGACTGTACATTTCCGGTAAAAAAAATCACACAGGAACTCCTCTCGGATTTGTCTAAGTGTGCGCAAGCATTGTGACTCTTCCTCATCTACACGCAGTCCATGTCGTCATCAATGTTATGAGACTTGATCCGACAAGTATAAGCGACAGCGCTGCGGCGACACGAGCTGCTCTGGTCGGCGGCGCAAGCGAAGTACTGCAGGTGGCGGGGCCAGGCGCGCTGGTGACGTTCCGTTCGTTTTGAGCCGTTATCGCTCTTTAGCCCTCCTCATCCGCGACGAACCATTATCAAACGTTCTCCGGCGGCGGCTGCTTGTGGCACGGCCGCGCGAACCGTATCTTGAGAGCGAACTGCATGGTGGACAGAGTGTGCCCACTGCTGAAAACTTCACGCGCTGTGTTCTCACCGTTTACTTCGCTTTGAAAACAGACGCGCGTACACCTATCTTGAAAGTGATCTGCAAAAAGCGCATAGTGCGGCATAAGCTGAAAGCTTCGTGAGCGCAGTGTTCTCGCCGCTTCGGTCGCGTTGAAGCGAGAGCTAGCACGAAGGCGAATTCACTCGCTGCTGCGGGTTCTCTTTTGAAAGATGTCGTGTGGTACGGACTGACGGACGGATGGTTTTTCTGGTTGGGGAAGTATAGAAATGCTTAAGTTATTAAAAAAAAAATCGCAGGGTTCGCGAATTTCGCGATAAGAACCAACACCAACCTACTCCCCCGCCCACCACTGAGCGATGCCGTCTTGATCGCCCCCTCCCAACCCCGGGAAAAGGGACACTACCTTTCTATCTCAGTTGAAGAAAGGATGATGAAACGTTAACAACGACAATACCGGCATTTCTATATAACGAGTTGTCTTATGGCCTCTGAGATTTGCGCGCCCAGCTGGCGCGCGCGATCCTGAGAGGCCATAATTGGCCGCTTAATAGCATAAAAAGACAAAGATAATGCCAAACGACACAGCTAAAAATTGAAACAAAGAACTGATCTTAGCTATACTGTTTGGGGAAAAGAAATAACAAATTAGACAGCCGCAACACACGCCACTAAAGCCACCACCGCCGGCATAACGCGGAACCAACAGTTGGCAACATTCATTCGCGCGTCATTGCTTCGTCCGCTTTGTCTCCGCAACGAGAGCCGCCATCTTCTCGCGCCTCACGTTTTGTATGGTTTTGTTCTCCGCAATCCGCGCACACAGCTCATCGGTGGCTGCACGTCTGCTCGGCGTCGCAATGCGACCTGCGTCATTTTCTGGTGCTCGCGCAATCGGTGTGAAACATATCGCATGTGAAATGTTTGATAGAAGTGCCTCACGTCCAAGTCAAGCTGCCGTACGGGTGTATGGCTGTGCGCCCCGTTCTCGGAAGCGTCGACGGCTTTCCGGCATGCGGATTTCAGGTACGTGCAAATGCGTTTTGCCCTCCTATTGAGCTCCGGAGCAAAGCGTGCAATAATTCATGTGAAAGATGCAGTGCCCGTCATCATGGATGTGATTTTCGAGCGGCAAACGAGAACTTTGGCACTTAGAGCACACTGCGGCTGCTAAGTCAGCGTGGAAATTGTTTTACGTTACCGCAATATGTTGCTGTCAGTCTAACCTGCGGCTTGTGGACAGCTAGCCCATTGACTTTTGCTTGTGGCAGCGATAAGTATATAAATGGAAGCGGTAATAATTTTCGAGAGCAGACAGTTGTTTCGCTCGATGTTCGGTCGTGTTCACGGCGATATGAAAGCTAGAAAACTAACTGGCTTGATCGTGCTTAGTTCCAACTCCAAGGGGCGTAACGTTGGCGTTGTATATGTTTGTTTTCGGTGTCACGAGTACCACTTTCATGCTTTTGTTACATGAGAATGGTAGCTGCTGCATGCCGTCTGGGAAGAACACTATAAAAGCAATTTCCTCACTCATACGTATGCAATGTGAGGCAACAAAATTTCCAGCGCTTTATTCGGAGCGTAAATATCCAGTATAGTTTAGTAAGAAACTCAAGTTCTCTCTTAGCTTAGGAGGCGTGAAACAAGTGAAACTCTCATTCCTTTTTTAATTGTTCGCCCAAACCGCAGCGCCCGCAGATGCGTCATCGGGTAATTGACAGTAGCTTCGCTACGTGAGTTGTTTTATGCGCAAATATTGCCCGGCTAAGTATCCTGTTAACTTATGCCGACCCTCGTTCATCTTGATTTTAAGCGGTTACTATCCCCGAGTACCGGACGATGCCAAAGTTGTGAGGTGTAGCAAACGCGGGAAATTCAAAGTGGCGTGGCTGCAAGTTCCTGCTTTTACGTTTCTTGCATTCAAAGCCAACAGACGCAGTATCACTGATTTATTTTCTATTTCTGCTGTACTTGATCAATATAAGGTGACAACTGCATTTGCTCTTTAATGTTCTCCATTTACTGTGTTTTCAGCTTGGCTGCCGCCCTCTCTTCAGAGGATGCCACTGTGATAGCTCTTTCGTATAGCACATGCCTCTAGGCCCTTGTGTTTCAAGGGCTCTGGCGAGTCAGCAGTGCTCCAAGTAATTTTACCATCCTATATATCTTCTATTTTGCATCATTCTTCCTCCATGGATTTTAATGTTCATAGTACTCGTCATTAGACATCGCCATAATTTTATAGCACGTAGATTTTACGCACTTTTCAGCGACAATTTTTAGGCCAGTTTACAGCCAAGTCACATCTTCCATAATGCATCGTCAACATTACCACTTGTCATGGCGCTCTTTGACCAAACCTGGCTCTTGCACCATAAAACACCACACATCATCATCATCAGCTTGGCTGCCAGAAAATGCTTGAATTTCTTTCAGTATCCAAGTGACGAAATATTTCACTGACGGTCGTGTGTGAAACACGCAAGATGACAAAACTGATAGCAAAATGATGAGATATTTCTTTTATAGCGTTTGGACTCGACTTTTGGTGAGGATGTCGATCGACCTTGGGCCTGGTGACAGTACACCCGACATCGCCAAAGTGCAGCCTATCAGTTGAGTGCCCCCGAATGGGCCATCAACATCGGAAAATGAAGCAGAGCCAGGTAGGGGCAATTATTACTTTGGAACAGAATACTGACAGCTGCCTCTTTTTTTAAGAACTAAATAACATATTTACAAACCAATCCTTTCTCTTTGTGCAGCCTACATAGAATTGTTTTTTGCTTGTTATACAGACCTTCAGGAAGCAGTTCTTCTTAACCCTTTTTGCATGCACAAATAAATAAAGAGGAGTGCACTTTCTGAAGAAATTGATGCACTGAAATGTGCGTTCGACACTGTGAGTTGCGAAGTAACCAACAACTTTAAAGCGGTAAAAAAAAGTTTGAAACATGTTCCAACATCATAACCCGCCTTGGCATACGGATCTAGATATAACAGCAACAGAGGTGCATGCAGAGAAGTGTTTGTAAATGTTTGCAAGATATGTACATTGTCTAAGAAATTGTTTTTATTTACTTGGAGCTTCTTTGTGCCATGGCAGTGCAGTAAAAGCTCAAAATGATGCCCCTGCTCCTAATAAAGCACCTCTATATTTTAAAATTAAATTATGGGCTTTTACATTCCAAAACCTAAAGTTTTGGGAACCTGGCTTCTTTAATGTACACCTGAATCTAAGTGCATAAGCGTTATTGTATTTTACCCTCATTGGAGGGCAGCTGCCATGGCCTAGATTGAAGCTGGGACCAGCATGACTGAGCAGCATGGCATCATAGTAAGTGGGCTATAACACCAGGTCAAAATGAGGAATAGTGCTTAGAACTACCAACTTCTTGGCTCACAAGCACTTTGCACTAAGAGGAGTATGGAGTACTGACAGCGACCGTTTATGTACCAATTTCGTTTTAGGCTGAATCCATTATTAGGGTGCGAAGCTTCAATTAGTCAAAACCAGCCTAAATTACAGAACCAGCTCAAAACACGCACCATGTATAGCTGGATTTCGACATGCAAATGGAGTCAATTCATGTCGCCGAAAATGGAAGTGGCAGTCACACTATTTCATGCATTTTGCCTAAAACATAGTCAATAATAATTAATCAATTTCTAAAATATTCTTTTCAAAGTTTTTTTCAAGCATGAAAGGAGGAGCCAAATGGTGTTCAGGTGCACGAGCGGTTAGTTGCACAGCACTTCTTGCATGTGTTCACTGGCTTCTTTCAAGCTTGAAAAAAAAAATTTGTTGCACCTACTGAGCAGTAGAAAGCTGGATTGGGAATTTTTCAGGATGCTCTACAATTTCCGCAGACAATTTTGCTTTGAATAAAATATTTGAGCAGTTAAATAATTGTTAATAACTAATTACCTAAATAGGAAAAAATGCAAGAATTGGTTTCACTTCCTCAAAAAGATGGCAAACGACATTACCTTGGTGCTGTCCAGCTACGTGGCACTTGTACATATTTAAAGCTTGCACATGTTATACAGACCACCTGGTAATTACAAGGCATATATAGAAGTGGCTAAGTTGTGTGAGCGAGCCATGTGTAGCGAATCATGAGAAACAGCCATGTTTCTTTGACTTAAGGGCATGATAAGATTTACATGCTCGACACCTTGTATCAGTGTGCTCTAGGCCTGTTCGTAGTTTAGCTGCTACATAAACAATATTTCTCCACGTGTAAGCTCATATGCATCTTTCAAGTATATTGCCTCGTGTGTCTAAAATAAACCATCTTCGCGCTTCATTCATTATGCCTTCATCTGTTGCTGTGCTAAAGTTGTAGCATGCAACTGCAGAAATTTTCATCTAGTTTTCATATTTCCTCGTTTGGTGGCTTTATTTCTGAACAAGTTGTTTTCGTTAAACCCTGTTGCACACAGCAGTACACAGCATTTCTGCTTAAAGTGGGAATTGTTTTTTTCAGATTGACATTAATACACCTTGCCTGAGCAATGTAAGACATTCTACATAACACGGCCCTGCAATAATGTTTTATATTGCATTCCAGCATCATGCAAAACTGTTTACTTACCAGATTAGAACATGTATAAGCGTTGGAAGTAACAGAACTGCAAGAAGCCAGCAGATAATGAGGCCAAGGAAAGCATACAGGAACATGTTTTAAGTTTTTTATATGAGGTATAGAAATGATAAATTCTAAGTAAGTGAAAGTGGATTAAAAAATATTCACCTGTGGGTGGGGAACGGACCCATAACCTTCACATTACGCATGCGATATACTAACCACTGTGGTACTACGGCCGTGTTCGAGCGTCGACAATCTGAGGGGCCATTGTGGACGGTTGAATGCTGCCTTGGTGGCACAGTGGTTAGTGCATCGCATGCGTAATGCAAAGGCTGTAGGTTCGTTCTCCCCCCATGCCTGGTTGTTTTTTTTGACCATTTTCATTTCCCTTTATCATTTCTACATTTAAATAGAAAATTACAAATAAGTTTCCACGTGCCTTCCCTGGCATCTTCCAGCTGTGATTCAGAAAAATTTTGACCCTCAGTATCCTTTCTTCTCGTTTGAAAGAACAGGAGCTCCATTTTAAAAATAATGAATTCACCTTGTTCAGCATCTCAATGTGGTCTCAAATCTTATCGCAGCATGTGTATTACCAAGTGAAGTTTTTGTTAAAACGATGATATAGCATGGGACCTAATTAGTAGCCTTTCTGTACAGATATATGACCAGTCCAATAAATAGGAGGATTTTAAGAAGCACGTCTAACATGGTCTGAGCATGTGTTTAAAAAAACTAATCTAGCATGATTTCAGGCATAACTGTTGCCCCTGAAAAATATTTGGATCATCTGCATTGGCATTGTTTTTAGAGAGCACCAATACTGCTTTGATGGAATTAGCCTCGTGGAACATGAAGCATCGCTTCTTGCTGAGGCAAGGAAATATTATCTGCATATCTGAGGTGCATGTGTCATATGCTCGAATGCTGTTTAAAGGCTGCTAATACAAAATTTCTTCACTTGCCTTCCAGAGATTGCTTCAGTAGCCTATGCTACTCGATCATAAACAATTTACCATAGTGAACATTAATCACAGTTGGCTTTGCAATGTTTATGCAAAATACCACAATTGCCTACTAGACATGTGACTGCACTAAAACTTGGAATTAATGACCAGTAAGATTTATGGGACAGCAAAACTTAGTTTATTACTCCTGTTTCTGCCATAGTTTTTTACAGTAATTACTAGAGGGAACTCTGGTGCTGGAGTCGTACCACCATGGGAATGATGGGAAGCACATGGATTTGTCTTATATTCGTGCTTGTGAATTCAGACGTTCTTGTGGCTTCGTATATTATACGCTATATAAATCTTATTGTCGTAAATTTCAGCGCAGTCTATACTCTTCGAAGTGCAGAAGACGGTGCCAACACGCACAATTGCTATTAATTGCAACGATTGAGCTTGTCCAGGTGGCCAAATCGAAAGGCGCCAAGCGTCTCAAGGCACTGGTATGCCCGCGATAAATTTATCAGGGCGTTGCACTCGCTTGTCGTTACATGCCTCCGTGGCTTAATGGTTTCAATATCAGACTTCTGTTCTAGAGTTCCTGTGTTTGAATCCTGTCGTCGGACGATTTTAATGTTTATTTGTTTATTACACAGTATATTGTTGAAAATGACTAGTTTACAAAGTCACAAAGCCGTTTGAAGCCAAACAGACGAAGTTTAGGCAAATCCATGTACTTCCCATAATTTCCATGCTGGTACAGCCGTTCTTGTTTGATCTCCTGTGGACACTAACGTCAGAGTTCCCTCTAGTAATTATTGTAAGAAACTCTTATTTCTACACTTCGCTCGTGCAGAAGCAGCACCACACCTGCTGCCTAAACATGCACTACTTTTCGGCCAAGTGCAGGGAATGCTGTGAACTCGCCCTGTACAAAACCTGCACTAAGTAAAACAAATCACAACATGCAGTTGCTGCCACGTTGAACTGGTGGAATGAGTAGTGAAATGCAGCACCTCCTGAACTAGTTCAGAAAGTGCAGGTTAATCAAGTGGAGATTATATAGTAACAGAAGTTGAGTGATTCTGCATTACATTCACGAAATATACTTCATGATACTTTTCCATTTATTTCCTCAGTTATTAAGAACCCCTTTTGCATTGTTGGACAAAACTACAGAATGGCAACATATTTATAGCATTCACTGGTAGCAAACATGTCAAAACTTGCTCTAAATTCTGTATTGCCTCTTTAGCTGTTAACCCCCAAGTTAATTCCGGAAGAATGTACCAAATTTTTTACGTACTCAATTTTTCGGTGTCATTATCATTCTAAAAATATATTACTTCATTGGTGTCTGGTTATAAATAACACAAAAATATGAGCTGCTCTTGCGGGCAGCTTTCCCTCAATGCCGACTGTAACTCATCTTTGACAATAAGAGCAGCGTAACATCGGGCAGAAAGAGTGCGACTCGTCATTGGCGATATTGGTACTACCTCCAGTTACTAGTACAGCTTGGGATCAATGGTTAAAGGTTGCGACTTTGTTGCTGCCCAATTTTAATTCTGCAGCTGTTACACTTGGGTGTAGCGTGTGTATGTACGTGTGCATGCATTAAAATGACTTCACGCTAGAGCAAAGCAACTGTAGTGCAGAGAGGCATTAGTCATCTTTATATATTTGCTTTGTAAAGATGCACTATGTTTATCTTTTGCAGTATAGACTTGGCGCTCATTGGCCAAAGATGTCCTTGTGCTACTGGAACCTATCAATTAATTCGGTTTCGGTCTGTGAGTTTTAGTTTGTTTTTCTTGTTTCTTGAACTGTGCAATTCCCACTCACAGGACTGCATGTCATCTGAGGTTCCTTTTTCAATTAAGAATGTTGAGGTTGTGCTTGTGAAACTCGATTTCTTGCCTCAAACGAGCTTGTGCAAACTGACCAAGCAGATAATTCTACCTGCTTATATATTAAATATGTTGCGGTTGTGAACCCTCATAATGAACGACACATAGTATAAAAATTTTATCTAATAAAACATTTTAATGAAATTTTTCATGTTTTTCGTGTTCATGTTCACTTCTCTACTCTAGTGTCCTGTCTGCATGCCTCACCTCTTTTTTTGCATATTAAATATCGTATAAACTCAACCATGCTTTTTTACCACAATGCAGGGGGGAAAGGTTCCGGTAACACCATGCATTCAGTATGGTGGCCCAGATGTGTATGCAAGCAACCTCCTTCATGTGGACCAAGAACTACTCTGCAGTGACTCGCAGACTTCCATGAGAAGCCCTCGACATTCTCGTCTCAGTGGAATGGCTGCTCATCTATCTGCGTGTCCATCACCAAGACGGCCAGTTGTAAAGCTCCTGTACCCGTTTAAGAAAGCTGAATGATTTTTTTATTTAGTTTTCAC
Source organism: Dermacentor albipictus (assembly GCF_038994185.2). Taxonomy (NCBI): domain Eukaryota; kingdom Metazoa; phylum Arthropoda; class Arachnida; order Ixodida; family Ixodidae; genus Dermacentor; species Dermacentor albipictus. Next base: position 84,887,997 of record NC_091828.1, read on the forward strand.
GGTTGGCCGTACAATCTTAACATTTTTGATGTTTCTAACATTTTTACTTGGCACAAAGTGGTGCAATAACTTTAAACCAGTGTAATGTATTTAAGTGATGCTCACTCTAATGCCTATCTGGTTTTGTTTGTTTTTAAGAAATTTGAATGTCTGATGAGGTAACGGCATTTGAATTTGTCATCGTGGCTCGTTTCAATGAGCTGCTAGGAAATAAGACGCAAAGCTTATCACACGCTAGTTGTAGCATTTTTGTTTTCATGACTAAAGTATACACGTCTCAAAAGATGGAAAGTGGGGAAAAAAGCCTCAAGAACATAATCATCCTAGGATTGTCATGTCCTTACAACTGCAATGACTAATGCCTCATACATCTTGGGAGCACATTAGTCGCAATGCCTACAGGTATACTTGATAAGAGAATAGCTTGCACTCAGATTTGCCACGCAGTTGATGGCTGATGGCTTTTGTTTGTCGTCTTCATGTTACTACTATGTATTCAATATTCATTTAGATGTGCTGCGATTTTCTGCAGTCACCTATATATAATATATATATATATATATATGTTGTTCGTTTCAATAAAAATGTAGTTGTGAGTTAGCGCTCATCCTATCTGCTTCTAGTCTGTCCGTGTCACTTCGCTCTACAATCCAAGATCATGTTACTGTACCAACTCGCCCAACTTTCTATCCTTGTGTTCAAGACACACTCAGACTTGTTCTTACTTATTTGACCGGTTATTTTTGTGCTTTATAATAAGATGCAGTGCTTTTCGAATGAAAACGTAATAGTTCGTAGTCTGGTTGCTTAAAAAACTGTTCTGCTTAAAATTTAATTGAGCAAGCCTGTGGCATTATTTGGTGCTAATGTCTTTGTATTGGTATGGTTTTACTCCTTATTTTCCTTTTTACATTTAAAGTGTGCAAACATTATTATGTAACCATTTCTCTTTAATGAAATAAATACTTTTCTTCTGATATTTCGTCACAAATTTTACAATGATTTTGTTTAATTAGGTAACCTTAGACTAGCTGATTGTTATTCTGGTAGCTTAACTTACAATGCCATTGGAATAGTCAATGCAAGCACATGGTGAAAAATAAACGAAATTATTGGGTATAAGCAGGTCACTGGCAGTAAATGGAGCATACATATATTTTAGGAAATAGTGCATGCTTATATATTGAACAGTATGCGCAGCTCCACATGCTGTTGTGTTCGTAAATGCTGAAACATTATTTGGCGTGGAAGCACTTTGTTTGGCTTTCAGTGCTACCTTTAAGTCATGTGTAAAAGTACTAGTAGAAGCATCCCGTGGAGATAAATGACAACTTTGATGAATAGAGTTATAAAATGTGTGCTTAAAACGGCAAAACACTGCTTGACAGGCAAACGTATGCTTCTGTAGTACTGCACTTGTTACCGTCGCCAATCCATGCATTGCTTGCGCTCTATTGCATTCAATATGAGCTACGACAACGAGCTGTGGTGTCTTTCCCTCCTGGTCGAGCTGGTGTTGCGAAAATTTTTGACCAAGAAAAGTGGAGGTTTTTAATTATTTCTGAAATGCATGTAACCATGCTTTTGGCTGTGTGCTGTTTCCACGGGGCTATAAGTACTGGTGCACCAAGGTGCGGGGGATCCTGTGTCCTTAGTGCAGCGCGCATTGTTATTGCGCTCTGCATCCTGCCGGCAGTGTACTATCACTGCAGAGGAAGATTACGAAAAGCATGGCCTGTGTGCCTTGCTGCAATGGCGAAACCTTCAATTGTTTGCCTGAAAGGGTCGCACATTATGCTACCACATGACGGACCAGAAGTGCAATATGAGGACGCCTCACAGATTCTGGCTCATACTGAACAAGTAGGTACCATAGCTAAGGCTAGGCAGCATTCACAACAGCTAGTTTGCCCATTAACTACATGGCTGTAGTGAACGCTACAATACTTGCAGGGATAACACCCTTTTGGAAGGGTGTTGTCTAATGCTACACCCATATTGAAAGGGTGGTGCTGTGTTACACCCCATACAGAAAGGGTGTTGTTTGCTTTACACCCATAGGCGAGGTGACGTCATATTAACACCCCTTCTTTTGTGGGGTGTTAGTTTGCATCCCGTTGCTTGGGGTGTAGCAATACACCCAAAAAGGGTGTCACCCATGGGACAAGTCATATACACCCTTAAGGGTGTTAAAATTTTTAGAGTGTAGAGTTGTTGTTTACAGTTCCTTTCTCTAATGATACGGTTACTCGAGAGCTTTCCTGCACACAAAGTGGCATGGAACAGACAGACGGCAACGCTCTTTGCAAGTGAACTCTCGTGAAACCCATGGTTGGAGTACTGTGAATTTGCATACAGCTTTAGTAAAGTGATGGCGCCACTGAGCATTGTCTACCGAAGAAAACAAATGTTTCCTAAGCAAACATTCCATTCAGAATTATTCTATGTGGGTAACTTGATTTGGGAATAAATTATGTGCGATATTTACAATCAGCACATACACCCAAGCAGTGTTAGTAAACACGTAACGATGGTGGTTTTCCGAACTAGATCGAAACGGTCAATGATTATGGTTCTGTTTTTTTTTTTCAGTCTCACTTCTTTCACCTAAAGTATACCGCATTTTTGTGACAACTTGTAACAAGTATACCGCCTTTTATAACCAACAGTTTAGTACGAGTGCCTTTTTGCAAGATAAATTATCTTTTTGCCTGTGAAAGTGCCGCGGTGCCTTCTGTTATGTTAGTGGTCATGACAGTTGGTTCTGACTCGGTTATGACTTAGTCAACATAACGTGACTCAGCTATTGCCAGTGTAACATTTGCATACGTTAAAAATAAATGTGAGCTTAGGGCCACAGGCCCGCCATACTCCAGGAACTACTGAGAAACTCCGGCTTGTCAAACTCGCCAAGGTTGTCGACCGGGCGTGTTAGTGTAGCATGCTAGATGTTGGATAGCGCAAAATTTGACACACAGACGTGACACGTATGCGACAGAGCGCTGAGCGCTCCGTTGTGTGTGCCTCTCTTCTGCATGTCCCGTCAAAATGTTGCACTATCCAACATCTAGTGTCCGACTTATCGGAATAGGGCAGCACAAAACTCGGTTGATAGAACGACGCGCGCTTTAACATATGCTATTTCTGGCTGTCGTAACACGCCTCACAGAAGAGCCTTCACGAGCACGAATTTCCTGAAAAAAAAAGACGCTCCAGGAGTAATTGATTGCAAGCTTTAATGCTACCGCCTTGCAAAGTATAATAAAGTCTATCTCTTTCAAGCTCAATGTAATTATGCAAACTGCACTTGTTCGGTTTAACCAGTTCACTTGCACCCTGCGCACTTTACTTCTTTTTGTCGTGCTAGTCAATCAGCTATTTGTCTGGGGCTGAAATCTGGTTCGTGAGTGAGTTGTGCAGAAGCCAATGAAGAGCTTAGAATTCTTGTAATGTGAACCTAAATGAACACCATTCAGAGAGAGAGAGAGAGGAGGAGGAATCTATAACAAATGTCTCACGTAAAGGGCACCCCGTCCCCGTGGTAAACGGGAAAAGGAAAGAGGGCAAGAAAGGCAACGAGCATGCTTGTGACCACAATCACATATCAGGTTCTATCTCTATTCAGAGATTCCCCATTCAAAGGAAACGCAAACATGTCTGCATAAATATCACGTTTCACAAGGCGGTGAGCTTGAACGACAAGGCATTCTCCAATGGTCTCTGTAGATACCTCTTACGCTGCACACAATCGCAGATGAAAAAAAAAGAAAGATTCCGTGGTTATCGTTGCAGGCATACCGGCGAAGAGCAGCAGGTGCATGAACAGTCTTCTGTTTGGTCCATTCTGGTATACCAGCAAGAAAGATGGCGCCTAATCTGCGTAGAAAGCAGAGAAGTAAATTGGTTGGTAGGAAACAAAGCCTGCGAGTGTTGTCGCATGATAAGCAATATCATCGAGGCCAACTTGTCGTTACAGAGGCCGGTAGCAAAACAAAAATACAGAAACTTGAAAACGAATGAGAATGGGATGGCAAGCAATCCGCAGCCAGTCGCACGTGAACAATGGCATCCTAACATTATGCTTTCAAAATTATATGTTTGATGTATATAGTGAGTGCTTAAAAACGAGGTTGTAATTTGAAGGATAATGAAGAAGTTATAAAGGAGGAATCTTGAAACCACATATCAGAGTTAAAATTCCAGACCTAACGGTTAAAGAGATCAAGGTGGAAGTGTGGAATATATGTGAAACACGAGGACAAGACACTGTAGTTGAGGTGAAGTAATTCTAGTTGTGCAAGTCATCAATGCTTGTGTCCAGGCAGTCGGCAGTCTACTAGAGCATCAAAACTTACTCTAGTAAATTGCCCCTCTCTACCGCTATGTGAAATGGGGCCGCGATTCAGCGGTCTCTTTCTGCCGAACGTTACGCACCTTACCGCTCCTTTTCTGCACTTGGGGGAATTGGCCGAGGGGTCATGTCTCCAGTGGTACGCAAGGAATCTCTTCGTCCGAGTAAGATGAGAGGCACGCCCTCTCCTGATTGGAAACACGGCCCTCGTTTTCCAACGGATGACGCACACCTAGCAGCCAGAACAAATAAAAGTGAACAGAGTGACGTCGGGTCCGTAAGCCACTGAGCTTCTCTGTCCTGGGTACCCGCTCTCTTTATTTGTGTATTGCAACCGTCGCTCGTCGCCTGGAGGGAACGGAAACGTGACCCCAGCCCTATGCGGCTGGGCACTAGATGAAAAAGAAGGAGCCCTCGCAATACATCTGTAAGAGGAGTAGGCCCAAGGAGAGCAAACGGGTGCACCAAAGCTATGTGTAGAACGACGCTATGCCCGTGTGCCGCATTCTGGCACCCAGGTTACCTTTTGAAAGCCAGTTCGGCATCACTGCTGAATAAGAGACTGAATTTATCTAGCATTTTGTTTTACTTCTCGGGGCCGAAACATTAAAAAGAACATTCCAGCAATAGGAATACAACAAATTCAGTGTTAGAAGAAAACAGGAAAATCATAAATCAAACCGCACTGTTATAGAGGACGGCTCGGAGGAGGGCGGGCTGAGTTTGCGTGCTCGGCAAACAAAAAAAAAGGGCTCGCTCGCCACGTATGTGTGGGCACGCACTGTGATAATAGCCGATTGCCGAGCCACTGCCAGCCACGTTCGACGCCCCAAACTATGCAGGGGGCACATTTTCGGCAGTTCTGGCTTCACCGATCAACGTATTCAACTTGGCCGGCTGCGGCATGCCCGGCCCGCTGTAAACGGCGGACGATCCCTGGGCCTTAACATAGGGCGGGATGCCACTACAGCGACCTGCCAGGTGTTGGCCCTGGTGGACGACGACAAAAAAGCGGGGCCATAGAGCACGCGCCATCGCTCCCATCGCCAGACCTATGGCCAGACTACCAGAGGGATAAGAAGGAAGGAAGAAAAGAGAAAAGCAGAAGGCAGGGAGGTTAACCTGCCTAACGTCCGGTTGGCTATCCTACAGGGGGGGAATGGGAAAGCGGAAAACAGCATTGACAGGGAGAGAGAGGAGGAAAGGAAAGAAGTAAGTTAGCGGTGAGTTCGCCGACGCGCGTGGTCTAATAGTAAATGCACCAAAAGTCACAGACCTTCACACAAGCCCGCCATCCGCGAGAAGCACAAAAATGCCTTCACCACTTTATGGATCGCCCCCAGAGGGGCTAGAGAGGCCGAAAAAGAATAGTTTGCCAATACGACTGCAACGGTGGCCTCCGCCTGAGGCAGCTGCGATGAACAGACGTGATACGGTGCGATTTTGCAATTCCTTATAGGAATACCCGTTCGGGAAGGGGGCTTGGTAACGGCGGCCATGTGCTATGCCGTTCAATTCTCGCATTTATAGGCTATGCAAGCCGCAATGCGACTACTTTTGTTCTTGAATGTTGCAAATACGATGCCTATGACTACACGATTTGTACCTGCGCTGCATTTGTCTGCCTGTCTGAGTCATCTTATTCTTTTCCACGCTCCTAAGGTACTCGGTGTTCTAGCCTATAGTTATGCCGCCCCCATTCCATTCAAACAACCCGCTTACACAAAACTGTCAACTCAGGGCCTACAGTTGAGCGCTGGGCTCTATACAGCAACATCAAGCTCTGGGTAAAACAGCAAGATCGAGTTTGGCCATCCAAAAAGTACTTGTTTTGTACAGCTAGGACTATAATATAATTTCGAAACGACGCAGTTATAATATCATTTTGAAACGACACAGAATACGCAGTTCATTTAATGCACTATTCAACAAATTAAACGAACTCATTCGGCGCGTGACAATGGCCCTACAGCCTTCCCGAGCAAAGTCAGCACACAGGAATGACACAGCAGCACCATCAAGGTAAATATACACAGTATCGAAGCTTCCATAGAAGCCCATACGTTCAATACATGGTGGTTCATCAGCGGTTCGTGGGGCTTAGCGCCATCTGTATTACGAGGGAACACTTCCGGCGGAAGAAGAAATATTGTGACGCCATTTCTGTTAAAAAGAGAAGTGTCGTTACTTGGTTCTCCAACTCGCTAAATTTGTTTCGGTCGCTTGCCATTAGAGCTCTGTATTCAAATGCCCCACGATATGACTTGACGGACGTTTGGAGCTTTCAGCGCGTAAAGCGATGCATTTAGCGACATCGAGTTGACTCGGGTGAACATCGGGTGAGAGAAAATCTCGGAGCATCCAGCACAGCACCCTTATCCGTGAATTCAGATTTCGACATTTAGTACTGGTTGTGTTTGTGGACACTTTGGGCAAGTACTCTCTTCGCGGTGTATAACAAGCACTTTTGACGTCCTTGCTTTCGTCGAATCGCCTAAGGTAGACCCGAATAGGTCGCGAAACTTCGCGCTAGAGGCGGCTCAGAGCAAATTGGCATAGACATCACCAAGGCCGGATAAGGGAGCAGCGATTGAATGGCGGCTACGTTCGGAGGGGACAAACATTGGGAAAGAAAAAAGTGCTCATAATTAAA